>NW_006921831.1:4086246-4100081 GCF_000298275.1 Orycteropus afer afer
CCATCCATCTACCCATCCACCCACCCACCCATCCATCCGTACATCCATCCATCCATCCATCCACATTGGGGCTCTCTCATGTACTGGGTCCTGGGGAGATGTACAGATGGCCTTACATTGTTGCAACTTGTTGGAAGGTGGTCAGTTCTGGGGCTCTGGGGAGATAGGAGTGGGGGTGCTCAGAGCAGCTCTACCCTCTCCTGTTCTGTCCCTATTGGAATGCTCTTTACCTCTCCTAACACAAGATGGCCCTACAGGGGCAGACACATGGGTCAGCCAAGGATGGAGACCCTTTGGAGAGCTTCCAGAGACACTTGGGAGCTGGGCCAGCCACACAGCCGAACTCGCCTTCCAGGTGGCATGGCTGATCTGCACCATGAGCTTGACTCTGCCGACCACCCTCTCCAACCGTCAATCCAGGGCTGCTCTGAGACGTCCAGGCCATAGGAGTGGAGCAGCCCAGATTTGAGGAGAAGGAGAGGTCCCCAGCTCTGGTCCTGCGGAGCTCAAGCCCACAGTGTAAGCTGTCCGGGTGGAAGCTAAGGTTCTCACCATGCCAAGTAGTTGGTGCCTGCCCTGGTTGCCAGGACCCCAGGGACATGAGGCCTGCCATGGTGTCCTGGGGGCCACGGGGGCTGGTGAGACCCTGTTACCCTCATAGCATGAGCTCCCCATGGGCCCCACATCACACCCTCCACTGAGGCTAGGGCCCACCAGGAGACACTGTGGAGGCCCAGGCAGAGAGTGAGCTGGTGGGGGGAATGCCTGGGAAGGGCACCCAAGGGGCAGGTGGGCCCTGGGGCTGAGCACTTGCTCTGACCAGCCTGTCGGGCTGGGCTGGGAGCAGCAGTGAGCCCTGTGACCACTGGACCCTGCTGGCCAGAGCCACCACTGGAGGGGACTCAGGGAGACATCACCACTGGAAGGTCAGGCCAGGCACTGCGGCTTAGACATTAGGCAGGGTGCTTGGGACACCTGGCCTCTGTCTTCCTGCCACAGAGCTCCTGCAGCCCCCCTGGGCCCCACAGCCCCCCAGACTCCGCTCAACCCATGAGAGGCTGGGGCTGCGGAACCCCTCATGGGGTTGCCCCCACTCAGTGTGAGGCCCACCTGGGTCAGGGCCACCCCGGGACTTGGGGACCAACCTGGGTAAGACTGACAGCATGAACCGTACCTGTGTGCTGGGCACAGGCCAAGGCAAGAGCCAGGGCCCAGAGCGGGGCCAGCCTCCTCCTCCGGCCGACAGCCATGGTGTGGGTGACGGAAGAGTCCCCGGGGACGGCTGTGAGGAGGGGATGAAGCCTGCAGGAACCTTTTGTAGCCCCAGGGCTGGCTCAGCCCAGCACCCCACGTGGGTGGGTGGAAGAGTCCCCGGGGACGGCTGTGAGGAGGGGATGAAGCCTGCAGGAACCTTTTGTAGCCCCAGGGCTGGCTCAGCCCAGCACCCCACGTGGGTGGGTGGGGCGTGGCCTGAGACTCCCCCTCGCCCAGGTAAACAGTAGGTGCTCACTGCAGCAGGCAGGGGATGGGCGGGGCTACTGGGGTGGGACCTGGTTTGCCAAGGGCCCCCAAAGTCCTGGCCCAAAGGCACCCTCCTCCCAGGGCCCCACCCTGGACTTTGCTGGGCCACTCTCGAGGCCTGACCTCCATCCCAGGCCTGGAGACGCTGTGAGACCCCCAGTCCCCGGGTGGCTGTAGTCTGCAGGCCAGAGGCACAGCCCAAGCCACAGGTCCCCTCCTCCCTGTGCAGCCCAGTGGACCACTCGTCCCTGTGGCTGTGAGTTGGGAGTCCCGAGTGCCCACAGGGCCGGGCCGCCTCAGCACTACCCAGAGAGCCCCTGCCCAGTGGAGCTTTGGGGAGAGGGTGCCACGGTGTGATGGACTGTCGGCCGTAGGTGAGGGGGGGTGGGCAGGGGGCTCCACATCTGGGCAGCCAGGGACACTGGGTCTGGACTCTGCTGTCTGTTCCAGGACAGAGGCTGGGCTTGACTAGGAGGCCTCACCAGGGTGGGGTCACCCTTCCCTGCAGGTCCTGCAGGAGGGGAGCTCTGGGCTCTCTCAGGCCATTTAGTCTCTGTCTCCTGAGCTGCCCCTCACACATGGAAGGATCCAGTCAGGACAACAAGGAGGATCAGTGAGCAAAGGAGTGAGTGAGTGAATGAGTGAATGAGTGGTCACAGGAGTGTGAGCGAACACAAGAGTGGGGGCATCAGACTTTCAGACTGAAGTGCTGGGGCACCCTGCCCAGCCATGGGCTAGACACCAGGCCTCTGGTGTCCAGGTCCCACCCAAGCCAGCAAGTGAACAGTGGCCTCTCCAGCCAGCCAAGGGCTCTGGTGGGTCCTGAGGGACGGGTGACAGAAGGTGGGAGGATGTTTGGATCAGTGGTGTGGGGGGAGAGAAGGACTCGGACAGCCCTTGGTCCAGCTGTGTCCGCTGTGATCAGCAGGGGTCAGGCTCTGAGTGACGGCTGGCCCCTCCTGGGAGCACACCCTGCAAGTTGGAGCTGGGGGCCAAGTTATGGGCAGTGGGGCCACTCCAGGCAGCCGACAACACCCTCTTCAGCCCACCTTCCATGGGATGCTGCAGGGTCCCTGGGGGTCCTCCCAGGCCCCGACTGGGACACCTGAACCCCCAACATGAGCCCACAGGCCGACCACCCGGTCTGTAAAAATCCGGTGCAGGCCAGATGCCCATTAACATCTCAGCAGCCCCTCCCCTGGGACCACCAACCCCACAGCCCAGTGGAGGTCCAGGCACTGGCCAAGGCCCAGGCCCAGTGCCCACTAACATTTGAGGCTCTTGGGCCCCTTGGCCACCGGACACTGCAGAGCCAGGCAGGCAGGTCTGATGGAAGCCTGGGGAGAGGGAGGAGGCCGATGCTCTAGGCAGGGCTTCCGCAACTTTCCAGAATGCCCTGGTTACAGGCACAGCTCAGCCTTGTTTCTGAGCCATGCTAATGGCCCCCTGTGCATCCCAGGGCCAGTGAGGGTGCTGGGGACCCAGGATGCAGGGCCTAGAACGTCCCTTCTGCCTTAGCCCTGAGAACTCTCCCCTAGTTCCAGCAAGGCCCACTCACCCTGAGGACTCCCTCCAGCCCATATTCCTAGGGGTTCCCATGGGAGGGGCCTGCAGTCAGTCCCCATCTGCAAATCCAGCCCTTCCCGGGGACTTCCCAGCCCTCAGGCCGGGCTGAGGCCCAGAGTCCCTGTCCCCCACTTTCAGATGCCCCTTGTGGACTTGACTGGGTTGGTGACAGAGGCCTTGGCAAGTGCCTGGGCTGTGGGGCTGGTGGTCCCGAGGGAGGGCCTGCTGGGAATGGCACATCCTCCAAACGCAGAGGCGACAGGGGTGACTCCCAGCCGGCAGGGCCCACCCTCCCGTGGGGGCAGGGGCAGCATCTGAGGCCAGGTGAGGCAGCTGTGTGGCTTGGGACAAGCCATTGTTGCCGCAGCCTTAGTCTCCCACCTGAAAGTGGGCAAGGAGAAGCTTGCTGACCCGACCTATGAAGATGCGCTGTGCGGACGCCTCATGCAGGAGAGCAGCCTCCCCCAGGCAGTGGCCCAGAGCCCTGGCTGCCCTCCTTTGTCCTGAGGCCACACATCTCAGTGGTGGCCAGCCACTGAACCTCCTCCCAATCTGGTCAGCATCCAGGCTCACAAGCCTGGAACAAGACAGGGCCTCATTCAGAGACGGTGGGAGCACGTCCCGTGGGCTCTCCCCCAGGCATAGACATGTGAAGAGGAGTGAGCAGAGCACCAGGGCAGGTGGCGGCTGAGGCTAAGTCCCCGATGTCACACCCCACCTCCACCCCACAGGCCTGACTCAGGTCAGGGACCCCCTGTTTGTCAAGGTTGATTGTCCTGAGGCCGCTCAGAGAAGACTGACCAAGGCTGGCCTGGATCCGGCCAGGAACAGGCCTTGAGGTTGAGGGACGGTCAGTCAGGTGGGCCTGGCCTCCACTGAAGGCTCCACCTTGTTGCCTCTATCTAGCCCTCCTCTGGGGACGTCAGTCCTTGCTGGTAGGGCCGCTGGTAATGGTGCCCCTTCTCCAATCGCTGTGCACGTGGCCCAGCCCAGCACGACTTGGGGTCTCCTTGCACTGGGGAGTGTCCAACCCTACTTCTCCCCTCCAGCTCCTCACATGCCTGGCAGGGAGGGAGTCAGGGGCTGTGGGCTGCAAGCTAAGCCCCCACCCTACCCCAGGCTGACCCAGGCCCCACCCTAGGCTGACCTTGACCTCAGCCCAGCCCAGCCCAGCCCAGCTGTTTACCGCCGAGGTGAGGGGGGGACCGCTGGTTTCAACACTGTCCCCCGGGCTGGGCTGCCCCAGACCTGTCACTCCAGTCCAGTGTCTGAGCACACCCTGAGGCTCCAGATCCGGTGACCTGCAGGCCCGTCAGGCTCAGCCCAGTTCTGGCCGGCGGCATCCAGGCGGGCCGGACTCTCCTGGTGATTCTCGGGCCAGACTCTCCTCAGCCCTCCGCCTCCCTCAGGGCAGGCTTGAGAGGGGAGAGTTGGGGAGCTAGGAGCCTCGTGTAAAGTCCTCATGCTGTGCCCTCAGGGTTCCAGGGATGGCGTGTCCCTGGGGGGGCGGGCAAGAAGGTGGACACAGTGCCGTCCAGCCTGCCTAAGACACCCCAGCCAGGGCCAACCAGTGGGACCAAAGGCCCCACACTGAGCACCCTCAAGGGCCTGCAGGGCAGGGGCACAGAGAAGATGAGGACCCCCAGGAGGCCCAGGGCACCCAGCCCAGCCCCTACCTTGAAGAGACACGGAGCCCGCAAACAAGCTCTCAAGGACAAGCTCTCAGTGATTCATGATCAGAGACTTGACACGTCCACGGGGACTGCATGTCCATCAGCTCCAAGCCACCCTGGGCCCTGCACCTCCCGCCCTCCGGACACAGTGCCTGCCTGCCACCATGTGACCCTTCCCCGGACGGCCATGTTCCAATGCTGCCAGAGGCTCTGCCTCTGCACGGGCTATGGAGACAGGCGGGTCTGACTGTCAGCTGCCGTCGGTCAGGACTTGCTGTGGCCGCCAAGCCAACCCTGACTCAAGGGCCCTCCCACGTGCCAGCACAGATCCGCACCCCACAGGGCTCTCGCGGCTGATCTTCCAGGAGATTGCCAGGCCTTCCTTCTGCAGTGCCTCCAAGTGAACTTGAGCCCCCCACCATTTGTTAACAGCCCGGTGCACTAACACTTCTTGGACCCTGCCCTTGGTCAGAAAGTGTGTTTATTTTATGGCCAGAGAGAGGAAGAAACCACAGGGGACATGAGACATGTCCTGGCTACAAACATGGTAAGATGTGCAAAATCCATAGGGCTGACAAAGGCGTGTCATCAGCCCGTAAGCAGATGAGTACCTGGGAGGCCAAGCAACCCCCCAAAGTCTTGCAGGGAGGGTGGGGTGGCCAGACCCCACGAAAGCAGTGGCAGAGCCAACACTGAGCCCCCCAGGACCCAGCACAGCTGCATGAACTCAGCTCCGTTGGTCCTCGAGCACCAGCTCCCTGTGGGAGATGCTGCATCTTCCCAGCTCACAGAAGGGGCACAGAGAGGGTGACCACTGGCCTGGGGCCACACAGCTGGGGGAGAGCTAGGACTCGTTCTGCCCTGGGTCAGCTCTGACCAAGGACACACAACTGTGCCCCAGCCCTGTTTCCTTTCTGGCCATTCCGGTGCACCTTTGAGTCTGGTGTGGGCGCTGGGGCTCCAGGCTTGCCCAGCAAGGCCTCAGACCACCCAGAGCACCTGAGCTGGGGGCGGGGAGCTGCTGATGCTGTAATTAGGGGGCGTTTCAGTGGGGTAATTCCTGCCACTCTAGGCTTTCTGGGAAAAACTGAGTGGTCAGATGACAACAGGTCCTCCAAGCTGGTGGAAAGGAAGTGGCCCCACTGGCCGAGGTTCAGATGCCGTGCTTACTGGAACGGGCTGTGTTGACAGAAAGGGCAGGCCCTCGCAGCTCAGCGCCAGGGACTTCCGTGATAAGAGGAAGGCGGGAACCCTCTCCTTGTCACTCTGGGGGTCCGGGAGCCGCGATGGCCATGGGTGGGGCTGGCCGCTCATGCAGCCACAGAGCAGGGCATCGCTCGGAGCAGAGAGTAAATTTGGTTTTAGGGCTGCACAGATTGGAATGCCTTCACACTTGTTTGTTTTCTGAATCACTGGGTACACGGTCCTCCTCCTGGGACCCAGAACTCGGCTGAACGGGCAGCCCTGACCCGGGCCATGGCACTGAGGCCCCAGCCCAGGGCCGAGGTCATCCTCCGTGTGCATGGGGCCGGGCGTGTCAGTGCTCGGCAGCAGGGGGTCCCCTCATCCCTGGGTCTGACACAGCTTCTCCCGTCAGGTCCTTGTGCCCCAACTGCCCCAGCGTCAGCCTCCCCAGCAGCTCACACTGGGCCCTCCGATCACTTGGGCCCTAGTGCCCTGTCCAGCACAAGCACCTCAAATAAATGTGGACAAGGGGGTGCTGCAGGCCTGTTGGTCAGCCGTGCTTCAGCACCGAGGGGTCCGTGACACTCAGCAGTGTGGGGGCTGCTCCCTGAGCAGCTCTGGCCTCCCAGCAATGGGGGCACTCATCCTAGTCCTGTGGCCTGCGCCTCATTTCCCCAAAACTCTCCCGTACCCTCCAAGGCCTCTGCAACTCCATCCCCCCAAGCAGAATGCATCCCTGGCTCTGGGACCCCGTCCTTTGGCTGGGATCTTGGGGCACTGCAGTCCTGAGGTCCCAGGGACGGCATCATGACCTAGGTGGAACCACCAGTCCCAGGAAGAAGGAGGGCCATCAGTTCAGAGGGAACAGGGTATCCGTCAGAGGCCCCCCCACCCCCAGCACAGCTCAGTGTGTTCTCAGCAATACGAAGCTGCACTTATCAACCTCGGAACAAAGCCCCACCGTCAGCAGGGCACAGAGCCAATTTGGTCACCGAGGGAAGAGACAAGAAAGAGTTCAATCCTTCGTTAGTAAGCTGGGCATAGGCAGGCTTTCAGAACACTCCCAGAGTCCGCAGTGGGCAAGCGCAGGGTTAAACATAGGTTGAGAAAGAGCTTGTGGTGATGTGTACACACTCCGTCCCCAAGGACTGGGCTCCTTACCCAAAAGAAGGGGGCAGCGAGTCCCCCAGGGATGACCCCAGCCTCTCAGCTCCAGAGGCATCCGTACCAGATGCGTCTGTCTGTCTAGGCTGGCTGCTCTGGATCGTCTCAGGCTGTCTTGTTGACATCTTGGTTTTGTTGGCACAGTGGGTGAGACATTTGGGTGCTAACCAGAAAGTCAGCGGTTCAAACCCACCAGCTGCTCTGAGGGAGGAAGAGGAGGCAACCTACTTCCATGAAGATCAACAGCCTTGGAAACCCAGTGGGGGTCACTATGAGTTGGAATCGCCTGGATGGCAATGGGTTTGGGTTTTGGGTTTGGGTTTTGTGCCGTTGGGTCCGAGTGCCTCTGGGTAGCTGGTACACGAGGTTTTTGCCCCACCTTCAGAAAGCACCAAGTAACCTGAGGTGGCCTGGGCAGACCCTTCCATGGACACATGAAACTCCCCCTATTGTGGGGCTGCCTGGCATCTGCTCTCTGTGCCCACCACTCTCTCGGGCAGCCTTGGAGACTTCCTGTCTGTGGGTGGCCGCTGGGCCCACGCCCTGCCGTCCTGAGCCCCCTCCTCATATCTGCTTTTTCCGACTCACCATCGGGTTGATTCTGACTCTTGGAGACCCATGTGTACAGAGCAGAGTTGCTCTGTGGGTTTTCAAGGCCATCACCTTCCAGAGCAGACCTCCAGCCTCTTGGTGGGTTTGAACCAACAACCTTTCCGTTAGTAATCGAGGGCTTCACCACTTGCCCCAGAACACAAGTAAGCCAGCAAAGCCCGCGGGGATGTTCACCCAGCACATCGGCTCTTAGACAGGGCTGGGCCAGGGCCAGAGACCCCAAGATATCAGGGCTAAGTCTCCGAGTCTGACTGAGGCAAGGGGGCCCCAACCACCCCAGACTCTCCTGTGACAGACACAGCCCCTGGCGTGCACAGACACACACCAGGATATCATGGGAGGAGGGTGCAAGTAAGCAGGGCCACAGTTGTCCCGACACACCTGAATCATGGACCTCAGGCAGGTTAGGACAGGTCCAGCCTGGTGGTGGCAAGAGCCACTAGGCCCAGAGGACCTGTCACATGGCTGGCCAGGGTCTGGCACTGTTCCACCAATCAGGGGCTAGGGACCCATGCACTGCATAGCTCCTGGACTCTGCTTACCTCCATTCCCCTCGGCTGACCCAACTACACACCTGTGAGCTCTAAGCTGCAGGGGGTCAGGGCCATGGCCTCATCTGAGGAATGGGTGAGGGGAGCATGGCCCCAGTGTGGACTCCTCCCTGAGCCCACACAGGTGGGCAGAGAAATTGCCATGTCCCCTAGAGAGGATCAGGGAGGTGACAGCCAGGTGCCCTGGCAGCTGGGGAAGTAACACCAAGAGACGTGTGCCAGACAGTCCTGAGTGAGACAAGCAGCACCCATCACACCTCTCACAGGTTCAGGTCTATAGATGTGTGGGCAGAAAATACCAGAAGGAAGTGCAGGGAAATGACCGCAGTGCTCAGATCTGGATGGGGTGATCACTCCTTTCTCTGAAAGCAAACACACAAGAACTATAGCTGAAGCACTGTAGCAGTCAAGGTCTGCACACACACACGGACACACAGTGCACACACATGCACATACAGACATACATGAACACATACTCAAACACATGCACATGCACACATACAAGCACACACAGAAACGCACACTCACACACAAACCATACACACTAAACACATACACAAACACACATATACTCACACATGTGCACTCACACACACCCATTTAAACACATACAAGCACACATCCTGTAAGAAGGAGGGTCAGAGTCAGAGAGAGATCTGAAGACGCCACTGGATTTGAAGATGGAGGAGGGGCCGTGAGCCAAGGAAAGCAGGCAGCCTCTAGAAGCCAGAAAAGGCAAGGAAAGGTATTCCCACCTGAAACCTCGAGCAGGAAGCAGCCCTGCCAACCCCTTGACAGTCATCCATTGAGGATGGCTTTGGATTCTGACCTCCGGAACACTGAGATAGTAAATGTGTCCTGTTAAACCATGTAGTTTGTGGCCGTTCATCACATCATCCATAGGACACTATGTACCTTATATCACCAACCTTGTTAAATTTAAGTAAGAGTTCCAGTAATTTTCAGATTGATTTGGATTTTCCATGAACACAATCATGATACCTGCAAATTAACACCATTTGTTTCTTCCTTTCCAATCTTTGTGGCTTTTATTTGTTTTTATTGCCTTATTGCTTTGGCTACAGCCTCTAGTACAATGCTGAATAGCAGTGGTGAGAACAGGCATCCTTGTCTTGTCTTCAACCTTAGGGGGCAGCACTCACCATTCCACCATTAAGTGTAGTATAAGCTGAAGGATTTTTCCTAGAGCTCTTTTTTTTTTAAAGATTTTCAATTTTATATCAAATTAGGTATCAATTACATACCTATGATAGAATTAATAAATCATGCGGATTTTTCTACTTCATGTCAAATTCAATAACTTCTTGACTGATTCTTTGTACTGAGAAATGGTATTTTCATTTTCCGCCTCATTCTTAAGACTAGTAACAGACTTTCTGTAATCTTCAGTTTCTTCAGTACCAAGGAGCTCTTCTTTATTCACTTCTGTATTTTTCTCAGCAGCTTTAATTTGGAGAAGTGTTTCCAGGATATTTTTTTCTGAGGAGCTATTTTTCCAAACATACTCCTCCATGTCTGCTTCATTCTTATATTTTTCCCATTCTTCAGTTTTCCAAGATTCATGATATAAAACTGTTAGTAGATACATTGCATAATCATAATTCTGTCTCTTTGAAGGGCACCTATCTGTTTTGATAGTAAGCACATCTGTGGTCTTGCAGTATTGCTCTCCTACAAGTTTAATAAGTTTCTTCTTTGCATGATCATCTAAATTCAGACTGGAAAGTTTAACCCTTAATGTTACTACTTGTGCTTTAGGATTTCGAACAGATGGTCCTGCTGAAATATAATCAGCTGTGTCTATTTCAATTGGAAAATGCTTCTCACATTTCTCATCACTGTCTAGTGCAGTTGGCCACTCAGTGCAGAAATCTTTAAGAGCTTCACAGTGTTTTTTAATTGCTACAGGGGTCAAATGCAGAAAATTGGGGATCTTTAAAAGTTCTAGATTTCCCTCCTTTGCCATGGGCACTCCCCTCTTTACTAGATAACCCATTCGAACAGGAAGAGGTACTGCAGAGGGTTTAAATGATGCTGCAACAGGGTAAACACTAGGCCAGTCTTAGTCAACAATTATTTTCTCTGTCCTAGGAGGCAGTGCCTTTCTTCTCATCAGCCTTTCATTTCTGTACATTTTAATGCTTTCTGTTGTACGCGAGCTTGATCTCTGTGTTCGAGTGGTCCGAGACACCGCGGTAGAAAAGGCACGCAAGGTCCTGGCCCCCGGCTGCAGGAACAACCACACCGGGAGCCCAGCGGCCACCATCCCTAGAGCTCTTTTTATCAGATGGAAGAAGTTACATCAATTCCATTTGCTAAGGAGGTTTTTGGGTTTTTTTCATGAACATTTGTTGGATTTTATTAGATTTTGTACAAATTGAAATGATCACCATTACTCATGACAAGTCTGAAGGCTTCACACTTTGTTGACATCTGAAACAATTGTTGTGTTGTTATGTGCCATCAAGTCGGACCTGACTCATAGCGACCCCTCCTTGGGTTTCCAAGGCAGTATAACTACTGAAGTAGATTGCCCCATCTTCCTTCCAAGGAGAGGGTTTGAACCACCAGCCTTCTGGTTAGCAGTCCAGTGCCTTAGGCACTACGCTACCAGAGCTCCCTATACATACATATATATTATTATTATTATTATTTCAGCCATTCTAATAGGAATGTTGACACTGTTGACATGGTAGCTGCGGCGATGAGCTCAAGTGTAGCAAGGATCGAGGAGCTGGCGTGGGACGAGGTGGTGTTTTGTTCTGCTGTGCATGGGGTCCCTGTGAGTTGGAGACGACTTGATGGTACCTAACAACAACAGAATGTGGAGCTCTGGTGATGCTGTGGTTAAAGCACTGAGCTGCTACCCAAAAGGTCTGCAATTCGAACCCACTGGCTGCTCCACAGCAGAAAGATGAGGCTGTCTGCTTCCATAAAGATTTGCAGCCTTGGAAACCTTACCTGACAGTTCTACTCTCCTTGTAGGGCCACTGTGACTTGGAATCAACTCAGTGGCAGTGGGTTGGGTTTGGTTTCATGGGTACGTGTGATATCTGGTGGTTTCAATCTGAATTTCCCTGAGGGTTAAAGATGAACCATCACTGAACACAGCTTTCATGCTTATTCACCATTTTCCATGCAGACGCCTTCTTGGTCGGAATGTCTGCTCCAAATTTTGACCATTTTTCAAATTGAGTTGTTTGTTTTCTTATTGGCAAGTTTTGAAAATTCTTGACGTACTCTGGCTATCAGTCCTTGATCTGCTGTGATTTCCTCTTTTGGACATACCATATTCTTTGTATATTGCTGAATTCTGTTTGCAAATACCTTGTTGAGGAATTTTGTGTGTACATCCATGAGGTATATTAGTCTGTAGGTATTTTGTATTGTCTCTGTCTCTGGTAGCATAGTGCCTAAGGCACTTGCCTGCTAACCAGACGGCTGGCAGTTCAAACCCACCAGCCACTCCTCGGAAGGAAGGTTGGGCAATACTACTTCCGTAGTGATACTGCCTCGGAAACCCAAGGAGGGGTCGCTATGAGTCGGGGCCGACTCGACGGCAAACAACAACAACAACAACAACAACATTGAATTTGTAAAATGAATTGAGAAGTATTCCTTCTTCTATTTCTTAGAAGAGATTGTATGGAATTGGTGTTAATTCTCTTTTGAAGGTTTGATAGCATTCTGCAACCATCTGGCCTGGGGATCCCATTCCTTTTTTGGATGGGGGGCGGTTTGAATGACTCAATCGATTTCCTTCATAGTGATAGACATACCAAAATTTCCTATTTGTAGAGGGTGAATTACGGCAGTTTTTGCTTTTCGAGTAATTGGTTCATTTCATCTAAGTTGCCAGATGTATGTGTCCGGAATTGGTTGTCAGAGCCTCTTCTTATCCTTTGATGTCTGCAGGGTCTGTAGTGACATCCTTACTTCATTTCTGACACTGGCTGTTTGTTACCAGTCTCGTTAGAAGTCCGTTCACTTCACCAGTCTTTTCTCTGCTTCACAGGTTTTTCCCTGTTGGTTTTCCGTGCTGTTTCACTGGTTGTGCGGTTGTCTTCAGGATGGACTGCCTTCCACTCGCTTTGGGTTTGTTGTGATCTTCTCTTCTAAACTTTCGAGGTGGGAGCTTCAGCTATTGGTTTGAGATGTTCTTCTTAAATGTGAAACTCCTCTTTTTGAAAATGTATCCATTTATGGCTCTGAGCTCTGCTTTGGCTGTGGCCTTGGGTTTCAGTGTAGGGCATGTCCGTCTTCTCTCACTTCCATGCATTGTTTAATCTCCTTTTTGACCCATGGATTATTTAGCTGTGCGCTGTTTGGTTATCGAATGTTTGGAGATTTTCCTGTTATTTATGATTTTATTGATTTCTAATTTGGCTGCTGACTGGAAGTTTCACGGTTCAAACCCACCAGCCACTCCACAGAAGGAAGAAGAGGCAGATGCTATGAGTTGGAATCAACTTATGGCAGAGCGTTTGGTTATTATTATTATTATTATATTGTGTTACATTTGTTTAGGTTTGTTTTATGGTCCAGGATAAGGTCTATCTTGGTATATGTTCTGTAGACACTTGAAAAGAATGTATATCTGTTGTTATTGGGTAGATGTTCTATGAATATTGATTAGATCCTGTTGGCTGATGGTGGTGTTGTTGAGTTTCTCTCCAGTCATCCTATCAAGTACTGATAAAAGGTATTGAAATCTCCTGCTATAGTTGTAAATCTCTGTATTTCTTTCACTTCTATCATTTCTTTGTTTCATATGTTTTGCAGCTCTGTTGTTTGGTGCACATATATTTAGAATTGCTCTGTCTTCTTGGCACTTGACTACTAACCAGAAGGCTGGTGGCTCAAACCCACCAGCTACTCCTTGGAAGGAAGATGGGGCAATCTACTTCCATAGTGATACTGCCTCGGAAACCCAAGGAGGGGTCACCATGAGTCTGGTCTGACTCGACGGCACATAACCACAACAACAACATGTCTTCCTGGAGGAGCTCTAGTGGCGTAGTGTCTAAGGCATTTGACTGCTAACCAGAAGGCTGGCACTTCAAACCCACTAGCCACTCCTCAGAAGGAATGTTGAGCATCTACTTCCATAGTGATACCACCTCAGAAACCCAAGGAGGGGTCATTATGAGTCAGATCTGACTCGATAGAAGTGAGTTTGGTTTGGTTTATGTCTCCTTGGTAGATTGACCCTTTAGTCATTATATGTTCCTTTCTGGCTCTGGTAATTTTCTTTGTTCTGAAATCTGTTATATCTGATTTTATTATAGCTACTCCTGCTATCTTCTGCTTAATGCTTGAATGGGTTATCCTTTGTTGTTGTTGTTGTTAAGTGCCTTTGAGTCGTTTCTGACTCATAACGACCCCATGCACAGCAGAACGAAACACTGCCCGATCCCGTGCCAGCCCCACAATCCCTGCTATACTTGAGCCCATCATCGCAGCCATCGTGTCAATCCATCTCATTGAGGACCTCCCCCTCTTTCGTTGACCCTCCACCCTACCAAGCATGACATCCTTCTCC
>NW_006921831.1:4103576-4106809 GCF_000298275.1 Orycteropus afer afer
TCCCTGAGTTGTCCCTGGGGCTGACTGCTCCTCTGTCCAGGATCCGGGCTTTTATCCCCTTTCTCCTGCTCTCCGGTCCTGCTGCTTTGGGCGGGCCTGAGTTTCCTCTCCTCAACTAATCCCTTTGGCTGACTGCTCTGCTCTCTGGCTTCCTGGCTTTTAATCCCCTTTCTCCTGCTCTTCCCGCTTGCTACTTTGGGCGTCCCTGAGTTGTTTCTCCTCACCTGTAAACCTGGGGCTGACTGGTCTTCTGTCCGGGTTCCTGGCTTTTTATGGGTTATCTTTTATATCCTTTTATTTCCAAACGGCTCATATCATCACATTTGGAGTGAAGTTTTTCTTTCTTTCTTTCTTCTTCTCTTTTTTTAAAATTTTTTATTTTTATTGAGGTGAAGATGTTCACCAACATAAAAACTTCCCCATTTATGGCTCAGGGACTTTGATGACATTTTTCATGTTATGTCACCATTATTGTTGTCCTTCTCCACAATATCCCACCACCATCAGCATAAACTCAGCACCCCACAAACAAAAGCTTCCCCTTTATCCCTCTCTCCTACCTCTGGTATTTACTAATAATCTTTGGTTTCCATATATACACTTTTTTTTTTTTAACCTATCTAGCAATTTTTCCTTCCCTCTCCCCCTATCCATCCCTGGTAACCAACAAAGAAAGTTTCCTTCCATATATAAACCTTACTATTTTACAATAGTAGACTAATACAATATTTGTCCTTCTTTGACTGACTTACTGCACTCAGCATAATGTCCTTCAAGTTCATCCTCGTTATGAGGTGTTTCACAGATTCTACATTATTCTTTAGTGCTGCATAGTATTCCGTTGTGTATATGTACCATAGGTTGGTTATCCATTCCTCTGCTGATGGACACCCAGGTGGTTTCCATCTCTTTGCTACGTGAACAGTGCTGTGATGACCATGGGTATGCATGTATCTATCCATGTCCTGGCTCTCGTGAAGGGAATTTCTTACAGACAATATATCTCAATCCAGTCTGCTGATCTCTTTTAATTGGTGTATTTAGACCACTTGCATTTAATGCAATTATTAATACGTTTGGACTTAAGTCTGACATATTATTTTTTTGTTTTCTGTTTGTTCTCTCTGTTCTTGAATTCTTTTTTTGTCTTTTCCTGCTTTTCTGTAGATTACTTGAACATTGTTAGAATTCCACTTTTCTTTGTCTCATGGGTCAGCATGGGTTGGGATTGACTTGATGGCAAGGGGTTTTTGTTTTATTGGGGTTGTTCTTACAGTGGTTTGAAGTGTAGCTTTTCGTGTAATACTTTAAGTGCTTGTATATTCATAACAAAGCTTGTCATGGCCTCTGTTGTCATTTTACATTTTTGAGTGAAGTGTGGAGACCTCACCCCCCAATACTCCTATTGTAATTTTCTTAAATATTCCCACTTCAGACATTTAGACTGATCTCAGGCAATGTTTTAATTTTTGCTCAAATCAAATGTGATTTGGAAAGCTCAAGAGGAGAAGAAAAGTCTATTGAATTAACCTATATTTCTGCTTACCGTGTGCTGTCTTCCTTCCTGATGTTCCCAGGCTCCTTCTTTTTTCCCTTCCTTTCTGTTTAGAGAACTTCCTTCCGCCATTCCTTTAGATAAATCTGCTGCAGCACAGCCTCTTAATTGTCCTTAATCTGAGTGACTTGATGCCTGACGCTGGAGGGTGTCCTTGTGGCTTGGCACTCTGTGCTCATAGGCCTTGGTCATCTGCTGCCCCACTTCCTGCTGCCTTCTGAGAAATTCCATTGTCCTAATCACTTCCCCTGGGAGCTCTGGTGGCATAGTGGCTAAGACACTTGCCTGCTAACCAGATGGCTGGCAGTTCAAACCCACCAGCCACTCCTCGGAAGGAAGGTTGGGCAATCCTACTTCCACAGTGATACTGCCTCGGAAACCCAAGGAGGGGTCGCTATGAGTCGGGTTTGACTAGACGGCACATAACAGCAATCACTTCCCCTATTGGTGAGGGGTCGTTTCTTTCCCACCACTTTTGGGATTTTGTCTGTAGTTCCCTGAGCTTAACTATGGCACACCTTGGTATGGATTTATTTGGGTTTATCCTGACTGGGGTTCGCTCAGGTTCTTGAGTTTGTAGGTTTATGCCTTTTGCCAAATTCAGGAAATAAATTTGAGAACAATAAAATGAATTATTATTTACTTTTTTGTTGTAGTCTCACTGGTTTTTCCCCCCTCCCCCTCCCCTTCACCCCCTCCCTGTCCCCCTCCCCTCCTCCTACTTCTGTTTACTTTATTTTCCCTCTTGTTCAGATCAGGTCATTTCTATTGTTCTATTTGCCACTTAACAACAACAACAACAACATTTGCCACTTTGTGGTTGTTCAGTTTGTGTGTCAACTTGGCTGGGCCTGGTTGAGTGGCTAGGCAGCTGGATGTAGTAGTCCCCATCATGAGACTGGTAATCAACTCCATGGTGGAATCTACTGTGAGCAGCTGAGTAGCTGCCTTAGGGAATGTGGTTTGCTTCCTGTATATAAGCAGAAGCCTTAGGGAACAGTCTCTAGCTTATGGCACACTTGGACCCTGCTGTGTCATTGTTCAGCAGCCTGCCATGCTCTGCCGACCTGGGGACTTACAGTAGATTTGAATTAATGGCCTGCCGTGTGGTTTGGTAACATCGGGACTGTGCCTTTTTATTTGTCCACCTTGAGCTTGCTAGCCTGAGCAGTCAGGAGCTGCCTGAGTGAAGAGATGCCTCTGGCTTCAGTGGGCTGGGAGCAAGAGGCAGAGCTAAAGCCCAAGGTCGAGGGGCTTTCACACAGTGCCTAGAGCCTGGCACTTTGAACTTGGACTTAAAGCCTCCAGACTGTGAGAGAATAAGCTCCTGTTTGTTACGGCCTCCCATTGGTGGTCTATTCTTTCAGAGCGGCACGAGGTGAAGCAGAACACACTGCAATGATTCTTTTCTGTCCTCTCCAATCTGCTACTGAGCCCATCCACTGAGCTGGGGGTTTTTTCAATCTCAGTTATTGTATTTTTCAGTTCTGATATTTGCTTTTGGTTCTCCTTTATGTCTTCTATTCTTTGATGAGACACTCTGTTTCCTTACTGAAGCTTTCTGTTTTTAAAGTTTGTTTCAGGGATGTTTGTTATTGCTGTTTGAAGCACTGTTATCATGGTTCCTTTAGACACTCAGCTAATTCTATAATCCCTGTCATCTCAGTGTCAGCATCTA
>NW_006921831.1:4110954-4130829 GCF_000298275.1 Orycteropus afer afer
CGCTATGAGTTGGAAACGACTCGACGGCACTTAACAACAACAACAACGACAACAACAGACATTTTGGGTATTATGAGGTTCTTGATCATATTTAAAAGCTGGCTTCTTCTAACACTTCTCTGTCAAGGGGAGTGGGGTGCACCATTTCATTACTGTCAAGTGAAAGTGAAAGTCCAGGTTCCCCACTCAGACTAGCATTCAAGGTGGGAGTCTCCCCATTCCTTCTTGGTGAGGGGGCAGCTCTAGCTCCCCACAAAGCTTCCACTGATGCCTTCCTGGTTGGAGGGGCAGAAATAAATGCCTTGTCACTATGCCCAACATGGCCTCCACTGACATCATGGGCAGGGGTGGCCTCATTACCTCTGAGTGGTAGTGAAAATCTTGGCTCTTCTCTGAATTTCCAATGACATCATTCCAGCAGGGAGCATGAGAAGTGCCTTGTTACTGCTGGGGAGTGGTATCTAGCCTTTTCATGGGGTCCACACTGGCACCCCAGTGAAGTGAGAGAGAGCTTGTGAGGGCACGGTAGAGAGGAAAGTCCTGGCCCCCTTCTCAGCCTCTACTCATAACCCTCTGGCAGGGGAGCTGGGGTTCCTCATCACACCTTGGCCACAGTAGAAGTCTGTGCTCCCCATTCAGTCTTCCTGGTATGGGGAGACCTGCCTGGTGATGTTTTCTGTGGCAGTTGGCTGGAGTAGAGTATTATTGCCTAAGTGTTTTCCATCTTTCTAGCTGCTCCTTGGGGTGGAAAGCAGCTTTTATAGGGCTTTGATTATCTGTCCAAATTGGTATTTTCAGGTAGATAGCTTCTTCAGCTCCAAGTCTGTGCTGCATGAGGCAAAAAGAAAACTTACAGGATCCTGAGGTCCCTAGGTGATCTGCCTGCCCCTACCTTTCAGAATGCAAAAAGGCCATGGAGGCAGCATCCTCCACTGACCCCTGCAACCTCACGGAGGGGGGAGGGGACAGAATCACCATCAGCAGCGCAAGGCCGACTGCCACGAGGTGGAAGTCAGACATGCTGCCACCACCACCCTCAGACTTTTTGCCAGTTCATCCACCAACTGTCCCTCCCATAGCACTCTCTACTTCTCCACTGAGTTCAGTAATTTGTTGCAATGGCCACACAGAACAGGCAATGCTCACAATTGTGGGTTTTTTTAGGGAAGTAACAGGTTACAATTTAGGTTCAGGAGCACACTCAGGACACAGTTCTTCACTCAGGACACCCCCCTTCAGGCACACCTCTCTGACATTTGGCCTCTCAGCCTGGCCTCTTCCCTGTTCTGGCCCGTGTTACAAAGCTTTTTAGCTCTGCCAATAGGTGCATCTAGGGGCACCCCACTCCACCAGCAAGCCTCCTTCCCAAAAGCTCTCAGCTTTCTTGCTCCATGGGCTGGCAAGCCCGCTACTCTGTCTCATGCCAGTCTCTTGGTTGTGCTGCCACTGCTGTCGCCATCTCTCTGCCGTCTCTCTCTCTGCCATCTCTCTGCCATCTCTCTGCCATCTCTCTCTCTGCCGTCTGTCTGTCATCTCTCCGCCGTCTCTCTCTCTGCCATCTCTCTCTCTGCCGTCTCTCTGCTGTCATCTCTCTGCTGTCTCTCTGCCATCTCTCTACTGTCTCTCTGCCATCTCTCTGTTGTCTCTCTGCCAACTCTGATGGCAGTGAGATTCCCCCCATTTGCCCCTGGGAAGGCTCATTTTAAACCTAGCAAAATGACAGAAAATGACCAATCTCCAGGGTAGGGTTTCATACACCTAATTTGCTTGGCCTCACCCCTACAAGGTGCCAGCACCTCATTTACATTACTGACAAGCTACCCAATGTCCTTGGAGGGCCACAAGCAGCTCACATCTTGTTCCTTTGGATTGTAGGCCATGTTACCATATCTAGTCATTCTCGTTGCATACTGGATATCGTGGATAATGCATACACTTAGAGATTTTGATTCTATTTTCTTCTTGGGGGAGAGAGTTACACTTTGTTCTAGCAGGCAGTTAAATTATTGGGGGGTCAACTTGGTCCTGGGGGTCTTCTTTTGGGGCTTTCTTGTCTGGATCTCTTTCAGTTTTGCTCATATTCCTAGGGCTTAGCCCATACACCTGGGATACAGTTCTTACTTCTAAGGCATGGCTCTCATGGGGTTTCAGTGGCAAGTCCAAGGTTTCCAGCAAGCTGCTCTCACTTAGCGAGACCTCAGCTCCAAACTCTGTTCCCATGCTCCTATCTGTCCGCTCTCCCTCTGTTTCTCTCCATCAGAATGCCTACAATCTCATCTTACATGTGGCTTCTAAGAAGTCAGCCAAGAGCCTGTGGCTTCGTTATTCTGTCTTCCAGCTCTCTGACAGCCTTGAGCTTGGCTCTCAGTGTCTCCGCCAACAAGTGCACTTCTTCAGCTTGCTCTCCCACATGTGTGCCTGCAACCTGGGGAGGTCTCCAGAGCTGCAGTCCAGCTGAGTGTGGATCACACCTGACTTACTTCCCTTTCTCAAAAGTTGTCTCCCTTCTGATTGCTGTCCACTTGTGATAAGTCTCTTAAATCGCTGTCTTTCATATTTTGACCAGAGTTTGCAATCGTTAGTGGCAAGTGTGTTCGTCTAATATGAGCCACCCCACAAACACTAAAGGAATGTCCTTCTTGTCCTTTTCTTCCTTGTTCTCAAAGAACTTTTGATGTCTCCCACATTACACATTAAATTGGGTGTGGTGTTTTTCTGTTCTTTACTGATTTTACCACAGCGACTATGCCTTTGAGTTGTGGTATTGGCGAAGGGGATTGAAATACCACAGACTGTCAGAGGAATGAACAAAGCTGTCCTAGAAAAGTGCAGCCAGAATGGTCCTTACAGCAAGAACGGGCAGCCTTCTCCTCACCTACTGGTCATGTTGTCGGAAGGGCCTAGTCCCTGGAGCAGGATGTCATGCTCGGTAAAGTGGAGGGTTCAATGAAGAAGGGGAAGGCCCTCAAGGGGATGGATTGACGCAGTGGCTGCAGTGATGGGCTCAAGCACAGCAAGGACTGTGAGGCTGGCACGGGACCAGGCAGAGCTTCATTCTGCTGCCCAGGGTCACTGTGAGTCAGAGCTGACTCGGTGGCACCTGACAACAGCAATATTAACTTTCCTGACTCGGTTCTTCTTGTCTCGTCCCCTCTCATCTCCACCTGACGGTGGTCCACTCTCTTTATCTCAGCCTGTTGCCTTTTTCGTCCCATGCTCACTTCTTTCACTGAGTCAATGTTTCCTTGAATTAATAGGTGATGTCCATTTGTAAATGGACACTTTCTAAAGTGTACTTTGCTTCCCTCCAGTAAGTTTCGTTTATAAAATTGTTTTCCTACTCAGAGAAGTTGCTCATGGGAATAGTTTCACAGGCTGCACATCAGCTTGTTTTGTCTGCTTGCAGTTTCATGCTTAGCAGTGACCTCTCCGGGCTTCTGGCACTTTCCAGGAAACAAGAGCTGTAGGGTCTGCTGGTCCCTTGGCTACTGTTCACCGTATCAGTCAGTGTGGCTTAAATGGCAGAGGCTCCCTCTGTGCTCACATTACATGCCCATTATGGGCTGGGTGGCACCTCCTCTGCACTGTCTCAAGACCCCCCCACCCAGGGGACCATGGGGGATCTGGTTTCCATACAGCAGACACTGGACTACAACTGAGTGTCCTTGAAGGACCTAGAAAGGCCATGTGGCTGGGCGTGACAGTTAGATGGCTGGGCTCATTACCCCTAACTCCTGACTTTTGGAGTCAGCCCTATTGCCCCACATCCCCTAATCCTTTAGCTCAAGTCCTGCAGGTGGATCCTCATTGTGGGTGTCCATAGTGGAGAAGCTCTGAGGGAACAAACAGCAAATGCGTGACCATGACTTGGGGTGGGTGTGACAAAGGCAGAAAAGGGCTAGGTCCCCAGAGCCCACAGGAAAGAAAGCCCACATCCAGCTGGCTTTGTGGGAGCTGTGGCAGCACTCAGCTGAGCCAAGGAAGAAGGAAGGGGCCATGTGAGAAACCTTGGCCCAATCACAGGCTCAGCCCTGACACTGGCCTGGCCCCATCAAGGCGTGGGCCTGGAGGCCTTACTGTGGGAAGAGGGGACAGAAGGGCCGGGCCCAGCCCAGCACAGCCTTGCTGTCCCTCCATGGGCCCCTCAGCTGGTTCCCTGGGCCCTCTGAGGCATGGAGAGCCTTAGACCCCTGGCCAGGGCTGCCAAGGACCAGAGCTCAGCCGGAAAGCCACGTATCACCTTTTGCAGCCCACTGCCCTTCCTGCCTTGGACCAGTGCCTGGGAGGGATTGGGGTTACCTGTGAATTTGCTCCGACACTCCTCCTCACTGCCTGCTGGGTTTGGAGGGGCTGTCTAGACTGTGAGGCCCAACACCACCAGGCTTTTGTCCCCAGAAAGCCTCACAAAGAAGACCAGCGGGCAGACAAAGGGGTGTTTGCCTTCCTGCTGCTCGCCTGCCGGCCTGCTCTGGCTGTAAGCCAGCCTTGGGGCCCAGGCCGCCCCCCTTGGAGCCACTGGGGCACAGGTGGCTGGAGCCTGACCCCAGAAGCCCACTGGTCCGTCTGTGGCTGTAGTGTTGAGAGGCAGAACAAGGACAGACTCCTGGATCTCACTGAGGCCATTCGGGGCTTCGTGAAGTGAGCACTCCGGCCAGGTCTTGAGTATGGGGCAGGACATGGATGTGGGGCTGGGAGAGAGGAGGGCTGGGGGTGGGGACAGAGCAAAGACAGTTCAGGGGCTGTCAGCAGGCAAAGAGGAACTGTTGGCAGGAGCGGGAAGTCCAGAAACAGGGGTGCAAGTGATGAGAGTGGGGTCCCAGGCCCTGGTGGGAGTGATGAGGGAAGTTCCCAGGCCGTGGTGGGCCTCAGCACGGGGAGGCCAGGCCCTATCTGGGTGAGGCTGGGTGTGGCATCCCTCAGTGTGGGACAGCAGATAGAGGCTTAGCACTGTGGGTCCACGCCCGCCCAGGCTGCCCGCCCCTCTGCCAGCTCCCAGGGCTCTAGGACCACTGCCTTGCAGTCCTCTAAGTCCCCTGGTCTCAGCCCCTCCCCTGACCTGTCAGACTGACCCCTTCAAGCCAGTCCTGGGTGCCCCCCTCACTGTCCTCCATGGAACAGACAGAAGCCCTGGGAGTACTGTCTTTGCCATGTAGGGACTGGAGGCTCATCTGCTGACTGGAATGCGGTCCAGCAGGCCCAGACAGCACCCACCCACCCACCTTCAGGCCCCCTGGCCCACCAGCCTCACTCCACTTCAATCATGGTGGTTAAATTGTGTGTCAACTCGGCTGGGCCTGGTTGAGTGGCTGGGCACTTCCCCATGGTGAGACTGGTATTCAACTCCATGGTGGAATCTATTGGAGCAGCTCAGTAGTTGCTTTACGGATGTGGTCTGCTTCCCATATATATAAGAAACAGCTTTGGGAACGGTCTCTAGCTTATGGCACGCTTGAACCCTGGATGTAGCCAAGTCATTGTTCAGCAGCCTGCTGTGCTCTGCTGATCTTGGGACTTTCAATGGACTTCAATTAATGGCCTGCTGTGTGGTTTGGTAACGTCAGGACTGTTCCACTTTGTCAACCTTGGGCTTGTCAGTCTCAGTAGCCAGCAGCTGTCTGAGTGAAGAGATGCCTCTAGCTTCAGTGGCTGGGAGCAGGAGACAGAGCTGAAGCCCAAGGTCGAGGGGCTTTCACCCAGCCCCTAGAGCCTGGCACTTGGAACTTGGACTTGAAGCCTCCAAATTGTAAGAATAAACTCCTGTTTGTTAAAGCCATTCCATTTGTGGTCTATTCCTGTCAGAGTGGCACTAGGGAACCAGGACAACTTCCCATCATCGTCTATCTCTCTTCTACCCAATGTCCCCTTCATTTAGTTATTCATTCATTCACTCCCTCACTCAGTGCACCTGTCAGTCAGTCTGTCAGTCAATCAGTCTGTCAGTGTAGCAGTCAGTCAGTCATGTAGTATGTGGCCCTATGTGTCACTGCAAGGTCCCTAGGCCCCATCTGAGTGAGGATCTCTAACTAGGAAGTGATAAGCCCCTGCCCAGGCACCTTGGCAAAGGCAGTGATGTTCCCAGACTCAGTTTTCTCACTTGTAAATGGAGTTTTAAGCAGGGTCCCCTCTCAGTGATTGGTCAGATGACATGAGGGGGTACTCTTGGTCCCACACAGAAGCTGCTGGTGCCCACACCCTCAGGTGCCCTGAGCAGCCCAGGTCCCCCATGTGCCCTCTGTGTCCGGTCTCCCCTTAGGGCTCCTTCCACGGGCAGAGGCTTGGGAGGGGCACAAGCCAGTGATTCTGTGAATGAACAGTGGGCAACTGGCTCCTCCCCTCTCTACCCTTGGGGCCCCAACAAGCATAGGGAGTGGACCCCAGGCCAGCCTCCCCTGGAACCCCAGGCCATGGTGCTAGGAGCTAAGCAGTAGTGCCCGTGGGTGGCCTGGCACATTTGTGTCACTTGGGCCTGCCGGCCCCACCTGAGACAACATCCTGGCCTCGATAAGACGATTTGACGCACCTGGGGCACAAAGCACTCACCTGCTTATCTGCCAGCGGCCGCACCCAGAGGATAAGAGGACAGGTAAGGGGTGGGCTTACTCACAGTAACCAGTGGGTATATCGGGGGTGATGATATCAGGGGTGACGATGCTGAGGGTGACAATGCCAGGGGTGACAATGTCAGAGGTAACAGTGTCGTGGGTGACAATGTCGAGGGGACAAAGTCAAGGGTGAAAATGTCGGGGGTGGCAATGTCACAGGTAGTAGTGTCATGGGTGACAATGTCAGATGTGACAATGTCAAAGGTAGGAGTATCATGGGTGACAATGTCAGGAGTGGCGATGTTGGGGGTGACAATGTCAGAGGTAACAGTGTCATGGGTCACAATGTTGGGGTGACGATATTGGGGTGACAAAGTCAGGAATGACAATATCAGAGGTAACAGTGTCATGGGTGAAGATGTCAGGGGTGACAAACAGTAGGAAGAAAATAGAATATGGGACATGGTTGGCAAGAAACAGGTTGGGGAGAGTGGCTGTCTCAGAAACAGGGTTGTGGGTGTGCTTAGGGGAGGTGGTGTGCACAAGAGACTGGACTCTTGGTGTCAGGCACTGGTGATCCCCATGCTCACCCCATGCACCCTGCACAGCAGATGGACTTGCGTCATGTATTGGAACTCCATGTGCACGGCTACGTCATTCTCCACTGTGTGTGCACACCATGTGGTCACCGAAGGGCCTTGGCTTGTTCCCACTCTGGCTCCTGGGGATCACACTGCAGTGAGCACTGGACACATATCTCTTGAGTGTCTGCCTTCAGTTCTCTGGGGGACACACCCAGGAGTGGAGTTACGGAGCCACACCGTAATTCTCTGTTTTGAGGAGCCGCTACAGTGTTTTCCACCATGGCTGTCACCCGCCTCCCCACCAGCAGCACTCAAGATGAGCTCTGATCTCTCCATCCTTGCCAACACTTGGTATTTTCTGGGTTTGCTTTTTCTGCTGCTTGTTTGATTTTAATTTCTTGTCGTTGTTGTTTTTATCTAACGGTCATCCTGGTGGGTGGGAGGGGGTATCTGACCATGAGGTAGCTGCTGGTGTTTCAGTTTAATATTTTAATCCTGCTTTAGGTGAAAGCTCACCCAGCAAATTGCTTTCCAGTCAATGGTTCATACACTGTTCAGTGACATTGGCAGCAATCCCTGCAGTGTGTCAGCTCTCTCCCCATTTCCTCCCCAGGTTCCTGGTCTCCATCCGCCTGGTCTCCCTCTCCCTCCCTGTCCTCTCCTCTTTGGTTTTGGGAAACTGTTGCCCTTTTGGTCTCGTATAGTTGCTCGTTCTGAGGAGTCTGCTCTTCATGGATGGTGCTGTTGGTTTTACACTTCCATCTGTTGTCTGGCTGGAAGGTGGCCTCTGGGAGTGTCTTCAGTTTCCAGTTGGAAGACCGTGCAGGGCGGGAGTCTCGGGGCCCCTTTAGTCCCTTTCCATCCAGGGCGGGAGTTTCGGGGCCCCTTCAGTCCCCTTCTGTCCACTAAGCTCTTTTTACTTTGAATTTTGTTCCACATATTTTTCCCACTCTAACCGAGACCTTGTACTGTGGTCTTGGTCAGAGTGGTCGGTAGCGGTAGCCAGGCACCATCTAGTTCTGGTCTCAAGTTAGGGGAGATTGTGGCTCATGTGGCCATTAGTCCTTTGGACCAATTGCTTCCTGGAGTTTGAGGTTTTCTTCATTTTCCTTTTGCTCCAGGTGGAAAGAGACCAAGAGTTGCTTCTTAGATGGCCGCTCTCAAGCTTTTGAGACCCAGACTCTGTTCCCCAGACAAGGACATAGAACATTATATTCGTTAACTGTGTTTTGCCAATTGACCTAGATGTTCTCTGAGACTATGGTCCTTAGCCTTCAGGCCCAGGGGTCAGTCCCAATGTCTGAGTGTTTTCTGTAACTGTACTGTGCTCGCTAACGAATGTGCAGCATTTGAAAATATGCACGTAGAAGCGCCCAGCACCACACCTATGGAAGGATGCAGATGTACTGCACGACCTTGCTCACCTGTTCAGCACCTGTGTTTCCTTATGTGTCTGCTCACAGACCTCTGCTTGTTGTGACTGCTGTGGCAGGACCGTGCATGTCACAGCATTTCCAACACTTGCCCTTCATTCTTGTGTGCCTCTCGGTGTCTTCCTTGGCCTCGGTCACCCTGTGTCTCCTTGATGGCTAATGATGTTGAGCATCTTCTCATGCACTTAGCAGGCACTTGTATTTCCTCCTCAGAGAAATGTCTGCACAAGTCCTTTGCCCGTTTTTTTAACAGTTGTTGATCTTTTTCTTGTTGAATTGTAAGAGTTCTTCATATATTCATGCTCTGGTAGCATAGTTCCTAAGGCACGTGACTGCTAACCAAAAGGTTGGCAGTTCAAACCCACCAGCCACTCCTCAGAAGGAAGATTGGGCAATCTGCTTCCATAGTGATACTGCCTCGGAAACCCAAGGAGGGGTCTGTATGAATCCGGTCCCACTCAACGGCACATAACAACAACAATACCTTATCAGATGTATGATATATGATTTTAATATATTTTCTATCATATTTCTTGTCTTCCCACCCTCTTAAGAGTGTCCTTTGCTGATTAACATGTTTAATTTTTGTGAAGTCTAATTTATCTGTTTTTCCTTGCCTTGCCTGTACTTTCAGTGCCATACGTAAGAATCCATTGGCAATCCAAGGTCATGATGATTCTCACCCATCTTTTCTTCTAACAGTTTTACCATTTTAGCTCTTAGATTCAGGTCTTTAATCTAGCTTGGCTTAATTTTTGTATATGGTGTGAGATAGGGGTCCAACTTTATTTTTTTGCATGTGGAGATCCGGTTGTTCCAACATCTCATTGGATGTTCCTGATATCTTGTAGAAAACCGATTGACCATATATGTATGGGTTTATTTCTGGACTCTCAACTCCCTTCTATTGATCCATATGTCTATCCTTATGCCACACTCTTCTATTGCTGCAGGTTTGTAATAAGTTTTTTTTTTTTTAATTGTGATTTGGGTTGTAATAAGTTTTGAAATCAGGAAGTGTGAGTCACCAACTTCGGTTTTCTTTTTCAATGTTATTTTAGCTATTCAAGGCTCCTTGAAATTCCATTTGAGTTTTGGGCTGAATTTTTCTATTTCTGCCAAACAAAACAAAACTCTGTTGGAATTTTTATAAGAATCTTTATTGCTGGGTAATACTGTCATCTTTATAATATTAAATTTTCCAGTCCATGAACATGAGAGGTCTCTCCACTTTTTTAGGACTTCTTTAATTTCATTCAAGAACGTTTCGTAGTTTTGAGTGTACAAGTCTTTCACTCCTTAGTTGTATTTATTCCTAATTATTTTTCATGCTATTGTAAATGAACTTTTTTTTTTTAATTTCCTTTTCAGGTTGTTCATCCTCATGTATGAAAACACTTCTGACTTTTTCATGTTGATTTTGTATCCTTCAGCTTTGCTGAATTATTTTATTGGCTTATTGGTATTTATTATTTGATTGGTTCTAGTAGCTTTTTGTGAATTGTTTAGGGTTTTCTGCATGTAAGACCACGTCATCTACAAACAAAAATGAGTTGACTTCTTCCTTTCCAATTTGCATGTTGTTGGGGTTTTGTTTTGTTTTTGCTTAACTTCTTTGACTAGAACTTCTAGTGCAATGTTGAATAGCAGTGATGAGAGTGGGCATCCCTGTCCTGAACTTAATCATAGGGGGAAAGCTGTTAGACTTTCTCCATTGAGTGTGATGTTAGCTGCGGATTTTTCATATATTGCCATTAATGTGTCGAGGAATGTCCTTGTAGTCCTAGTTTATTAAGTATTTTTTTAGCAGGAAATGATACTGGATTTTGTCAAATGTGGCAGAAGCAGGGGAGGGTTTCCTTCATTCTATTAGTGTGGTGTATTATATTGATTGACTTTTGTGTGCTAAATCATTCTTGCATTTTGGGAATAAATCCTACTTGGTCATAGTGCACTATCCTTGTAACATGATGCTCAATTTAGTTTGCTAATGTTTTGTGGGGGGCTTTTGCACCTACATTCGTAAGGCTTAGCTGTTACTGTATTTTCTTGTCATGCCTTTGACTAGCTTTACATCAGTGATTCTTCTCTCATAGGATAGATTAGGAAGTGTTCTCTCTTCTTCACTTTTTTGGAAGAGTTTAGTAGGATCAGTTACCAGTTCTTTAAGTGTTTGGTAGAATTCATCAGTGAAGCCATCAGGTCCTGGGCTTTTCTTTGTTGGGAGGTTTTCATTACAGGTTTACTCAGACTTTCTATTTCTTCTTGAGTCAGTTTTGGTAGTTTGTGCATTTCTGGGAATTTGTCCGCTTCACCGAGGTGATCCAGTTTGTTGACATACACCTGACCTTAATATTCTCTTATGATCCTTTTTATTTCTGTAAAATTCGCAGTAATGCTCCCACTTTTGTTATTTTAGTAATCTGAGTCCATGCTTTTCTCTTTTTTTCCAGCTGAAGGTTTGTCAATTTTATTGATCTTTTCTAAGAACCAACTTTTGGTTTGTTGGCTCTTGTTATTGTTGCTGTTGTTTGCCATTGAGTTGACTCGGATGCACGGTGACCCCGTGTGAGTTGGCTTGGACGCACGGTGGTGACCCTATGTGTGCAGAACAGAGCTGCTCCCTAGCTTTCCAAGGCTGTGCCCTTTCAGGAGTAGATCTGTCTCTTCCGAGGCACCTCTTGGTGGATGTGAACCTTTCAACTAGCAGTGAGCACCCAGGGAAACCATAATTCTATTCTCCATTTCATTATTTCCTCTCTAACCTCGGCTATTTCCTTCTTTCTGCTGACTTTGTCTGTAGTTTCCTCTTTCTTCTAATTCTTTAAGGCTTTATTGGCTGGGGATCTTTCTTCTTTTCTAATGTATGTTCACAGCTCTGACTTTCTCTCAGAGCATGGCTTTCACTGCTGCACTTAAGATGGGTGGGTGCAGTGGCTGCAATGGTGGGCTCACGATGACCGTGAAGATGGGGCAGGACCGGGCAGTGTTTGTTCTGTTGCATGTGGGCTTGCTGTCAGTGGAGCTGACTCGATGACACCTGATAACAGCAACAGCTGCCACTTTCCCTCTGAGCATGGCTTTCCCTGCACCACGAAGGCTTGGGTAGCTTCATTCGTCTCCAGACTGACTCTTTGTGATGGTCCTTTGGCCTGTTGGATGTTTAGGACGGATGGTTCAATCCCCACTGTTTCTGCATTTCCTGCTTCTCCTCCTGTCCCTGATGTCCAGTCTCATCCCACTGTAATCAGAGAAGCTACTTCACGTGCTCCCTGTCCTTTCCATCATTGATGCCAGGCTGCAGTGCCCTACAGAAGAGCTACGTGTCCTGAAGGCCCAGCCTCCTTGGGCCACAGGGACTTGTGGGGGCCTGCTTCCTCCATCCCAAAGGATGTAATGTGGGGATACTTGGGAAGCTGGGATCCTGGAAGGTGATACAGAGAGCTAGGAGAAAGGACTCACCTGGGCACCTGAGGGTCAGAGTGGGGAGAGGATGGTCCTCAGTCCACATGGATCCAGTGCAAACCTCTGTTGGCTCAGAGCCTGTGTGGTGACTCTGCACCCAGCCCACTGTCCACCTGCCCCTCTGCCCAGCCCTGTACTCAGGCATGAGCACAAGAGCATGACACCTGGTGGCTTCAGTCCCAGAGGACACTGTGAAGACAGGGGCGGAGACCTGAGTAGTAGGGCCACAAGCCAAGGAACACCTAGAGCCACCAGAAGCTGGAAGAAACCGGAAGGATCCTCCTGTAGAGCCTGCAGACGGAGCTCAGCCCCGCCCACACCCTGCGCTGCGCCGCCCACTCCCCATGTGACCCCGCCCACTCCCCCGAGTTCAGACATCTGGCCCCCTGAGCTGAGAGAATAAAGGTCTGCTGTTTTAAGCCACATTCTTTATGGTGTTCTGTTGTGGCCTCCCCAGGAAACCAGACAGAAGCCAATGAACCAAACACCTCCACTGTGTCCCAGGGAAATCTACAAAGGCTGAGGACTGGTGCCTGCAGCCCAGCTCTGTACCCTGCAGCCAATGGCAGTGAGGAGCATGCTGCCATGAAGACAGCCACACTAGAACATCTCCCCCACCATCCTCTCACCTGGGCCTGGGATCCCCAACCCTATAGGCTTGTGCCTCGGGCCCAATGTTGACAGGACAGACCCACACACGTGCCAAGAGATGGCTTCCTCCCTAGGCCGGGGCTGCCTTGCGGGGGGGGGGCTCCTCCTTAGGTTGGAGTCCTTGCTCGCCTGGGTGGACATTTGCAGGGTGACATCTTGGACAAGGGGTCGAGTGGCCTCTCCCTCCCCCGACTCAGACACATATGGTGTTTGGCTGCACAGGATGGTGAACACCTGCAGTGGGCAAGACCATGACTCAGCGGCCTGGATGTCACTGTGGGGCTGAGAGAGAAGACAGAGCCTAACACTTGTCGGCCTGGCACAGTGTCACACATGATGTACTACCTGGTGATGGGACACGAGGGTCAGTAAGAGTCAAGAGAGAAAGGAGGGGAGGGAGGGAGCAAAAGACAAAAGAGAGAGAAAAAGAGTCAAGGGAGGGAGGGAGGGAAGGGGGGGACAGCCCCTCTCGGCCACCCCAGCCTACCATCATCCACGAAGAGACCCGGCCAGCTGGCCGTCAGATGGAGAGGACTGGGAAAGCCCTGCCAGGCTACAGGGGACACGGGGCCCTTGATCTTCTCCTTCAGCAACTGTGCCCTGAGCCCCGACTGGGGGTAGCACTGATCTGCTGTAGGCACCCATGTCTGGAAGCAGAGCCCTGCCGGCGGCCCCTGGTCTGTAACTGACTGGGGGTGAGGGAGGGGAGCTGGCCAGACAGCTAGGCAGGGAGGACCTGCCCGTCAGGAAGCCTGCCCCAGGCCGGGGGGCTGTGCTCCCAAGGATTAGCTGCAGGTGACATCACTGCAGGGCAGTGTGAGATCAGAGCCCAGAGGTGACAAAGGCCATTGTCTGCTCTAATCCAGGATCTCACCTCGCAAGGGCTCAGGTGGTTCCGGGTTCCCTGGGGAACCCTGAGTCACCAACTGTGGCCAGCGGTTTGCAGACCATAAGCCGTGTACCTTGGCACGGATGCCTGTGAAAGACACAGAAGGAAATGTGGACTCCGTCCCTCCTCCCTGGGAAAACAAACCAGGTTATCTTACACTTGGCCCTGAGGATATATGCCAGGAGAGGGAGGTCAAGGGTGCAGGGGCAGGTGGGAAGCACAGCCCATCCAGGGTGGCACACCAGGTCCCAAGGGCACTGTCTGAGGTTGGCTAGACAGCCGTGCACTGGGACTCTCAGACCCAGGCAAGAAGGGGTGGAGAGGCAGACAAGTCACAGAGGCCTCAGGCCCATCTGAGGACCCAGACACCCCTCTCTCTCTCTCAGACCAATCCCAGGAAGGGGCTAAGGCCTGGCCCCTGTTCCCCTTGGCCATCCAGCCCCTCTGACCAGCAACCTTCTGTCTAGAAGGGAGGCTGGGTTTCCAGAGAGGAGAGTCCCCTGAAGCATTACCCAGACTGGGCCCCCTGGGCAGCGTGCCGAGTGGGATACAGAGGCCGAGGCACGGGTGGACAGGGCAGCAGCCACTGGGGCCATGGACAAGTGTCCTTGTGCGATCCCGGAGTGCACCCTGGCTGCTGCCCCAGAAGGCTGTGTGTGGGTGGGTGCCTCTTCCTCCCCCCAGACGCTGGGACGCGTCCCTTAGGGACCAGAATCTGGGAGGGGCACAGAGCAGCGTGAATCGGAAGCCTCTGGGCCTCCGACTGGCATGTGATATGTGGTGAAAGGGGAGGGGGCCGAGGGAGCAGCTGAGGGCAGCTGGGGCACCAGGGAGGCTGGGAGGCACAGTGTGAAGTAGAGATGTGACCAGGTAGCTGGCAATTGAGGGTGGGAGGAACAGGAAGACAGGCTTGGGCCTCCCTGCAAGGGGTGGAGAAGGGCAGAGTTCAGGGTGGCAGCAGGTGTGGGGTTGAGAGTGGCCACAGAGCCCCGGGTCCAGGGACCTTGGGGGAGGTTGTTGGTGTGGCCCCAGCATGGATGGCACCCTGAGGACAAAGCTGGGAGTGAGAAGAGGACATGGGCAAGGGACAGACAGAGGGCTGCTGGTCCCTCTCAACAACATGTCTGGCCCCATCTTGGATCATCACAAGGCCTCCAGGTCCCAATGAATTTCAGGCCACCATGCTGGCATGAACCATGAGACCCTGTGACCTGGATTCCCAGCCCAGACCTGAAAGGGTCCTGGAACCGTGTTTAATAGGCTCCCAGTGAGGTTGGGGCCCAGGCAGGCCATAGGGTCCAGACAGCAAGCCAAGGCTACATGCCCAGTGGTCAGGGGCGTCAGGAAAACCCAGAGCCTCCCTTGCCCAGTGTCCAGTCAGTGGCTGCTAGCCAGCACGCAGTGCCAGGCCCAGACTGGTGTAGAACAGTCACAGCCTAGCCTAGTGGCCCTTTGGTCCCAAGCTCCCCCAGGAGCTGGTCCAAGCTACTGAGCTCTCAGGCTCTGTGCCTATATGGCCAGGGCTGACCCTACACCATCCCCATCCACCACCTTCTGGGGGGCAGGGACTCAAAGCAGTGAGCTCTATGACCCTGCACATTCTCAGTGGGGGCAGGAGGGGCCACCCCCAGTGCCCCTGCACCACCAGGCCTGCAGGCCTTGACCTCCCCCTCCTCAGCCCCTCCGCAGGGCAGTCAGAGTGCAGACACTGCCCTCCCCATCGCCCTCCAGACCAGGCGTGGGCTCAGTGGGCTCTGCCCCAAGCGGGAAACAGAGAGACAGCAGGCAAGGCTGGTGGTGGCAAGGCAGTAACGGGAGGAGCAGAGGGTTCTAGTCTCCCACAGCCTTATTGGAGCAGAACCCGGGCTCACCAGCCCCTCAGGAGCTGCTGATAAATGGAGGAGGGCACCCTGAGGTTCATGACATCATGTTGATGCTCTGGGCTGGTGGGTCTGGGTAGCCTCTGCCCTCAGCCAGGGCTGTTTGAAGCCAGAAGGCCCCCCACACACAAAAGAGTGCAGTCCCACCTATCTGTACCCCTTCTCCATGAGCACCGGGCAGCGTGCAGGAGGCTGACTCCATGGCAGTGAGACCTCCTTCAGCTGGGGGGTGGGGGGTGGGAACAATGCACAGCGACCCTCCTCCCTGCACCCCTGCCTGGCTCAGCAGACCATGAGGCTGAGACTTCCCCATGGGGAGGTACGGGGTTCACAAGGCCTGGGCCCGAGTCCCTGAGCGGCACACCTTCCAGGGGATGAACAGGCCAGGCCCAGGGCATCGCTGCTGAGTCCCGGCTGCTGTGAGCGTCTCCTGGCCAGCGTGCGGATTCACGAAGCAGGAGCTTGGTCACAGGGTGTTTGCTGATGAAATGACAGTGTGCGATGAGTTAAGCAGGACTCTCACCAGATGGAATGAGGGGTGCTGTGTTCCCTGGCCACAGCAAAGTCCATGAACTTGTTGCTTAAAGTGATAGAAACCTAGTCCCTCAGTTCAGGAGACCAGAAGCCTGACAGGGTCCTACTCCCTCTGGGACTAGGAGCCCAACACATCATCAGTCATGATGGGTAGTTTCCTGGCTCTTGCAGGAGTAACTGTGCCTGTTAAAAAGGCAACATCAATCAGGCAGTTAGAAACACTCAAGGACATCCTCCCCAACGGTCACCCTGGGCCACCCCTACAGAAGGGCCTCCTGGTTCTCCATGCAGCCCCCAGGGGGCTGTGTCTGACCACACTCCAGTGTGCAGGTGGTAAACCAGACCCCATGCACCTGTGAGCCAACTCAGGGTGAGCCAGGTGGTGACAGAGCCCGGGACCTGTGCAGGTGGGGCTGCTGTCAGAGCTCTGAGGAAGTCCTAGGCATGAGAGCAGAGCCTACCCCTGAACAACGGCCCGTTGCAGCCCAGACTCCAGGCCAGACTGGGCTCTGCTTCTGCCCTGGGCACTGGACACCCTGAGATTTGTCCTCCCTCCTAGGGGCCCCCACTCATGCATTCTGTCCCTCCAATGGCACCAAGCCCCCTTCTCTTGTGAACCCCAGGCCACAGAGACCCCACTCCAGGCCAGGCAGGGCCATGGTAGTCCCTGGGGCCTTGAGCCCCTTCACCCAGCTTCTCACAAGGGCAGCCTCAGGCCACACGTGGCAGCAGCAGCTGGGCCCCTTCCCTTCCTGCTTGAAAGGAAACCCAATGCCAGAGGCAGTACCGCCCGGCAGGCAGGAGATTCAGAGATGCTGAGGAATTCCCCACCCTCCACGGCCGTCCCCGCACAAAGGGGGCAGGTTACACGGATGCCCCGTGTTTGTGAACTGGGCTGGCCCCTTATTTAGTTATGAGCTTTATGGGGTTTGAATACAGCTCTACCCAGTGACCACACTGGTCAGCACAAGAGCAAGAGGGGCTTCCCAGATGCTTGGGGCAGAGAGGGGCTGACACCACTCTGAGGCTGCTTCCCGGTTTGCAGAGAGCATAGCTGAAGTGCCCAGAGGCCCAAGGGCCCCGAGGCCAGCCAGGCCGCCCAGTCAGGCCAGCTGATGTAGGCACAGGTCGGCTGGGCACAGGGACGGTGCTCAGACCTCTGCGCGTCACCCTGAGGTGGCATGTGCATCACCACTGCTGGGGGGTAACTGGTGCTCCCCAACAAGACGTGTTGGAATCCTGAGCCAGCTCTGTGAACGCACCTGGAAGTCGGGTCTTTGGAGACATTATCAGTTACCATGAGGCCCTTCTGGAATGAGGGCTGCTCATCTTACAAAGGAGAAGAGACACAGAGAGACAGGAGACAGGTGGGAAGGAGGCAGAGGTGGAGTGATGGGGCCACAAGCCCAGGAACACCCAGAAGCCAGAAGAGAGAGGAAGGGTCCTCCCCTACAGCCGGGGGAAGGAGTGCAGCTCTGCCCACACCCCGCACAGCCACGCTCACACCCTGCGTGATCTCACACACACACACACACGCACACACCGAGGACACACCCACACCCCTGTGTGGCCATGCCACACACCAAGGACACACCCACACTCCCACACGGGCACACACACACACATACAGCCATGCCCACACATACACACACACACATTGAGGACATGCCAACACCCCACGCGGACATGCCCACACCCTGTGTGGACATCCACACCTCCAGGCAGACACCCGGACACACACACACACGCAGGGACATGCCCACACCCTGGACCATATCCAGACTTCAGATGTCTGGCCCCCAGACTGAGGGAGAAGAGGTTCCTGCCGTTTTCTGCCCAGGAAATGGACACTTAGCTGGTCATCTCCACGTGGGGGGTCACACAGACCCCTCTGCTACTCGTCCGGACCTCGTCCACTCTACTGGCCACTGTGGGGCTGTCAGTGCTGTTGCCCTTTAGGGCAAACATGCCCCTGTGCACACTCACCCTCTGTCCCCTCCCCACCGCATGGCTCTGCCACGGTGTCCAGGGAGGAAGACCTGGGCAGGCCCTCTGCTGGCCCTGTGGTGGGATGCCAGCACCTGACCACACTTGGAGGCAGGCACAGACCCCTGACCTCCACTCTGACCGGGTCAGCTCAGTAAGAAAACAGGCAGCCAGGAGCCACCCGGCCTGGTTGGAGTGAGAAGACAGCACTGGGGTAGTGCCTGCACTCATGGAAGGGGCTCCAGCAGGTGGTTATCAAAGCAACAACAGAGCCGCTCTGCCCTGACACCCAATCACTCAGATCAAAGGAGGGACTGGCACTGTCTGTGGACCCAGGGCCTCCTGTTCCTAAGGGCTGGTGTGTCCCCAGTGGGACCAGCCCTGGCATTCAGCAAGTGCTCAGTAAGAGCAGAAGCCCCCTCACAGAGTCTGGGTAGGGTTCAGCATAAGGTGGCCTGGCCAAAACCAGTAATAGGAAACTCCCAACATGCAGAAAGGCCAGCCCCTTGGGCCTCGGTTCACAGCCATAGCCAGCCTGGGGCAGGGGGCAGATAGGGGTCCACAGAACAGCCTGTAGACCTGGGCCCTGGAGCAGAAGCAGGTCACCCATCCCAGGAAGGCATATGTGGGATACCAGGGGGAGGGCTAGAGCCCACAGGGGCCACTAAGGGCCCCTTCAGAGGGTGGGCCACAAGCCCATGAGGTCAGCATTCCAGGCCCCAGTGGGAGAACAAGACAGGCTGGAGGACCCCAGGGGCTCTTGTTGTTCCCCAATCCTGCAGAGTGTGGGCACCTCAGGAGGGTCACACTAGGCCATGGCCCCACAGCTGGGCTCTGGCAGGGCTCTGGTCCATCCATTTGATGGGTTTCTGCTGCCTGTCACAACAGCAGCCCCGCCCATGTCCTACCACCCCAAAGTGGCCTGGAGAGAGAGAAAGACCCAGCCAAGGACCTAGAGGAGCTGCCAGGTCCCAGGGCTGGTGTTGTGGGTCAAGGTGAGGGGTAGAGTGCTGGAGCCTGTGGGAAGCAGCCAGGTGAGAGGTCATTATGATCCTCATCAAGGCTCTTTCACTACACTAGTCAGCAGCAGTATCCACAGCTGCTGAGGCCAGAGTCCAGGGAAAAAAACAATGTCCTACTAACCAGGCAGGACCATGGACCACCTCCTCCCAGCAGCTTCCTCCTCACTTCAAGTCCCTGGGCTGCAGACCACAGACCCTACCACAGAGGCTTCTCCTCAGGCTGCTTCTCCCACTAAGGGTTCAAGTGAAGTCCTGGACAGGAGTATCCAGCCAGGAGGAAGCCAACAGGACAATCAAGGTATGTCCCAGGACCTGGCTCTCTTCCTCCCATTTCTCCTTAAAAAGACAGGGACAAAGATGGTAGAATAGGCAAACAAGCTCCACAGATCTTCTTCAACAAAGAAAAGAAAAACCAACTGACAGAGATACAGAAGATAATCCTAGAGCCCTGAGCTTTGAAAGGATACAGAAGTGGATTAGGCACCAACTAGTGGGAAAATCTGAATGAAAACAGGACCTAAGAATAGGTTCCATTTGCTAAGGATAGCCGGGACATATGGGAGGCTGACAACAGGAAAGGAGACAGGTGATAAGTGTATAAGTGCTGCCAACTACTAAATAGAGGAGCACAACACAGTACCCTGCTTACGTAGATACCATACAAGTAAAACAAAGAAAACAAAAATTGTGGGCAAGTCACTCCAACATATAATCATCAATGAAATGTAAACGCAAAAACATCAAAATGCCTTGGAGACAACAGAGCATCACAATCCACAAAAGGAAGCAAGATAAAGCAGGAGAAACAAGGGACCAGGATACAGACCCAAAACACATCCCTGAGGAAGACGCAGCATTAGAACTCCCTGATAAGGAATTCAAAAGAATT
>NW_006921831.1:4131710-4133850 GCF_000298275.1 Orycteropus afer afer
AAAAAAAAAAAAAAAAAAAAAAAGAATTGTATGTAGGTATCTTCAACGAATTGAGAGACAGACCAAGGAAAACACAGACAAAACCCTAGAAGAACTTCAGAAGAAAATACAAGAACAAAATGACAAAATAAATGACAAATTAGAAACAATACAAAATCTATACACAGAAATCCAGAAGATTAATACTAAATTTTCAGAAATAGAAAAGACATTGAATGGGCACAGGAGCAGAACTGAATCAATAGAAGACAGAATTAGTGAAATTGAAGGCAAATACCTGAACACCTCTTTGAAAAGGGATCAATCAGAAAAAAAGAGCAAAACAAAATGAAGAAAGCATAACGGTCATGTAGGATACCATCAAAAGGAATAACCTACGTGTCATTGGAATTCAAGAACAGGAAAAGACAAAGAAAACCACTGAGAAAATTGTCCAAGATTTGTTGGAAGAGAACTTCCCTAATATGATGAAAGATGAGAATATATCCATTCAGGAAGTCCAATGAACCTCAAACAGGATAGACCCCAAAAGAAAATCACCAAGACATAGCATCATCAAACTCACCAAAACCAAAGACAAAGAAAGAATCTTGAAAGCAGCACGGGAAAAACAAAAAGTTACCTACAAGGGCAACCAATAAGAGTAAGTTCTGATTTCTCAGCAGAAACCATGCAGGTGAGAAGACCATAGGATGGTATAAATCTCTGAAAGAGAAAAATTTCCAACCAAGAATTATGTACCTGGCAAAATTGTCCCTCAAATATAATGGTGAAATTAGGAGATTTCTAGATAAGCAGAATTTAAGGGAATTTATTAAAACCAGACAAACCTTACAAGAGATGCTAAAGGGAGTCCTTTGGACAGAAAACCAACAACAGCCAACAACAACTGACCATTAACACATATGATGATATAACTCAGAAACCAACCCAGCTATGGAAGTACCCAAAGTAAATAAGCCTACAAGATTGTAAACAGGGAACCAGAGACACCAACTGACAAAGGAGGACAAATACAAACCAAAACGAGGGAAAAATGTGTCGTTCCAGAACTTCTAGATGGTAGGGAAGTCAAGACAACTACAAGATAGAATGGACTGTTCTAAACTTGGGAAGAAATTATAAATCACAGGGTAACTCACAGAAAAATGATAAAGTTTTCACATCAAAATAAAAAAGAGGACCGGTATTGGTATTTAGCAAATACTAAAACAATAGCAACGAAGGAAGTGATAAAAGGATTCATAAACAAAACAAGCTCAGCACAGAAAATTATATGTAACAAAGAAATCAACACCACGAAAAAGCACATAACAAAAATGACAGCAACAAATTCATATTTGTTGATAATTATATATCTGACAAAGGACTTATCTCTAAAACTTATGGAAACCTCCAACACCTCAACAACAAAAAGATTAACAATCCAATTAAAAAATGGGCAGATGACATGAATGGACACTTCACCAAAGAGAATATTCAGGCATCCAGCAAATGCATGAAGAAATGCTCATGATCATTAGCCATCAGAGAGATGCAAATCAAAACAACAGTGAGATGCCACCTCACCCAGCACTAATGGCAAAGTTCAACAAGATGGAAAATAACAAATGCTGGCAAAGATGCAGAGAGATTGGGACTCTCATACACTGCTGGTGGGACTGGAAAATGGTACACTACTGTGGAAAACAGTATGGTGATTCCTTAAAAAGTTGGAAATAGAAATACGATGGGATCCAACCATCCCATTACTAGGTATATATCCTAAAGAAGTAAGAGCCAGATCGTGAATAGATACATGCACACCCATGTTCATCGCAGCACTATTTACAATAGCAAAGAGATGGAAGCAACCTAGGTGCCCATCAACAGAACAATGGATAACCAAACTATGGTACACACACACAGTGGAATACTATACAACACTAAAGAATAATATACAATCTGCAAAACACCATATAACATGAATGAAGCTGGAGGACATTATGCTGAGTGAAATAAGTCAATCATAGAAGGACAAATATTGTATTAGTTCATTAATGTAAAAAGTCAAAGAAAGGTTTATATATGGAAGGGAACTTTCTTAGTTGGTTATCAGGGATGGGAGGGGAAGGGGAGGGAACACTGAAAAAAAAAAAAA
>NW_006921831.1:4150544-4158807 GCF_000298275.1 Orycteropus afer afer
AATAAAAAAGAAAAAAAAAAGGATCCTGAGATAAAGGTTAGATTGGCTTCTCCATGGCAACACTGGTTACAAGGAGACAATGGAGTGATATGTTTAAAATACTGTGAGAATAGAACTAGGAACCTATAATTTTATACCCAGCCCAACTATCACTCGGGTGCCAGGGCATAAAAAACTGCTCTCTAGCTTGCAAGGCCTCAGAGAGTTTGGCGCATGAAGACCCACATTGAAGATGTGTCGAGTACTAGGAACAATTCCCAATGATATTAATATGTGGCAGGTAAGGGTGAGTAGCACCTTGGTAAAGCTCACTGTTGTCTTAGTAACAAAACCCCCCCCAAAAAAATTCACTGCCATCAAGGAGATTCTGACTCATAGTGACCCCCTTTGGATTTCCAAGGCAGTCAGTCTTTATGGAAGTGGATTGCCCCAGCTTCCTTCAATTGAGTGGCTGTGGGTTGAACCACCAACCTTCAGGTTTACAGTCAAACACCTTAGGCACTACACCACCAGAGCTCCTTCTTAGTAACAAAGGTAGAGTAAATTAAAGAGACTGCACATCTGTAGTCAGCCAGAATGAGAATTCAGGACACAGCAGCCAGTGGTGGGGTTGGAGCCAGAGGGAAGGGTGTGGATGCCTTGGTGGCAACCAGCAGCCGAGCAGCCAGCCTTGGCCCCACTGCTCCCTTATTGACTGCTTGAAGACGGGTCCCTGTGCATCAGCAGGCACTGATGGGCTCACCAGGCATGGCCTGGAGCTGGGCTTGCCTTGCCAAGTATCATTGCCCCTGACATGACCAAATCAGAGAAAGTGGCAGAAGAGAGGGCAGCCCCCCACCCAGTGGGCCTGAGGGGCAACACCAACCCTAGCAATGGCCCTACAGGTGCCAAAGGTGGAACTGGCACCATAGTACTCCAAGGAAGTTATCTCACTTATCAATGACATGGGCAAATGCTCAGCCACAGGTAGGGTGAACTGAGAGGCCTCTTGTCTGTGTCAACTTCTATGGCCCAGAACATGAACCATCTCTGTGCTGACCAAGGAGGAGCCTCTGAGGCTGGTCCAGCTGCTTGGGGTCTGGGTATTGTTTCTCTGAGCCCTGATTTCCTAGACTCGAGGCCGCAGTGAATGCTGGTGTCCTGATGTGGGATCACCCTGCCCATTAAGCATCCTTCCCAAGAAGGGGTCCTGGATGCTAGTCCTGGACAGGAACACATGGGGTCCAGCCAGCAAGGCTACTGTTGCAGGGTCTCAGGCACTAGCCCAGGTCCCCCTGGAGGGTTCTAGGGTCTCCACACCTGAGCAAGGTTGTGACTATCGACTGTGGAGAGGGAACTCAGGCAGCATGGAGGGCTGAGCACAGAGGGCAGTGATCCCAACTTCCCTGGGGAGAGGTCTGGCCAGTAGAGCTCTTAGGGGGAAGCTCAGTGGTGGAAGGGGACACTACCAGCCCCTGCTGCATGACCTCTCAAGCTTGCTGACCCTTCCAAGCCCCAGATTTTCCTTCGGTGAGAAGAAACCCTTCAGCCCCTCTCAGGACTGTCCTGAGATGAAATCATCACATGACCCTTGGCACAGCCCAGCATGGTCAGCACCAGACCAGTGATGGCTGAAAACGAGCTGGTCGTGCACCCGAGAGAGGGAGCCACAAACAGCAACCCCCATGCACGGTTCCACCCGCCACAGTGACCCCAAGCCTGCAGGTGCCCATAGCAGCATCACACACCCTCATTGTCCTTGTCCTCCATCCAGGGTCAAGCCCCCTGAAGAGACAGAAGCCAGAACAGGAACCTGCTCCCTCACCAGCCAGCTCTAGTCAAGGTGACCATGTGGCTGTTGTTGCTCGAACATGCTTCCATCAAGAAACAAAAGACTATAGGTGCCCCTGGGTGCCCTCCCTGCCCCCTTCCCTCCACAGAGGCCACCACTGTCCTGAACTCAGTGGCCTCACTCCCATGGAAGCATTCACTTGACTACACTTGTGCACATCCACATGGAGCTCTGATGGTGTAATGGTTAAGGCACTCAGCTACTGACCAAAAATTTGGTGGTTTGAGCCCACCAGCCATTCTGGGAAAGAAAGATGAGGCAGTCTGCTTTGGTAAAGGTTTGCAGCCTTGGAAGCCATCGGAATCGACTCGAAGGCAGTGGGTTTGCTTTGGTTTTCTGGTGAATAGCCACACAATCTAGAGTGTTCTGTGCATGCTTGAAATTCCTGAAGTGGACCAGTGTGTGCTCACCCGTGGTTTGTCCCCTGCCACCCATCCACGCAGGTATATGTGAGTCTTGTGGGGCCTTTGACGGGCCATTTCATCCCCCTGAATGAATGAACCCAAAGTCAGCAGCCCATTTCCCACCGCTGGGCACCAGGCTGTCTCCCAGCTTCCCTCTCTATGTTCTGGGTGCCGGCCCTTGTCAGTTACATGCATCAAGGTCGTCTTCGTTCAGGACCCTGGGTGGCACAATCAGTTAAGTGCTCACCTGCTAGGCGAGTGGTTGGCAGTTCACCCCCAGCCGGGGGCACCTCGGGAGACCACCCTCAACAGAACTTTAAAATTCGAAGGTAGTCAAGAGCACCAGGCTTGTTCTGAGTTCTGAACGGCTTAGACCTCCCCACTCATGTGGCTGATCACCCGCTCCGATCAGTATCATAGCGTGTGGTCTGTTCCATGGGTTCCCTTGCCTGTCCGTGCACGGTGGCATGTCGCTGTTGTCAGCTGCTGCCGAGTCACACTGAGTCAGGGTGAGCCCAGGTTAAACTCTGCCCAGCCCTGCACTGTCCCCGCCACTACCCCCGGGGCAGAGCACCGTGATCCGTAAGGGTCTCCCCGGCTGATTTTCGGAGGAGATGGCCAGGCCTCTCCTCTTAGCCTGTCTGGGTCTACAGACTCTGATCAAAGCTGTTCATCACTCCAGCAACCCCCAAACCTCCACCGACAGATGGGTGTCAACTGTGCGTGGGGTGCAGGGAGCGGGAGTTGACGGCTGAACCCTCACTGCCCCACACACAAGGCCACACTGCCTCAAAAGTCGTGAAGTCTGGTGAGACAAGCCCTTTCTTTGTACTCGCTCAGAACGCTTCTGGCCTCTCTGCCGTGGACACTTGGAGCCACCTGCAAAGTCCCACAAAGCCCTGTGTTCACAATGGGAAGGCGTTTCATCGGGCTGAGTGAGCTGACTGCAGAGAACTGACCTTCTTTTCGAAGTTGAACTGTGCTGTTTGGGAGCAGGGTGTGTCTCAGTCCAGCCGGGTCTCCAGCGTCCTGTGCAAAAATGCAGAGTTCTGTCTGCAGTGAATGGCCTTGGGCCTGCTCTGTAGACTCCTTAGGGGGCAGATGGATTTGGTAGCTAAGGCTGAGGATGTCATGCTCTTGGTGTTTGTGGCATGAACAAGTGTTACAGGTCTCTTTCCTCCCACTGACCTTGCACCCAGCAGTGTTACTGGCCTCCCCATTTAGTTCAAATACCAGGGCCCTGTGTTCTGTGGTCCCCTATCTTGACACTCTTGTTCTCTTTAAATAGGACAGTATGATCTCTTCCCAGACCGGATCCTTATTATCCCCTTCTCTGGTGGCATAGTGCCCAAGGCATCTGACTGCTAACCAGTAGGTTAGTGGTTCAAACCCACCACCCACTCCTCAGAAGGAAGGTTGGACAATCTACTTCTGAAGAGATGCACCTTGGAAACCTAAAGAGGGGTCGCTATGAATCGGATCCAACTCGACGGTAGGGGGTTGGGTTCAGTTTTGGTTCTTGCTGTATGGTTCTGGCAGGAACCCCCACGGCCCTGCAGACTGAGAGCCGTACGAGCCCACGGCCTCAGCTTTCTCCCAACTTCAAGGGGAACGAGTCTGGTCCTGGCACACGGTCTGTGGCTTGCTCCGTGTTCTGACAGACACCCCCACATGTGAAGAGTGCTACCTTCTAGTCTTACTTCTTTGAAAATCAAGACAAACCGTTACTTTTGCCAGCTGCTTCTCTGTGTCTGCTAAGAAGATGCTAGGGTTTACTCCTCTCATCTGCCTAGGCTGAGAGAAAGGTGGGCTGCTTCAGCACTGGCCAGTAAATGTGTCTGGCTCCCCCTTCTGTTCACACGCCGGTGTCTCATGCCTTGGCCCCTGTGGTTGAGCAGGGCCAAGTGCCCAACTGCTCAGAAGACAGAAACTAGGGCAGGCACTCCACCAGTCACACCAGTTGCCATGGAGTGGATTCTGGCTCAGGGCGACCCCATGTGGGTCAGCTGGGACCTGCACACTGCAGGTTTACAATCCTGATTTTCCCGAAGTAGGTGTCCAGGCCTGTCTTCCCAGGTGCTTCTGGACAGACTTGAACCTCCAACCTTCCGGTTAGCAGCTGACTGTGTTACCCACTTGCATCCCCTGGGACTCCAGCCTTGACCATGGCCGGTGGTGATCTTTGAAAGGCAGCCGCTCCATTACCTCTGGTCCCGGTCTGGGCCCAGTCACACTGCCGTAAACACGGACCATCAGCGAGACAGTCTGTTATTATAAGCCACCAAGATGCAGGATTTTCTTACAGCACCACAGCCTCACGTGCACTGACAGATACGTTCCGCTAGGAGACTTTCTGAAGCTGAGCCATCCTCAAATTCTTGCAATAAACCTTATGTGGTTACAGTCGTAGGGACCTTGAGGGGTCCTTCATCCGTAACACCACCCTCCCTGTAGAGTATTTGAACCAGCCACATGGGAGTAGGGTGGCTTCTAAACCACCGTCAAAGGGAGCCAGTGAATGAAGGGGCACAACGTTCCTTACCAATCAATTCTAGGTTGCAGGCCACGGGTTAGGTTTGTGGGCGACTGTGCTTCCTAACTCTGCCCCCAGAATTAAACAGACCACCCCTCTGATAACAAGCCTCACTCCTGGGAGAAGCAGCAGAGAGCAGGTGCCCCAGGAGCTCAGCCCGAGGAAGGAAAGATGCTCCAATGTACATGCCATGTTTCTGGTTTGCAAATCTGACCCATCATCTCAGTCCCTCATACTCCCTGGGATGAGTATGTACCAGCTTCACCTGGAAGGAGATGCCAGGAACCAAGAGAATCCAGGCCCCCGGCAGTAGGCTCTCGTCTGTCCCTCTCCATTTGGTTGGCTGGTGCACCCTTCAGGCCCCTGCGTCTGTGTGTAGCAGTGACGTGTGCATCCCATCTCCCTCCTGTGCACTACCCTGGCACAACAGTGGCATACAAGTTTCAGTAACAAGATGGCCACCTTCCCCAATTTGCTTCCCCAGGCTTGTTTGTGGAAGGTGGTGCAGTAAAACCCAGACCAATCCCGCTGCTGTCCAGTCTGCCTCAAGGTGACCCAGGTGTCAGGGTAGGTGTGGGTGCCACGGGGTCTCCTCAGCTATAACCTCTGCAGGAGCACGTCACCAGGACTGGCTTTCTCAGTCCTGCTGGGTGGACTCAAACCACCAACCGTTAGGCAAGCAGATGAACGCAAATGGTTTGCGTCACCCAGGAACCTCAGGGCAGTGAAGCCCCTGGGTGTTCCCCCATTCCTGTGTCTGGGCGTGGCCGTTGCAGTGGGGTGAACGGTGGACCCCAGCCTGTCTGTCTGCACCCTGATCCCAGAACCTGTGGCTGCACTTATTTGGAGAAGGGGTCTTTGGCAGATGGGAGTAAGTGAAGGGTGTTGGCTGAGAGCATCCTGGGCAGCGTCCTAAGAAGAGGCACACAGGGAGACTTGGGGAGAGGAGAGGGGCACACGGTACCCCAGGCAGTGGCTGGAGTGATGTGGCCAGCAGCTAAGGTGCGCCTCAGCAAGGGAGCATCCTCCTGGGCCTTCGGGGGAGCCTGCCCTGCTGACACCTTGATTCTGCACTTCTGGCCTCGAGAACTGAGAATCATTGCTCTGGGCCACCACGCTTGTGGTGACATGTTTCAGCAGCTCCAGAGGACTCACTCAGCCACGAACATGGGTGGTTTCAGCCAGTGGAGCAATACCAAATGTGATACAAGTCCCCTTGCTGCTCATGGAGACAATCTGGCCACCATGTGAATCGCTGGCTTCTTTGGCAGAATGAGACGGCTTGTGACGAGACCTCCACCAACCCGGCTGTTCCAGGCACCAGCCAGCCCTGCAGGCCCACCAGCTGACAGCAGCCACGTTAGTGAGCCCAGCCCAGGCTAGAACCACCCCTGAGCCCAGCACAAATTGCCAACTGCAGAGTCGAGAGCAAAAAATGAGGGAAGGGTGTTGTATGAAGCTCCTGGCTTCATTTACATTTTTATGAAGGTATTACGCACAGGCAACAAAACAGCCTTTTCACCGTCCAGTTTGGTCACGTTTTATCACGCGCACAACCGTCTCTAAGAAAGCTGGCACCACTTTGCAGCTGGTCTTTCCTGTCTTGGTTTCCTGGGGCTATTATCATGAAAATACCACAGGGTGCCTTTTGAGAAACAGAAATGTACTTTGTCCCAGTACAGGAGGCTACAAGTCCAAGTTCAGGCCCGGCTTCAGCAGAAGGTCCCTCTTTGTCTCCTGCAGCTGTACACCAGCTCCTGGGTGTGTATCTGCCTTTGTGGGAAGATGGCAGCCCCTATGGATGGGTCCCTTTGTCTGTTTCCCCTTTTGATAAGACACCACTGAGAGGGGGCTAGGTTTAGAAGCCACCTTACTTCCATGTGGCATCATTAACCATTTCCAGACAGCGTTACACTCAGCAACAGGGGTTAGGACTTCTAACGTCTCTCCTTTGGGGGACACGATTCAGTCCATAAGATCTGCCGAGCCCCGATTCCAGGTGAGCACTGTCCTGCCTCTCTGCTCCCCCACTTTGTCGTTTCCCCAACTTCATAAGTCTTGAGTCACACAAGCTTTTATGCTTGACTACTTCAGTGAACACAACACCGTCAAGACTCATCTATGCTGTGTGTTGACGTTTGTTCGTTTTCATTGTAGAATAGGGCTTATTGTGTGGATAGATTTCAATTTATCCACACACCAGCCAAAAGACACTTAGGTTGTTTCTAGTTTTTGGAAAGCTGTACACATCACATGCATGTCTGTGTGTGACCCTGTTTTCATTTCTCTTGAGCAAATCCTTAGGCATGGAATTGCCAGGTTGTATGGTGAGCATACAAAGTATACAATGTGGTCATTTATACAAATGCATTGCTGTTTTCTTTACCTAGTGCCTCTCTGACAGAAATACCACAAAGAGGTGGGTGGCTTGAACAAACAGGAGTTTATTCTCTTACAGTTTGTTGATGTTGTTAGGTGCCATCAAGTCGTCTCCGACTGATAACAACCCCATGCACAGCAGAACAAAACACCATCTGGTCCTGAGCCAGCTCCGTGATTCTTGCTATACTTGAGCCCATCATCACAGCCACCGTGTCAATCCATCCCATTGAGGGCCTTCCCCTCTTTCATCAACCCTCCACCTTACCAAGTATGACATCCTTCTCCAGGGAATGGTCCCTTCTGACAACATGACCAGAGTAGATGAGACAAAGTCTGGCCATTCTCACCTCCAAGGAGCATTCCGGCTGCTCTTCCTCCAGAATGGATTTGTTAGTTCTTTTAGCAGTCCATGGTACCTTCAGCATTCTTCACCAGCTCCACATCTCAAAAGCATCAACTCTTCTTCAGTCTTCCTTATTCCTTGTCCAGCTCTCATATGCATATGAGGTGACTGAAAATACCATGGCTTGTGTCAGGCACACGTGAGTCCTCAAGGAGACATCTTTGCTCCTCAGCACTTGAAAGAGGTCATTTGCAGCTGATTTGCCCAATGCTGTATGTCGTGTGATGTCCTGACTGCTGCTTCCATAGGCGTCGATTGTAGAACCAAGCAATGTGAAGTCTCTGACAACCTCAATCTCTTCTCCATTTATCGTGATGCTGCTTATAAGTCCAGTTGTGAGGATTTTTGTTTTCTTTATATTGAGGTGTAATCCATACTGCAGATTGTATTCTTCAATCTACATCAGTAAGTACTTCAAGTCATCCTCACTTTCAGCAAGCAAAGTTGTGTCATCAGCATAACACGGGTTGTTAATGAGTCTTCCTCCAATCCTGATGCATGTTCTTCTTCATATAGTCCACTTTCTCGGATTATTTGCTCAGCATGCCGATTGAATAAGTATGGTGAAAGAATACAACCCTGACGCACTCCCTTCTTGATTTTAAACCATGGAAGAACAAGAACTAGACAAGGATGCCCGCTATCACCACTTCTATTCAACATTGTACTGGAAGTCCTAGCCAGGGCCATAAGGCAAGAAAGGGAAATCA
>NW_006921831.1:4166887-4168334 GCF_000298275.1 Orycteropus afer afer
GAAGGAAGGTTGGGTAATCTTCTTGCGTAGTGATACCACCTCAGAAAGCCAAGGAGGGGTTGCTATGAGTCAGGTCTGACTCAACAGCACATAACAACAATAATACTCAAGGGTTGTTCTAATAATTAAATAAGATAGGTCATAAAACTTACGTGACATAGGATTTGGAACATAGCAGATAGTCAGTAAGCAGTGGGTGCTAGCAATTTGCACTGACCAGTATCTGCCCTGGATCAGAAGCCTCCCTCTATCCAATTGCACAGGACTGAAACGCCTAAACAGAAGGGTTCAGCCATTTTCAAATGATACTTTAAAGTTTTAAGAGAAGATATTACTGACAGGGGATTCAGAAAGAGAAACGTAAAAAGAATATTATATTAGAGAACATTTAAATAATTCAGTTGCTCAGGAAGCCTAAAACACTGCATGTGCTTATTTTGCTCATTCTGTTACTGAGTCTCTACCAAGATTTACAAATGAATTCATAACAACCTTCTAAGGAGGATGAAGCAGATTTGCCTTTCCCGTCTGTAGCAGACTAGAGGTAGGTGCTACCTACATTCACAAGGTCATCTTAACACTGGCAGCAATTGCGTTGTGTAGTTTTGAGCATACTGTGATTATGAGTGATTATTGATAATCTGTTAGTATTATTATTTTATGCTGAAGCATTTTGGCAAGAAAATCTTCACTGAGCATCAAATGCCCAGAGTAAATGCAAATCATAACTATTAGACTATTTTTTTTTTTTAGAAAGGTTATAAGAAGAAAGCTCCATAAGTAGTTCTTGGTGTGATCAAACTCAGCTTTAAATAACACCAAGCTCTCAGAAATCTTGATACTGATACAAGGATTTAAAAAAAAGAAAAATTCACATGAGATTGAGGTTTGGTTTCAAAATCTGAGTCATTAGAGAAGGTGTTTGTGAGAAGAAGAAATACTAAGGTAATGAAATTTACTAAGATAATTTGCTAAGATCAATTTATTAATTTACTAAGATCAGGTTTGATGATGATGATGATGATGATGATGATTTGATGTCAGTAGCAGGCCATGGGCCCAGCACTGTGTTCCATCTGGTGAAGTCCACATGTACAACTGCTGTTTGACTTGAGGCACTTACTGATGAGGACTGAAGAATACAGTCTGCAGTATGGATTACATCTCAATATAAAGAAAACAAAAAGCTCACAACTGGACCTATAAGCAGCATCACGATAAATGGAGAAAAAGATTGAAGTTGTCAAACTTCACATTGCTTGGTTCTACAATCGATGCCAATGGAACAGCAGTCAGGACTTTAGATGACATACAGCACTGGGCAAGTCAGCTGCAAGGGACCTCTTTCAAGTGCCGAGGAGCAAGGATGTCTCCTTGAGGACTAAGGTGTACCTGACACAAGCCATGATATTTTCAATCACCTCGTATGCATGTGAGAGCTGGACAA
>NW_006921831.1:4169004-4176775 GCF_000298275.1 Orycteropus afer afer
AAGAATAAACTCGTTTGTTAAGGCCATCCCATTTGTGGTATATTTCTTGTCAGAGTGGCACTAGAGAACCAGAACAGTCTTGTTGTCAGAAGGGACCATTCCCTGGTGAAGGATGTCATGCTTGGTAAGGTGGATGGTCGATGAAAGAGGGGAAGGCCTTCAACAAGATGAACTGACACAGCGGCTGCGATGATAGGCTCAAGTATAGCAAGGATCATGGAGCTGGTGTGGGACCGGGCGGTGTTTTCGTTCTGCTGTACATAGGGTTGCTATGAGTCGGACATGACTCAACGGCACCTAACAACAACAGGACGTCCAGCACAACTTTAAACGGGAGTGGTGACGGAAGATATCCCAGTCTTGTTCCTTTCAGTCACTGCGCAGCAGGAGCACTCACCCTGCCCTCTCAGAGTGTGCAATGAACCGTCACTGTTCCTCTCAGGGTAAAGCTCTGAATTGAGGCATGTTCCACACACACACTAGTGCATACATGCGACCACTCATACACACACATGCGACCACTCACACACCCATGCGACCGACCATACACACACATGCAACCACTCATACACACGTGATCGCTCATGCACGCATGCGACTTGTGCACATTCAAACATATGCACATTTGTGTGCATTCTTGTTCAGGAACTATCAGGGCTCCTTGGAGCTGGGACACAGGTCTTACACAGCTGAAACCCTAGAAATGGCTGTCAAAAGACCTGAGATTTCTTTTCCCAAGGTCAGGATCTGAGGGCTTCCTGGAAGGGGACCGTCTGCATCTCAATGGCCCACTGAGGGCTTTGCACAAGCCAGGAGCAGGACTTCCTGGGAGGGGCCGAGGGAAGGTGGTTACTGGGGGTCACATTTTGTCCACAGTATTTGTGAGTCAGGCCCACCCATGTATATGCACAATGTCCCCTTGGTCCTGCGGGGACTATCTACCCTTCCTTGCCCTCCAGGAACCTACTGGACCTGTCCCCCCACCCACACAGCAGCGACTTCTACCCAGACCCACCCATGGCACCAACGCAAATCACCACACAGCATCTCTACCTAAATTTATTAAGGGGAAGCAAAGGAGAGGACAAAGACTCAGGAAATAAATATCTGCAAAGAACTGGCTATGTCAGGATGCCAGGAAGCTCAGAGGGTCAGCGGATGGGCAGGGCTGGCGGGGATCTGGGGCCTGGACGCCGCTCCAGCAGGCTCAAGACCTTCCGCGACGCCGAGCCCGGGGGTCGGAGCGCCGAGCACGGCCGGGCTGAGCGAGTGGGAGCCCGCAGGTGGCGTCCTGGCACAGGCAGCTCTCGATGTGGGTGTAGCTGTGCAGCAGCGAGCTGCCATCAGGGCAGGTCAGCCGCACCTCACGCCGGCTGGTCCGCGCCTCCTTGCAGCAGGAGCACTTGTGGTCCAAGGACTGGGACTCGGCTGAGTACCTGGGCAGGGAGAATGGGGTGGGACCACTCCTTCCTGCAAGCTGTGGCCCTCCACTGCCCCCAGCAGGGCCGAAGTGGCCCTGTGGCCCCCGCAGCCCCCACAGCCCCAGTACTCACATGGAGAAAGTTCCACAGGAGCCCGAGCAGTAGCTGGTGAGGACCTGCCTGGTGCAGCCCGCATGCGTGATATTCCTCGCGACAGGAATGGCGGAGCAGGGGATCCTGGTCTCGTTGCGGCTAACGCCTGCAGGGAGATGAGGTAAGGTTATGGGATCACACAGGCTCTCCCTCAGTGCTGCCTGTTGGTCCCTGAGCTGGGGCTCTCCCCACCAAGCAACCCTCCACCAGCCACCCTCCCCAGCTGCCCACTGTCCTGCTCCTCCCTGGGATGGGATTTGGGCTCTCTGGGCACCCCAGCTTCACCCCCTTAGCATCCAGATGTGAGCAGGACACACAGACAGGACAGGAGTGTCCCTAGGCCTTCAAGGAGGCCCTGGTTGAGCCCACCCACCTGCCTGGGCGATACTCACATTTCTTGCAACAGCCATTGGGCATAAGTTTGATGGTGCCCTGGGGAGGGGGGAGATGAGAATGAACCCATAATCCCCAGAGCCCCCTGCACTGAAGGGCAAGCACCCCTCCTGCCTCAGGGTTGGGGAGGGGTAGTTCCTGCAGAAGGGCCCCCGGGACAGGACTTCCCACTGCTCCAGAGGGCCTGGGCCCCCTTGGGACCCCTGACAGGCCACTCACCGGGAGGCAGTCGCTGGGGTCGAAGTCGGGGCAGGTGATGTTGGAGACAGATGAGATGAGCTGGTTGTGGATCTTCACGCAGCTGAAGAAGGTGCAGTTACTCCTGGGATCGCTCTTTCTGTCCCCGGGCTGGGGTGCAAAGCAGAGATGGGGTGAGGGCAAGCAGGCATGCCCCTGCAGAGCCCCCAGATCCTAGTCCACCAGAACAGAAACACTCTGACCCCGGCAGGTCCTCCATCTCCTATCATGTGTGGCGCTTCTGGCAAGACCAGGCTGTGGGCCTGGGGGCCTGGAGGCAAGAGACCCCCTGGTGGGGCTCCAGGTACAGATGCCAGCCCATAGTGAGCACCCTAACACCCAGAACTCAAGAACAACGCCTTATTTGGGTAAGGAAATGCCGCAGATGTAATTAACTAAGTCATTAAGATCTCGAGATGAGCTCATTATCCAAGCAGGCCTTGATCCAGTGGTCAGTGCCCTCACAAGATACTGAAGGAACAGGAGGAGAAAGGACGGGAGAAGAGGAGAGAAAGGCCACGTGAAGACGGGGCAGCAGATCCGAAGGCTAAGCATCCCTGGCGACCACCAGAAGCCGGAAGAGGCGAGGAAGTCTCCGCCCCTGGAGCCTTAGGAGGGAGGCTGGCCCTGCCGACACCTTGATTGTGGACTTTGGGCCTCCGGTCTGGGAGGGAATACATTTGTATTGTTTCAAGCCACCCGTTTGTGGTACTTAGTTAGGGAAACTCAGACACAGCCTACACCCAGACTGGAAGGACCCAGCAGGGGAAGCCGCGTGTCCTGTCTTCAAAGACCCGCCCTTGCTCGCTATGTCCAGAGGTGAGCCGGAGACCCCGCCCCCAGCCCCAACCCTAGGCTCAGCCTCGGCCCCGCCCACAGTCCCGGGGAGGGCCCCCCTAGACCCGCCTACAGCTCCGCCCCTAGGCTCTGCCTCGGCCCGCCCACAGCCCCGGGGCCCCGCCCACCTTCAGGATGAGGCGCTGGTTTCCCGGCAGGTTGACAATACAGTGGGTCTGCTGGCACTTCCTGCAGCACTCGCCCGGGGCCTCCACGAGCTCGAAGCCCTAGGAACACGGACCGGGCCTAAGCGTGCGGCCTGTGCCTACCCCAGGCCGCCGACCGCCGGCTCCAGCGGCGCGCACATCTGACAGGGCTGTCCTCCTGGCCGCAGGGAGAGGGACCGGGTAATGAGGGCCAGGAGCACGCGGAGGGCGGGCTGAGGAACCATCGCTCAGTCTTTGCCAGAAGAAACCACGAGAGGTAGCAGCGGAAATGGGGTGGCGGGCTCGCCGGCAGAGGAGGGGCGTGGAGGGACCCACGCTTACGGGGTTGCAGGTGGTGTTGCAGGGCACGTGGGTGCAGGAGATGACATGCAGCCGAGTGTCCTTGTCCACGGTGTCTGTGCACACGCAGTTCTGACACTTGGAAGAGTAAACTGGAGAGCCGGGCTTTGGGGCACAGGGAGACGGTGAGGCTTGGCCCTTCGACCCCCTCCATCCCCGAGGGGGGCCCTCATCCTGAGCCCTGTGCAGAGCCCTGAGTGTGGACCCTCAGTCCCCCCCAGCTCCCCGGGCTCACCTGGTACTCGGCATTTCCGACAACACACACGCCCTTGGGTACTTGGGGAAAAGGATAAGAACGCCGTTCAGAGACACAGCGAGGCCTGTGCCCCTCCCCAAGACTGAAGCCACCTGATTCTGCTCCCCCTGACCCACAGCACTGACCAGAGCAGGCTGGCCCTTGAGTCCCCCCACCTCCAGGAACCGTGGGGTGCTGCTCACCACAGGAGTAGACAGGACAGCACCTCTCGGGCACCGTCTGGCTCTTCACCTCGAACCCCAGTGAGCACACAGGGGGCCTCTCCAGACACAGGCTGGTGTTGCACTCTGGGGAGAGGGGTGCAGGAACAAGGCATTGGCTCTCCCGGGGCCTCTGCAGGTGCACCCCCAGGCTGGCCCCGGAGCCTACAGCCCTCCTCCAACACGCTTCCTGCCAGCCTTCCCAGTGGGCCATCCTGACACCCCAGCTTCCAGCTTGCAGACGCTCCGAGGCCCTTCAGGCACCTCCCCAGCCAGTCCGAGGAACGGCCACCCATGAGCGACACAGAGGTGACAGCATGCAGGTCAGCTGCAGGGGATGAGACTGATGGCAGGGGGCCCCAGCAGGAGACGTGGTTCCCTAGTGGGCCCCTGCCCCTGAATGCCCCTTACTGCAGGAAGTGATGTTGCAGCAGGTGTCTGCAGGGTTGACCTCCAGGACAGGGTAGGTGCCGTCCTCCTCACACGTGATGGGCTTCGGGCTGCACTTCCGAGGCTGGCAGACGATACCGCTGCCCCCCTCCAGGCAGACACAGTCCTTGCAGTCCAACGTAAAGTGTTCCCCGAACTGCGAGGAAGGGGCAGTGAGCAGAGAACAGCAGAATCCTTCCCCACCTCCAAGCTGCTCAGTCAGGGCCCTGGGCACTAACATGCCACAGCTGTGACTGTCCCGGGCCTGGCAGGGGGCACGGGCACCTCACGTGTCTGGTGGGTTCACGCAAGACTGAGCAAACCAATCAACTGCACAGCTGTGACCGCATATAAGGAGACAGAAACCCGTGGGTGATCAAGGTGTCATCCTAGGCCTGGACACTGTCATTGGCCAACGGTGGTGGTTGAGTGGATGGGAGGGAGGTGGGTGAGTGGCTGGGTGGATGAGTGGATGGGTGGGTGAGTGGCTGGGAGGTGGTGGGTGGGAGGATGGGTGAGTGGCTGGGAGGATGGGTGAGTGGATGGGTGGGTGGGTGGTGAGTGGAAGGAAGGGTGGGTGAATGGATGACTGGGTGGGTGGTGGCTGGGTGATGAACAGATGGATAGATGGGTGATGGGTGGGTGAGTGGAGAATAACCTATTACTCATTCTATAAAGCGCCCAGAGTCTCATGTCCTCTCTCCCTCCAGTCCACCCCAAACCCCAAAATTCAGGGTTTGTGGGGAATCAAGTGCATTACAAAGTGGGGGGCCTACCTCTCTGGGCACGTTGTCAGGTCCCACACAGCCTGCAAGGAGGGAGGAAATTGATTCTGTTACCAGAGTCCTGCCTCCCTCCCCCCGGAGCTGAGTCAGCCTTCACGGCCTCTGGGAAAGCAAGGAGGCGAGGCGGTGGGAGGCACGGAGCAAAGCCAGCGGCCGCTTACCGCACAGCTCCACGCAGATGTCGAAGCCCGGGGCGTAGCTCATGGTGCCCTCTGGACAGAAGCAGCCTTCCACCAGGCGCGTGGCATTCTGCTCCGGGGGGCTGGGGACGGGGGCCGCCGTCAGACGTCACCAGGACGCGGCTGGACCATCTCGCCCAGACATTGCCGCCCACTTCCCCGCTCCCTCTGGCAGCCCCGGCCCCGCACGCAGCTCACCTGGACTGGCAGGTGGGCTCCTCCGCCGGCCCGCAGGCCCGGTACTCCCGGTGGGAGGGGCAGGTTACCGCTGCGGAGAAAGGCGGAATCAGGGAAGCGCCGGCAGGGGGAGCCCGAGCCCTGAGTGACAGCCGTGCCGGGGCCCCGCCCACACCAGGCCCCGCCCCACGCCAGGGCCCCGCCCCTTCGGAGCCCCGCCCCACGCCTCCCGAGCGGCGCTGCCGCGCGGCGTTGAACCCAACCAGACCCGTAACGCGCAGTCTCTCCGGCCACCCTCGGTCCCGGCCAGGCCCCGGGGCAGAAGCGGCACTCACAGCAGGTCCCGTGGGTGTGGTTGCGCCAGTCCACGCAGATGCCCTCCTGTGCACAGAGGGCCGCATAGCTCTGCAGGCTGGCGCACTCCAGGCCCCCGTCGGGCACGAAGCAGCTGTCGAACACGCAGGCTTCGTAGTAGTGCTGGGGAGGCGCCACCGCGTGGCACGGGGCGAACAGGCTGCGGGAGGGCGCGGGTCAGGCTCAGCAACAGCGACCCCTCCCCTCCCCTGCCCTGCGGCGGACCACCCCCATCCAAATGCTGACACCCAGACCGGGCCAGGCAGACAGGAACACGAAGTGGCGGCCACGGGAAAGGGACAGGGCTGTGGCACTGGGTGGGCTCCCAGAGGTGGACGCTTGGATCCTCAACTGCGGCCACCCGTGCCAGGCCCCCTCCAGCAATGAGGGGCTCCATCCCGACGGCTGCCAGCTGCTCTGCGACGCCCAGGGTGCCCTGGACTAGCTCTGTGTGGGCTGGCTGGTCTACTGCACGCCTCCAGCCAGTGCGGCCAGTGCCATCCCAGGGGCAGGTGAAACGTAGACACAGGGAGGGTTGAAAAGGCGGCATGGCTCTGTGGGACCAGGTCCTGGGCCCCCAGTGACCCTTGCCATGCACCACCCCTCCCCACTGAAGAGGGCAAGTGCACAGACAAGCCTTCCCTACAGCCCTGCAGCCCCAGCAGCCAGGCCTGGGCCACAGAGGCCAGGCAGGTCACCTGTCCTTGATGAGCTCGCAGAGTGGAGATGAGACACAGGGGGTGCCCCCTGGATGGGTGACTGCTGGGCGCTTGGTGGTGACAATGGTGTTGGGACAGTGTGGCTTGGAGGGGTCGTTCACCACCCAGTCGTCAGCTGCCACCTCACAGTCAGAGATGACCTCCCCGCTAGGCCGCATGCAGTCATCTGAGGTGTCGTTCGTGCACGTCCCTGCCACGAGAAGGCCACCATGAGCCCCATCCTGTGCCCTGGGGGCCACACCAAGCTCAGGGGCACAGACAGGCTGAGCAGAAGCTCAGGAAGTCCACAGGAACAGAGGTACAAGTGCACACACACAGAGACTCGTGAACACATGCTCATGTGCTCACAGACTCACGTACATACGTTCACACACATGCTCACACAGACTCGTGTATACATGTTCACACTCGTATAGACACATTCACATGCTCAGACTTGTGTACACATATTCACACACATGCTCACACATAAACTTGTGTACACACATTCACGCATGCTCACACACAGACCATGTACACATGTTCATGTGCTCACACCAGACTCGTGTACACATGTTCACACACACTCATACACACATGCTAACAGACTCATGTAGACACGTTCACAGCATGCTCACACACATTCACACATGCAGTGTTCACACAATGCTCACACTCATATATTCACATATTCACAAACTACACACACTCAGATGCCCATGCTCACACATTCACACACAAACTACACATACAGTTATATTTTCACAATTCACACCCACTCCCACATACACATACACATTCACACACTAACATGCTCACAAACGCACACTCAAACTCACACATGCTCATACACTCACACTCAGTCACTAACATTCACACGCACACATGCTCACACATTCACACTCGGGCTCCCACTCACGTGTTCACACACATGCTCACAATCACATGCACAAGCCCACACGTGCACACACATGTTCACACACATCTACACCCCGACATGCTTATCCACACACTCATACGTGCACACATACACCCCAGCCCGGGCCCAGACGCTGCCTAGAGGCGGGCTCACCACACTGGCCCTTGGTGTTGTTCCCAAACAAGCGGTAGGGCAGCTTGATAGAGAAGGACAGGCCATTGTAGGAG
>NW_006921831.1:4178659-4180489 GCF_000298275.1 Orycteropus afer afer
GCAACCACCACCAAGCAGGGACAGGCAGAAGAGACTCAGTCCTCACAGTCATGCTCCTAGGCCACGGAGCCTCCGCCCCACTGAGGACATCCCGGGGGACTCAAAGTCACACTCCCAGGCCATGGAGCCCCTGCCCCACCAACTAGGATCCCAGGGGCTCACTGTCACTCTCCCAGTGCCATGGAGCCCCCCCACACCAAGAAGGGACAGACAGAGGGGACTCACAGTCACACTCCCAGTGCCAGCAGCAGCCGTCGGGGTCCATCACACGCACGGGCGTCAGACCGTTGGAGCAGGTGGGCTTGGGTGGGGGCTTACACTCCACCTTCACAATCTCCACCGTGTTGCCGTGTTTGCAGACAGCCATGGTGCAATTACAGAGCCAAAACGTCTCGTTCTCCTGTAGCAGCCCAGGGCGTAGGGTCACACTGTCCACTCCCCGGGCAGGGGCGGGGGAGGCTCATGTCCCACCCAGGAGGCTGGAGCCACTCAGCCCTCAGCCCTACTGTGACAGCCCAGGGTTGGGTGGGTGGATGGGCTGTGGACAGCCTGAACAGTGCCTGGCTTAGGACCCGGGGCAGAAGTGCCCACCCACTGCCCACTGACCTGTCGGGGGGGGTCAAAGTCAGGGCACCCAGTTGGCTTGGTGGTCGGTGTGGAGGTGGGTGTTAGCTTGGATGGCGTAGGAGGCGATGAGGGTATAGATGGTGCAGAGGTGGGTGTTGGCTTGGAGGGTGTGGTGGTCGGCGAGGGTGTGGATGGGCATGACCAGTTGAAGATCTCCAGCTTGCAGTCCAGGGAGCAGTTGACATAATAGCAGAAGCCGCCATGTGTCCCGTTGTACACCAGCTCACCTACGGGAGGGAATGGAGAGGCCAGCGTACCCCCTCAAGAGCAGCACGCACCACCACAGGAAGGTCTGCTTTGGGGTCCCGCGCCTGTAGCCCTGACAGCGTTGAGTTTTCCCCAAGCCCTGCGTTAAAGAAGTCCTGTTCCGGGAAACAGCTGGGCTTCCACCAAGGAGCTGAGCAAGACTTGCTCCAGCGAGCTGGCTTTCCTGCCGCCCTCTCCTCCTGCCCCTCTGGTCCCCACAGGACCCGGAGGGCTGATCATAAAGAGCGCCAGTGTTCTGAACAGCCTGGCGTGTGGTCACTCGGTGAATCCTTGACCAGCCCCCCTAACTGCTGTCCTGGGACTCAGGCCATCAGCCAGTCCTGGTGCCTCTCCCCCACCTCAGCCTCCTCCCCCTTCCCCGATTCAGTCCCCCTCCCTTGTGCCCTACTGAATAAGGATCAGCCTCACCTGTTCCAACATCACCCGTTGTCATCATTGTTGGACATCCCACTGCCCAACCCTCAACCTGAGGCCAAGCATGGTCTGGACTTGGGGGAGACCCAGCCCCCCACCCACTCAGCTTCCAGTATCCCCAGGAAGCTCTGGTCTGCACCTTCACTGGATTCCTAACCGACTGGCAAGAGATGGGAGTCCCTGCCAGCCTGAGTGGCCTAGGCATGAGACAGCAAGAGCAGGCTTACCTGGGCTGTAGTAGGTGTCGTTCAAGTGGCAGCACAAGACCAAGTTGGAGGTGCTGACACTTGTCCCGGTGACCATGCTGATGCTGGGGGTGATGAGCGGGATGGACGTGGGCAAACCAGGGATCGGTGTAGTGGTGCTAGTGATGGAGGTTGGGCTTGAGGTCTCTGTGGTGGTGGTGGTTGGTGTCGTGGCCTCTGTGGTGGTGCTGACAGGTGTTGGTACGGTGGTCCCTGTGGTGGTGCTGATGGGTGTTGGTGTGGTGGTCCCTGGGGTGCTGCTGGTGGGTGTTGGTGT
>NW_006921831.1:4187121-4188352 GCF_000298275.1 Orycteropus afer afer
GGGGTAGTGCTGATTGGTGTTGGTGTGGTGGTGGTCCCTGGGGTGGTGCTAATGGTGGGTGTTGGTGTGGTGGTCCCTGGGGTGGTGCTGATGGGTGTTGGTGTGGTTGTGGTCCCAGTGGTGGTGCTAATGGTGGATGTTGGTGTGGTGGTCCCTGGGGTGGTGCTGATGGGTGTTGGTGTGGTGGTAGTCCCGGTGGTGGTGCTGATAGGTGTTGGTGTGGTGGTCCCTGGGGTGGTGCTAATGGTGGGTGTTGGTGTGCTGGTCCCTGGAGTGGTGCTGACAGTGGACGTTGTGGTCTCTGTAGTGGTACTGATAGTAGGGGTTGGTGTCTCTGTGGTGGTGCTTATGGTGCTGGTGATGATGGTCGTAGTCCCTGTGGTGGTGCTGATGGTGGATGTTGGTGTGGTGGTCCCTGGGGTGGTGCTAATGGTGGGTGTTGGTGTGCTGGTCCCTGGAGTGGTGCTGACAGTGGATGTTGTGGTCTCTGTAGTGGTACTGATAGTGGGGGTTGGTGTCTCTGTGGTGGTGCTTATGGTGCTGGTGATGATGGTCATAGTCCCTGTGGTGGTGCTGATGGTGGATGTTGGTGTGGTGGTCCCTGGGGTGGTGCTGATGGGTGTTGGTGTGCTGGTCCCTGGGGTGGTGCTGATGGGTGTTGGTGTACTAGTACCAGGGGTGGTGCTAATGGTGGGTATTGGCGTGGTGGTCCCTGGTGTGGTGCTTGTGGGTGTTGGTGTGGTGGTGGTCCCTGTGGTGGTGCTGATAGGTGTTGGTGTGGTGGTCCCTGGGGTGGTGCTAATGGGTGTTGGCATGGTGGTGGTCCCTGTGGTGGTGCTAATGGTGGGTGTTGGTGTGCTGGTCCCTGGAGTGGTGCTGACAGCGGACGTTGTGGTCTCTGTAGGGGTGCTGATGGTGGGCGTTGGTGTCTCTGTGGTGGTGGTGATGATGGTAGTTGCAGTTGTGGAAGAAAATTCGTGACCACATTTCCCACAGCAGTAAATGCTGATCTCATAGTTGAGGCAGTAATTCATTGGGATGGGCCCTCCTAAAGTTTGGTCTTGATTCTTGCACACTAGCCCAACAGAGAGGTCACACACCACAGTTTGTCCAAGTCGCTCAATTGGCATGTTGGGATACATTGCGGCTCGGCAGGCAATATTGGCTGCCCATCCTGACCCACAGATGCTTCCAATTTCCTCAAAGTCACCACCACCTGGCTTGCTGAAGT
>NW_006921831.1:4188452-4214837 GCF_000298275.1 Orycteropus afer afer
CCTGGGGTGGTGCTGGTGGATGGTGGTGTGGTGGTGGTCCTAGGGGTAGTGCTGATGGGTGTTGGTGTGGTGGTCCCTGGGGTGGTGCTGAAAGGTTTTGGTGTGGTGGTGGTCCCCATGGTGGTGCTGCTAGGTGTTGTTGTGGTGGTCCTAGGGGTGGTGCTGATGGGTGTTGGTGTGGTGGTCCCTGGGGTGGTGCTGAAGGGTGTTGGTGTGGTAGTGGTCCCTGTGGTGGTGCTGCTAGGTGTTGGTGTGGTGATCCTAGGGGTGGTGCTAATGGGTGTTGATGTGGTGGTCCTAGGGGTCGTGCTGATGGGTGTTGGTGTGGTGGTCCCTGGGCTGGTGCTGGTGGGTGTTGGCATGGTGGTGGTCCCTGTGGTGGTGCTGATAGGTGTTGGTGTGGTGGTCCCTGGGGTGGTGCTGATGGGTGTTGGTGTACTGGTCCCAGGGGTAGGTGTTGGTGTGCTGGTCCCTATGGTGGTGCTGATGGGTGTTGGTGTGGTGGTAGTCCCAGTGGTGGTGCTGATAGGTGTTGGTGTGGTGGTCCCTGGGGTGGTACTAATGGGTGTTGGTGTGGTGGTGGTCCCTGTGGTGGCACTAATGATGGGTGTTGGTGTGCTGGTCCCTGGAGTGGTGCTGACAGTGGACATTGTGGTCTCTGTAGGGGTGCTGATGGTGGGCGTTGGTGTCTCTGTAGTGGTGGTGATGATGGTAGTTGCAGTTGTGGGAGAAGATTCGTGATCACATTTCTCACAGCAGTAAACGTTGATCTCATAGTTGAGGCAGTAATTCATTGGGATGGGCCCTCCAAAACGTTGGTCTTGATTCTTGCACACTAGCCCAACAGAGAGGCTACACATCACAGTTTGTCCAAGTTGCTCAATTGGCACATTGGGATACATTGCGGCTCGGCAGGCAATATTGGCTGCCCAGCCTGACCCACAGATGCTTCCAATTTCCTCAAAGTCACCACCACCTGGCTTGCTGAAGTCGGGTTTTCCTGAATCGATCCAGCCTGTCCACTCACAGGCAGCGCATGGGGTTGTGGTCGGTGAAGTGGTTGTAACAGAGGTGGATGATTCTGGGGTAGGCGTCGTGGTCACTGTTGTGATCTGTTCAGGTGTGGCTGTGGACGTTGAGGTTATGGTTGTCAATGAGGTGGTGAGTCCTGGAGTAGGGCTGGTTGTCATGGTTGACACTGGGGAAGTAGTGGGCGTCGTTGATGGAATGGTGGAAGTTGTTGCAGTGGGAGTTGTGGTAGTCGGCACTGAGCTCCCAATACACTCAGGCAGGGGCAGGCAACAGTTGACCCGTATCTCATAATCGTAGCAGAGTCCAAAAGGCCCATTTTCAAATTGGTCTTCATTTTTGCAAACGAACCCAACGGAGGTGTCACACTGAACCTTCTGGCCCAGCTCTTCCCAACTGAGATGAGGCTCTGTAGCTGACCTACACTCGATGTCTTCAGGGGCCTTGCAAACACTGTCAAACATTTCTTGGTCACCACCATCACTGCCAGAGCTCGGGTGGTCCTCGTTGATCCAGTCTGACCAGAAGCAACACGACTCTAGGGAAGAAACCCAATGGTGGTCACCTGCCCTGGGGAGAGGCCCCTTCCAGAGGCCCCTTCAACTCAGAGAACCCACTGCCCCCATGCTCGCCCCCACATGCCACCACCCCATCACGGCCCATGGACTCAGCTGGCCACTTTTACCCTGATTTTCCAGCTGAAACTCTGAGGCCCAGAGAGGGGGCAGGAGGCCTCAAGGCCACACTTTGGGTGTGATAGACCCAAGTCTCAAAGATCCAGCCCAGAGGCCTGTCCTCAGCCTTTTCAAGAAACACATTTAATAACCAAAGGGCCACCAACAGTCACCCAGAGCCAACCAACTCCCACTCCAACCATCCCTGGACTCAGCAAACTGTGACTAAAGTCCCCAAAAAGACACCCTTCTTTGGTCCAAAAGCAGATGTGCATCCAGCCCAGCCCAGCCCCCCATCTGGTCCCCAGGGATGCTTCCTTCATAATTTTGTAAGGCTTGCTCCCCTGCTCTACTCTTCATTGCAAGGCATCATCCACATGACTTACTCGGAGTCGTCGATGGAGGAGAAACTGCGGGAAAGCAATAAAGTAAAGACAAGGGCATTAGTACCAAGTTTTTACCAAGTTCAAGATCTCCCTTCTCCTTTTTTAACGTTTAAAATTCTTTCTTTGGTGGCCATCCTAGCCCTGGTGGCTTGCTATGCAGCAGCCAAGATTCCAAACAGAACTTATGCAGAAGAACTTAGTGAACAGCTCCAGTTTCTTCTCTATAGGGTCACTGTAAGTCAGAGCCAAACTGATGGCAACGGGCTGGGTTTTTGGTTTAGAGATGCTTCCTTGCTGGTTTGGGGAGACTTCCCTATGTTGCCTTCCTTTGCTGGCATCCCAACTCACAGGGGCAGGGGAGGCAGGGGGACGTGTGCCCGGGCTGAGAAGAGCGTCAGCACCCTGTCTGTGATCAAAGCCAGCGGCGCCAGGCTATGCCCCACCCCCTAGGAGCACCGTTTCTGCAGGATGCTGGATACAGAGGCAGGGGAAGAGCCCGCTAGGCAGGGTGTGCACTGTGGGCTGCACCTGTGCTGGGGGTTGGTGTCGGCATGGTAGTGGTGATGGGGAAGGTGGTGGAGAGAGGGGTGGTGACGGAGGTGGTCAGGGTTGATGTGGGTGGTGTGGTGGACACGCAGACGTTGAAGTGCTGTTTGATCGTCCCGTTGGGGCCACAGATCTCCCAGTAGCAGAAGGCACCATGCTGGGTCTGACTGACAATCTTTCCTGGGGGTGGAGGGCCGACCATTAACAACACATCAGGAGCAGGGGAAGACATGCAAGACTGCCCCCACCTACAAGTTAGGGAGAGGCTGAGTGTAGCCTAGCTCAAACCAGGGGCAAACCAACGCCTGGGAGGACCCATCCCCAAAGGGTCCCTTCTGAGGAAGGAGCCCACAGAAGGCTGCAGGCTGGGTTGTGGGGACAAGCACCATAAGGGCATCAGCTCGCCTGAGAAGGGGAGAGATGGCACGTGGTAAGTGCCACGTGAGCCCCAAGCAGTTGCTGCAAGTCAAGGCAGGACTGAGCTGGCAGGGCCTGGAGAGTGCAAAGGGGCAGAGCCCAAGGACAAGCCCCCGCCACCCTCCGTGGGTCAACATGCCCAGGCTGAGGGTCCGGAAGCCTTGCTGGCTGGGGACTGCTCACTGTCTAGGGCATGGGCCAACAGGGATCACTCACCTTCGTTGGGCCGGCAGATGACCTCCGACGTGTTGGTACATATACTGCAAAGCAGGTGTGGTCAGGTGCTGCCCAGAGAGGCACTGGACACCACCACCCCCAGGGCCTCCACCTCCCCACACACACCAGCCTCTCCCCACCCCAAGTTCTGGGCCCACAGCCCCAAGACACTGCACCAGGGCCAGGTTTCAAAGGACCACCTACTTGGGGCCCCACTGTGAGCACAGGACGGGTGCGATGGCAAAGTCCAGGGCAAGCTGCCTGGGATGGCAGAGGCCTCCCCTCCCAAACTCTGGTTCCTGTATTGTGTGTATGTGTGTGTGCATGTGTAACCAGGAGTGTGTGTTGTGTGTGCACAGCTTATGCCCATGTATACACACATGTGTGCATGCATGCTGGTGCCCACATATGTGGCTGTGAGCCCATGTATGCATGCACACTTGTGTGTGTGTGCACACGTGTGTGTGTGCACTGGACTCTCCCAGCCCCCCCCCCCAGCGATGTGGGCTCAGGTACCAAGACTGGCAGATGTCCTTAGGGGGTACCGATGCCCCAGGGGGGTAGTGGTTGTCCCCGATGTAGCAGCCACATTTGTCCCCAGTGACACACTTCTTCAGATCTTCATCATAGATGGGGCTGTCCTCAGGGCACCGAGGGTAACAGCCTGGTAAGCACAGGGCACAGGACTTAGGCCACCATGGAAAACCCTGGTCCACCAGACCCCGCCATCATGCCACCCTGCCGGGCTCTTCTCCCCAGGATGGTCCTCCAAGAAGGCCAGGCACCGGAAAGGTGGGGGCCTGGATGCCCCACCCCCACCCGTGCGTGGGCAAGGCCGAAGCACAACTGGGCCATGCCTACCTGCTGAGGCAGCCAGGCCCCGCCCAGCCTCCATCAGCCCTGCCCACCCCCAGCATCCACTGGTCACTGGCTTCTTTTCTGGTCCCCTCCCCCTCTCAGGGAGAGCTGGCTTCCACACTCAGTAAACAACGAGTGGGTGGGACGACCGACCCTTTCTGCTTCTGGTGGCAGGGCCTCTCCCAGGGTGACCGCTTGGCGCAGGTGCATCCCCGCTCCTGCTCACCTTCGAGGTAGGACACAGAGATGTTCGAGTGGATGCCGTTGATGGTCCTGCAGGTCTCGAAGCTGCGATTTCCGCACGGCTCGTAGTGCCACTCACACTCGTCCCGGGGGTTGTAGTAGTCACAGAAGATGGCTGCAGGGGAGGGGCGGGTCAGGCAGCTGGCGTGCTAGACACACAGGGTCCCAGGTGACCCTGGACGGGGCCTAGATGGATGAGCGCTGCCCGCCACGTGACGTCCGCTCCCGGGCGGCCACACTTACGGCACAGGTCCGGCGTCCTCCAGTACACGCAGGCTTCCTCCTTGGTGCACTCCTGCGCGTAGGAGGCCACAGCCGAGCAGAAGCACTCACAGTCACCTCCAGTGTCGCAGGAGCAGGAGTCGTGCACGCACGCCTCATAGAACGGCTTGGGGTCCACCTGCCAGGGAAGCGCAGTGAGCCCTTGAGGGCTGGGGTCCACAGCCGTCAGCGGCGACCTGCAACCTGCTCCTGCCCAGTGCAAGGACACACACACACCCTCCTCCTTTCCCACTGAGCATTGGCGCCAGCAGGGAACCTGGTGCCCACAATGGCCCCTCCCATAGATGGCAGGAAGCCCCGCCTCCAACCCTTCTCAGCCCCGCCCCCACCTTGCTGTGGCAGACTTGGAACACGCGGCTTTTCAGGATGCTGCACTGCTTCTCGGCCCAGGAGCGGCGGTGAGGGTTCACACTGCAGGGCTCAGGGGTCGAGGTCACGTCCGTGCAGGTGGGAGCCTCCTTCCAGCTGTTGCCAAAATCCAGCTCGCTCTCCACAACCATGCGGTCCCGCGTGGTGAAATCATTGTTGGAGCGGTCATCAAAGTTGCCACACAGTCCACACACGGTGCCCTGTGGGGGCGAGAGATGGCAGGGGCTTCACCAGGAGGTGGCGGGAGGGGCGGGGCTGCACCGGGGTCTGGGTGCCCCAGAGGAGTGCACGTGCCCGGAGGGGTCCAGGAGGTGACAGCACCGCACCTTGTAGGAGGGGGCGAGCTTAATGAAGATGGTGGTTCTCTTGTCCCAGATGATTATGATGCCGGTGCTGGCCTCCACCACAAGGTACTGGCCCACCTCCCGTGTGGTGTAGGACACAGGGTGCCCCACGTCCCGCTGGATCACCACTCGGTGCCTGTCCTCCAGCTTCAGCTCTGTCCTCTGGGCATAAGGAGGGGGTGTCACTGGCTGGAGTGTCCCCAAGGGCCCACCAGTGCTGCCCACATCCCCAAGAGCCTGCCAGTGCTATCTGTGTCCTCAGGAGCCCACCAGTGCTATCCACATGCACGAGAGCCCACCAGCCCCACCTGGGTCCCCAAGAGCCCACCAGTGCTGTCTGTGTCCCCAAGAGCCCAGCAGTGCTATCCACATGCCCGAGAGCCCATCAGTGCTGTCCATGTCCCCATGAGCCTACCAGTGCTATCCACATGCCCAAAAGCCCACCAGCACTGCCCACATCCCCAAGAGCCCACCTCATGCTGCCCACATCATGAGAGCCCACCAGCCCCACCTGGGTCCCTGAAAGCCCACCCGTGCTGTCCATATCCCCGAAAGCCCACCAGTGCTGCCTGGATCAAGAGCCCACCAGCACTGTCCACATCACCAAGAGCCCACCAGCCCAGGTCCCGAGAGTGCATGCATCCCCACTTCCTGAAAGTCCACTCCGCAGGGTCCCTGGAGCCCCACGCCCTGGGGTCCCAAAAGCCCACATGCCGAGGTCCAGAAAGCCTACTCCCCTTTTCCCTCCTCCAAAAGCCCACGCCCCGTCCCACCAGCACTCACCCCCAGGAAGATCTTGATGGCCTTGGAGCATGTCACACCCGTAGTGCCACAGGGGACATTCTCAGTGATGATGCTGAACGACCCCAGAGAGGCGTTCTGGCCACAGTAGTCCTGGGGGCCAAGGGGACGTGAGCCGAGGGAGGCCACAGGGCCAGGCACACTGCTCCAGCTCCTCCCTTCTCAGCTGGGACACAGGGCCTCGGCCCTGACTCGGAGCAGGGGGATGGAGCCGCAGGACAGGGATGCGGGATTTCACAGCCTCCTCCCTCCTATGCCTGAGCCGCCAAACCCATCCCCTCGGTATACCCACAGGGGGCAAAGAGGGGCCTTTAAGGTGCCTGCTGCCCCCTGCTGGGTGCACAGAGCCTCAAGGGGCAGTCCAAGCAGGGGCAGGAAGGGTCCCTCTCCCCCCTGGGCCCTTGCTGCTCACCTGAGCGGCCACATAGGAGCAGTGCCCATCAAAGTCATAGTACTTCCCATCAAAGGTGATATAGTGACCACTGCCATAGATGGCACAGGTGCCGTGGCAGACGGACTGGGAGCATGTCCAGCGTCCTCTGTGGCAGGTGCTGAGGAGAGCAGGGAGGGGCTGGAGGGCTGAAGGGGCTGGGGCCAAGCCCAACCCCACTCAGAGGGCGGCCTGCTGGGACCCTGACAGCCCACTGTGACTCCCGCAAGCACCCACGTCACCCCAAAAGTGCCGTTCCGACACACACCTGGCGGACACAGGGAGGCAGGACCCTCTGGCCCTTTAAGACCCCAGGGACCCCAGGGGAGGAGGCACTGCCCCAGCAGCTGCCCAGGCCTTACCAGGTATTGCAGTCCACCTTGATCTTGTCCCCAGGCAGATACAGATCCTTGTTGTGGACGCAGGGACAGTTCTCCTCCGCTACACAGCCACCTCTGCCATCATCGATCAGCCCGTTGGGGCACACACAGCCGCTAACGCACTCTGTCTGGTACTGAGGGCAGCCAGGGAGTGGGGCTCAGGGCAGTGGACCAAGAGGCAGGAGCCCTCCCAGACCAGCAGCCTCCTCTTCCCACCACGCAGGATGGCCTCTGTGTCCTGGCGCTTGCCCCAGCCCCACCTGGCCCAACCCTGGGAACCCACCCCTCAAGTCCACCTCGGGCAGGAGCCTGGTGAGGGCTGCCTGCCAGGGGTTGGGCTGGGGCCCCTGCCACTGCCTGCATGCCAGGTGCCAGGAACACCAGCAACGTCCCTGTGTCCACAGGCCAAGGCTCCAGATGGAGCTGCCTGCCGCCACCGAACCCACACGGCCGCCTGCCCCGAGGCCCACCCAGCACTTACGTAGCCTGCGGCCAGTGTCTGGCAGCTGACAGGGCGTGGGTTCCAGATGGCCATTGCGGTCAGGTTGTTGCAGTCAACGTGGATCTTTGGGGCTGTGCAGCCTGCAGGACGAGGTGGCCGTGTCAGCTCAGGCTGAGTCGGGGGGCGGGGCTCACGCTGTGGGTGGGAGATGGGGGCAGGCGGGGAGGGCACTTACTCTGGCCGATCAGCTTCACCTGCGTGCAGTGCAGCCTCCCGTTCCGGCAGACACTGCAGGGCATAGGTGGGAGGTGAGGGGCCGGCTTCGTGAGCCACTTTGGCACAATTCCCAGGCAGGACCATCACAAGAACCCACTGCTCCCACGAGCAGATGAGAACTGGCCACTGCCAGCCCCCGTCAGGGAGCCCCAACCGGGAGGGCAGCCCCGAGGCTCAGGATGGTGGGACTGGGGACCCGTGTCTCAGCTCCCCCAGGCAGAGCCACCCCTTGTCTTGAAGCCAAGGTGTAGAAGGCGTGTCCTTATAGGACTGGCAGTGGCATAGAGCTGCCCCTCTCTCCCCCCACCCCTCCTTCCCATCTCAGCGCTCCGGCCACCCACCATCGCTCCTCCTGCCGTAGGACCACCTCTCCCGCCTCCAGGTAGAGGCCACGGTGGTAGCAGGAGCACTTGGCCAGTGGCACGCAGCGCCCCTTCTCATCCATGAAGGTGTGGTCGGGGCAGCCACAGCCGTCCACAGGTGCGAAGCCCGCAAGGCAGTGCTTGTCGGGCTCCGAGAGGGAGCGGCAGGTCTGCTGGCAGGTGGTCAGGTTGTACAGGAAGGTCTGGGACTTGGGGCAGGAGCTCACATCCTTGTCTATGGAGGGCAGGGGCACCAGTGTGAGCCAGGAGCAGTACCTCTCCCTGCCCCATACAGATCTCTGCAGGGTAGACATAGCGGTGCCCACAGTCCCAGGGCCCCTGCACCGTGACAGGCGCCCTGCAAGCAGAGAGCCTGCAGGGCTCCTCAATGCCGCAGTGAGCTAACACCCCCACCACCACCATGGCCCCTACGCCAAGAGTAAAGGGTCACAAGGGAACAGCTCCCACCACCCTCCCCACCAAGCCCGGGAGGGCAGGAGGGCAGCATTGACTACAGACAGGACCTCGCCACCCTCCCCACAGGCACTCACTGCAGACGTGACTCCGCCAGCCCCACAGCATGACACCCTTGGCGGCGCAGGCCCGGGCGTAGGAGGACAGGGCGGCACACATGCAGTCCTCGTTGTTCTGACAGTTGCAGGTGTCATACTTGCACCTCTGAGCAACAGACAGGGGCACAGGTGGTCAGGGAAGCAGATCAGGGTGCAGACACATGGGCATACCCCCCACATGTGCACACGTGAACATATATGCACATACATGTGCAAGTACTTGCACACATGCACACACATACACATGTAGACACCCGTGCATGCACACAGGCTTACACGTCCACATGCACACTCCATGGGGGCAGACATCAATTCAGGTGGGGCCTCCCAGCAGTATCGGGGAGGCTTCCTGAGGTCATGATATGTATGTGTGCCGGGCCAAACCCACCTTGTAGTACTCAGCAGGGTCCACGGCAGAGTGGCACCTGCTGAAGGGGGTCTCTGACTTCTTCAGCAGTGAGCACCAGTGTTCAGCATAGTTAGCTGTGGAGGGGGAGGGGTTTAGACTCCAGCAGTCCACCCTGAGGGCCAGTTCCCTGAGTCCTGGCCCCAGGCTGGGTCAGACTCAAGCCCAAGCAACTCCTACCAGGTCAGAACTCGGTCAGACCAGCTCAGGACATGCTGGCCAGATGCCCTGCAAAGGGCTGGGCCAGGGATGGATTACTCAATAGGAAGGCAAGCTTATGCTTAGGGTGTCACCAAAACAGGGGTGCCAGTGGTCCAAAGCAAAGACCCATCGGTGCCAAGCAGGCAGGACCCAAGGAAAAGTGAGTACCGCAGTGGATGGGAACTGACGGGGCCCTGAGTGAACCTGACCCCAGCTCCAGTGCTGAGAACATGCCGGCCAGAAGTTTACACAGGGTCACAAGGGCACCCACCTGCAGGACCGTTTAACCTACGAGGCACCTACAACCTCAACACCTCCATTGACATCTGTCTCCTATGGTCCTCCCCCCCATGTAACTGAAACTCAACAGGATAAAGTGTACCATTTCTTTGTAATAAACCAGAGTGGGGGCGGGCTGTCGAGTCTAACTCTCACTACAACCACTCAGCAAATGGACCCAACAGGAGTGGTCACTGGGTGAGGATGGACTGCATTAAGATAACAGCTCTCTGCTCCATTTTGAGAGAACCATCTTGTTCATCCACGTCTGCTGACCCAGCAGCTCCAGCCAGGGGGCCAGCAGTGCTCTCCGCCATGGTACAAACAGAAGGGCGAGCTCTTGGGCCCGTCCTGGTCAACAGCCATGGGAACTCCAGTCCCAGGTGACACACAAAAGCGAGGTAGCTCAAATGCACCCACCATTGCGATGGACTCAGCCCAGTGACTCTTTAACTGTGTGGCATTCATTACAGAGTTATGTCCTAAGTTTGTAAACAATGGTATTTATAACTTTAACTTTGAAACATGCTTGGTATACGTGTGCACGCAATCTAACAGACATTTAATGAAATACTAACGTGGGTAATAACCCCACACAACACCAGCACAGCAGACGTCCTCCAAACACTGGAAATTGCCTTTGCTGTGCACTCTGGCACACAGTCAAAATCTTAATCCCTAACCCACTAAAAATGTGGTAACCCGTTTATCTCATTCCCCTAAAATGGCATACACCCCATTTGCTCTCAGTTGCCAATACTATGGTCGCATTAACAAAGAAACCACAATGTTGATGGATAAGACATGCACACACACACACGTGCACGTCTGCACATGCACATACACATGCCTGTGTGCATGCGCACACATGCATGCACACGTGCACATGTGCACATACAGGTACATGTGCACACATGCACACGTGTGCACATGCACACACACATCCACGTACCTAGATAGCTCACATATCCTGTGTGAATGTGTCAGTGAGCGGACGAGGGGCACCACCAAGTACCAGTGTTTACAGCTCTCACATGCACCCCACTCCCCTTCTTCACCTCAAGGGACCTCTCTCACCCAGGGACAGGGGGTGCCACGGGCAGCAGGTGGCATGGCCCCAGGCCAGCCCTGGAAGAGGGCCCACCCTCCACGAGCCAATGCCCAGCACCCCCCCACCCACCACTCTCGATGTTGAGGGAGCAGGGGTCGTCCAGCCAGTCCAGCTTGTCATGGCAGCTTGACTGGGCCTTCCAGGTGTTGGCGAAGCCGGCGCCCGTGGCCTCCACCAGCCCACCAGCTGTCTTGAAGTCATCGCTCGCCAGGCCGTTGAAGTTCCCACAGAGGCCTGGGGACAGGGTGGGGTTGGAAGGGGGGTGGCAAGAAGGCAGGTGAGAGGGAACCAATGAGGGCTGAGGAGCCAAGATAGGTTTGGGAGGGCAGGGCCCCAGAGGGAGCAAGGGGTGCCAGGATGGGGCTGGGGCGAGGAATGAGGGGCCGAGGGGTGTGGCGAGCAGGACACTCACCCTGCACCTGCCCCTGGGCGCTCTGGTCGAGCGTGGCGAAGAGCTGCATGACCGGGACCAGCTGCAGCTGCAGCCGCAGGCCGAAGACCGTGTTCACGATGATGTGGTAGGACGAGGGCCGGAAGATGGAGAAAGTCGCTGCCGTGCGGGGCACAGGTGGTAAGGGTATGGCCGGCGGGGCTGCCTCGGGTCCCAGCCCAGGGCCAAGCCCTCCCGCCTGCCCTACCCCTGCCCAGCAGAGGCCCCGGGAGGGAGCGTCGGCCCCGACCCAGGCTGAGTTACGGGGCCTCTGGGGGCAGGGGAGTCCTGGGCACCCTCACTGGGCTCACCGGTCACATGGGGCAGGTTGACTTCCAGCTCGTTCAGGAGCACGCTGCCGTCAGACTTAAAGGCCACCACCTGGGGAGAGAGGACAGTGGGCTGAGAGCAGCCCTGGGGCCAGCAGGGGCCAGGGGAGGGAGGGGCAGGCAGGGAAGGGCCCGGAGGTGGAAGCAGTGGGACGGGGCACCCACGTTCTTCTTCCTGTCAGCCAACAGCACCACTGTCTTGAGGCAGGTTTGTTTCTCGGTGGAGCCGCAGGGGGCCAGCTCACCCAGCAGAGCGAAGGAGTCATGGTGGTCACCCTGTCGGGGGAGGGCATTGAGAGGTGATGCATCAGCCAGAGACAGCAGGACCGGGTCTGAGGACTCCACGGTGACTGAGGAGGGGCCCCGCCGGCACATTCCACTGCCCACCAAGACCCCCAGAAGGGGGGCACCTACCTTGGCCAGGACGTAATAGCAGTCCCCATGAAAGGTGAATTTCTTCCCGTCGAAGGTGGTGATGTGGGAGCCACCCTCCAGGGCGCAGGTCCCAGGGCAAGGCAGGTCTTTGCACACCCAGCGGCCTGAGTGGCAGACGCTGGGGGCGGTGGGGGCGGGGTCAGGCCTCGCAGCCCCGCCCCGCCGCCCCGCCCCGCCCCGCCCCGCCCCAGGCGCCTAGCACTCACCACTGCTCACACTCGTTGGTAACCTGCTGGCCTGGCGTGTACAGGTGTCCGTGCAACTTACAGTGGCACTGGCTCACGGGGATGCAGCCGCTACCAGCAACATCATCAAACACGGTGCCTGGGCCACAAGGGCAGCGTCGTTACCCCAGGCCGGCCTCCAGGAGGCACTGGAGAGCCCCCACAGCCACAGGCATGTCTAGTCTTCAGGGCTGAGCCTCCAGTCCCACCACGTGTCTGGGTCAGGGATGTGCCTGGGGGCCCTGACAGTCCCCAGGCTCGGGGCGTGGGGATGACAGGAACTGCCACTGTGAAGCTGTCCCTCCTCTGAGGATTCGGCCCCTGATTTCAGGGTGTCATCATTGCCCTGCGTGGTCCCGTGGGCCGCCACCGCGGCCCCTCACGCGGCGGAGGCAGATGCCCGCGTCCCGCTCCTCGCTCCTTCGTCCCCCCCCCCGCTCCTCCCCCCGCACCTTCGGGGCAGAAGCAGCCGTCCATGCGGTGCTCCTCGCACAGGCTGCTCATCTCCAGGTGCGAGCAGGTGTCCATGCAGGGAGAGCCGCTCTCCAGGTAGATCATGTTCCGGGGACAGCTCTTGGCTGCAGGGCAGAGAGGGTGGTGAGCTGGCTGCGCCCCAGGCGGGCCGGGCGGGGGGGCGCACACCAGGGCCTGGTCTGCGCACCAAGGCCCCCGCGGGGCTCAGCTCCGGCGCGCGCCCCTTGGCGGCCACCCGGCCGCCCCGTGCCCCCGGGCAGCCGCGCTTACGGCAGAGCGCGGCGCTCCTCCAGCTGCCGGGCCGCCCGCCGGCGTGGGAACACTGGCGTGAGAACTCGGCCACGGTGCTGCAGACGCAGGCGGCCCCGAGCCCCTGCGCGCAGCGGCAGCGGTCGTCCACGCAGGCGCGGACGTACAGCTCCAGCGGCACCCGCTCCTGGCAGTCGGCGAAGGCCTCGGCCGTCAGCAGCCTCTCGCACTCCGCGCGCTGGAGGGACAGAAGCGGTAGGCGGCTGCTGGACTCCGGGAGGGCCGCGCACGCTGGGGACGCCCACCCTGGGGACGCCCACCCTGGGGACGCCCACCCTGGCGTGCTCACCCTCAGCATGCCCACCCTGAGCTGACCTCCCTGGAAGGGCCCTGACTCACGTGCTCGGCGCAGTTGGCAGGGACCGGCTCCTCTTCAGGGTCGTCGCACACCATCTCGGGCTTGTTGATCTTCTGCATGTTCCCGAACTCCGTGGGGCTGAAGAGGATGCCTGGGAGGGACGGCTTGGCCATCAGCTCGCGGGCCCAGGGCACCTCCCCTCACCCACAGGGACTCTGGGGCGGCCCTCACCATCGCTGAGGAACTCGGAGTAGGTCTGCAGGCCGTTGAAGTCCCCACAGAGACCACATGTGTGGTTCCGGAACTTACTGTCCAGCTCCAGCTGTGGGGGGGAGGGCAGGTGAGATGTGGGTAGGTGGGCACCTAGGCCTGGGGCAGCCACCATCCTCATGGCCCTCCCTTCCTTTGAAGGGGCTTGGGCTTCAGTTGTGGTAGGAAGGTTGGGATCAGCCACCAGAAAGCACCCAGGGCCACTGGGGGTGAGGAGGGAAAAGGTGAGGTCCCTGCCCCTAAGCCCTGAGTATCCCCTCCCAGGGCGAGGCAAGCTCGGGGCCAGGCCCCGACTATGCAGCCCGCCTCTGCCCTTGGAGGCTTGGGGTCCTCATCTCCAAGGGAGAGGTAGGACCATAGGCCTTCCTGCCCTCCCCTGGGCTCCCCAGTCCCCAGAATTGGGCAGGGGCTCTGCCCACCATGAGGGAGTCCTCTCGGTTCCACATGAGGGCCAGGCCAGCACGCGAGTAGACCTTGGTGTAGGCGTGGTTCTTCTCAATGAGCAACCCAGAGCTGTAGTGTGGGGTGCTGACCCTTGGGGGAGAGGGGGCTCCGTGTCGCTGGCTGGCCCCAGCCAGCCCCACACTCTTCCACCACCTGAGCTCCCCTCCGTGGGCACCCCTTCCAGGCCAGCTGCCCCTGGGGTAGCCTGTCCTCCCCAAAACCAGGGCCCACCCAGCCAGCCCCGTCAGCCCAGCTCACATCCCGGCCACAGATGGTCTTGGCCGCCCTCTGGAGGAAGACACAGGCAATGGCTTCCTCTGGGAGGTGCCACACCTGCCTGCCACCTCCCTGCTCCACACCCCCTCCTCAGCAATGGTCTGTGCACGACCGCTTCCAAGGGCCATGGAGAGGAGGCCTGGGCTTCCCACCCATCCCAGGCTCCCCGTTCAGAGGGGCAGGATATCTGCTGGAGTGGGGGCTTCTCCAGCCCCTGCCCACCCCATCATCCCTGGGGATGTGGTCCCTGACACTGGCATCCAGACCCCCTTCCACCGGCAGCCGGTGCTGGCCCAGGTACCTGCCCTACCTCAACCTCCAGCCTTTGTGGCTGGCCGCCTGCTGACCAGCTGGCAGGCAGAGCAGGGGCAGGGGTGGGGGCCTGGTGCAGGAAACAGAGCCCTAGGGCCGGAGAGGGCAGACCAGCAGGTGGGGAAACCAGCCTGACAGGAACGCCTTTAAGAGGGTGCCATTGTTCTAGGGACAATGGGGGAACAATAGCAGGGCTGTGGGGAAGGGGCTCCTGGCCTCCCCTCCGCACCCCTTCTGTAACTCTATCCTGGGGTGCTCCAAGCTCTGCAGCCAGCCTCACCCCAGGACTGGGCCCAGGAATCCTCGCCACATGCCAGAGCCTGGGTGGCCTGCAGAGGAGGGTCTCAGGCAGGGCCCATGGAACAGAGAGCCCTTGAACCACCCCTCCCCACCCCACCCAGGGGCTCCCTGTGGTGCTCAGCTGACGTGTTGAATGAATATTGGTGACATCAGCTCAGACCCCAGCCTTCTCGCTTCATGGCCTCAGTGGAGGGGGCGCCCTGGGCCCCTGGCCCCCTGGCCCCCTGGCTGTGAGCTGGGCGGAGCTGGACCACAGTCGGAGCCCTCGTCCATCCTCCCATGACTAGGACTCAGGCCCCTGGCTGCACTCACAGGGCCCCGTTCACCACGACCAGCTGTCGCGTCAAGTACACGGTGTCATCCTTGATGGTCAGCAGGATGTACTGCAGCTCGGGCCGGCCACTGCTGCCCAGGCTGCGCCTCAGGTGCACGGCGAACTCCTTGTAGGAGTCACGGCAGTCAGAGGCAAAGTTGTAGTCACACAGGCCACGGAACTGGTAGACGTCACCATCGAAGGTCTTGTAGTGGCCGTCCCCCCACGTGCTGCAGACCGTGTGGCCGTGGCTCCGGGTCCTGCCTTCTGGGGAGCAGTGGGGCCGGGGGTGAATGGCAGCAGGCAGCCCCAGGCAGGGAGGCCCTGGGCTTCCAGACTCCCCTTGGACCTGACTGGGGTGGGGGCCAGGAAGTGACTTCTGGCCCATCGGGCTCAGAATGGGGTCACTGGGGAGGGTCCCACGATGTGTCCCTCCCAGAGGAAGGGCCCTTCCCAGGGTCTCAGCCCCCCGGTAAGCCATCTCCACCTTCCGTGCCCTCTTACCCCAAGCTGGCACAGGATGTTTGACCACCCCTGGGGCTCACCAGCCCCCTGTCTGCCTGGTCACCCCTGCGGCTCCCTGGGCCCCTGTCTGCCTGCCCATCCCTGGAGCTCCCCGGCCACTCTCCCTCCTTCCTGTGCTCTAGCTCACCACCCTTAACTCCAGAGTTCAGCCAAAGCACCATGCCAGGGCCCTCTCCAGACATGCTGGAGACTCCTCCTTGTCCCACATCCTCCATCTTTTTGGCTAAAGCCCCCGCCCTACAGAAGGGGCACCTCAGCCTGGACCCTCCCTGGGAATCCTGGGACCCGCCCGTGCCAACTCCTTCCCAACCAGTGCACATTCCAGCAGGCAACGGCCCAGCCCAGGAGCTACAGCCTGGCAGCCGTTACCACACTCTGGCCGGCATGCGCCCTCACAGGGAGGGCACCTCGTCCCCCTGTCCCTCCACCTCCAGAGTCAGCAGGGGGAGCTGCAGTAGGCAGACCCAGGGTGGACCCACAGGACCACCCCAGAGGCTGGGCAGAGGAAGACCAGGTACAGACCCTTAGGTTCACCTGGCCCCCAGCCCCTGCCCCAGGACCCACAGCCTATCTGCTACCCTCCCCCTTACCTCTCTGGAGCTCTGTCCCCCTGGCCAAAGACAGGGCCAGGAAGATGGCCACCAGGTGGGCTAGGGACAGCCCCATGGTGGCTCAGATGGGTGGTTTGGGAGAGCGACCTGGTGCAGGGGTCTGGGTCTTATATGCTGGCCTGAGGAGGCGGGGAGGGCAGGGGAGGGGTGAGGGCGGGTGGGGCGTGGGCACGTTACCCAGACAGCTGGAGGGGCTCTGCCCGGGGCTGGTGCGGAAATATTGATTCAGACTATCAGAGCTTTATCTTTTATTGCCCCGGGGTAAATGTGGTTCCCTCAGAATGCAGCCGCCCAGTTACCCTAGTGCCAACGCACACCCAAGTTTAACCTCCCGCCCCTCCCAGCGCAGGGCCGGGGGCTCCGGCCGGAAGCACGTCCTGGCCTGGGCCTTGCCCAGCCCGAGGCCCCCAGGCGGTCAGCCCAGTGACCGTGAGCGGAGTACAGCCCAAAGAGGGGCTTCCCTGAGGCCCCGCCGTGAACTCCCCCGCCACCCCGTGTTCCCTACACACTCAGCTCCAGAGTCCCTGGCCCCTGCCCCCACTCACCCATTCAGGCCTGCATTAGGGATCAGCCTGGGGGCACAGCCCCGCGGGGCCGAGCTCTGCTCCCCAGCCCGGCCTGCCACTCTCCAGGCAGAGCCCCCGGCTGTCCGCCCTAATCCCCCCCTTTCCCAGGAGGATCGGCTCTGGAGTTACATGTAACTGGAACTCAGGGCGCGCCCCAGCCCGGGAGCGGCTTATGGCCCAAAGGGGCCCTGGGGACCAGGTCTTGGCGGGAGTGGCAGGCGCAAGGTCCCATGGCCAGTGGAACCCAGAGCACAGGCCTGCTTCCCTCCCCGGCCATGGGAGGACCACAGTGCAGGCCAGTGGACCCAGGCCACCCGGACCACACATTACACTGGGACTGTGTGTGTGTGAGGCGGAGGGGGTCCTGCCCTAGAGTGATGAGCTGTGGACCCAACGGCTTCCAGACCTCAGACTGCAACTGGGCCAGCTGCAGGCTCCCGAGCACGTGTGCAAGCGTCTCTTTACTATCGGGACCTGGCATATTACTTTTCTGCACAGACCCCACACCTCAGAGACCACCTGGTACCACCACCCCAGGTGGCCCAGGTGGGCCACCACTGTTCATCTGGTGGGTGAACCCAGGCCTGCAACCTCCCCCCGCCCACCACAAGTGGAGATACCTCGAGGAAGCTGGATTTGGAGTGAGAGAGTGGAGAGCTATTGGCCAAGAGGGAAGGCCTGAGGTCCCGAGAGAGACCCTGAGTTCCAGGGCTATGAGGGACTTCCGGCCACCAGCACATAATGAGGATGCCCACTTCCCGCCCGAGGCCACCCTGGCAGTGGTCGTGACCACGTGCAAGGGCCCCTGTGTCTAACCCCACCCTCTGGACCGCTGCAGACGTGAGCTCCAGACCACAGCACAGAGCCCAGGGTCAGAGGACGTCCAGAATGCAGTGACCAGAAATCTCATCCCAGCATCCCGCTGTGCCCCAACCCAGGACCTGTTCCCCTGCCGGGACCCCAGCTGGAGTGTGTGGCCCAAGCTGGGAGGAGTCAGGATTAGGGAAACCGGAGCCCAGGGCTCACACGGGGCCATTGTGCCATTTCCCTGTCCGGGGAAAGCCCAGGACGGGGCCCACTCAGGCCCGGGCAGTGATTTTCCACACCAGCCTCCTGCTGCCCTGGGGGCGGACCCAGGGTGCCCAGGGAGTGCCCGGCCTGCTTCAGATGGAGAAGGGACACCCGGGCTCACTCCAGAGACAGGCCCCACATCCTGCTCACACCTGACCTTGAGTGCAGAGAGCAGGACACGGAGCAGGGAGGGTTAGGGTTAGGGTTAGACGGAGCAGGGAGGCCAAAGCCTGGTCATCGGCACTGGCGTCTCGGGCCACTGGGCACCACCATACAGCCTCACTGGCCTGAACTGGCCCCAGACCTTAGCTTGAGTGACTCTCATCCTGCAGTGTCTGAGGGCTTGCATGGCCCAGGCCTGGGCAATTACCCTGGGTGGTGGTGCTGTTAGCTGCCATCAGGTTGGTTCCAACTCATGGTGACACCATGTGACAGGGCAGCTTCACAGGGCTTCCAAGGCTGCGACCCTGGGGAGCAGATTGACAGGTCTTTCTCCCCAGGTGCCTCTCTGGGTGGACTCCAGCCCCCAACTTTTTGGCTAACAGCTGAGCCCTTAACTGTTTGTGCCACCCAAGGAAGTAATACCACTCCACCAGCCACTCCTCAGAAGGAAGGTTGGGCAATCGACTTCCATAGTGATACTGCCTCAGAAAACCAAGGAGGGGTCGCTGTGAGTCAGATCCAACTCGATGGCAGTGAGTTTGATTTTTTTTTTTTCCCACATGGATGGGAGACTGAGGCCAGTTAGGGTCAGTCTCCCAGACTAGTCACACAGCCTGTTGGGGGGCACCTGCTCCAAACTCCTGTTCTGGGCCCTGCCCATGGCTCTGATTCTGCAGGCAGCAGTGTGTGTCTCCAAGAGCAACACTCAATACTGGGTGAGTGGAGGCCCAGAAACTCCTGAAGGAATTAATGAGCAAAGGATGAAGGGCACAAGGGTGGAAGGTGACCATGTGAGAGAAAAGGCTACTTTGCTAAGTTACCCTAAAATGAAAGATCATTAGGACCACCCCATCACACCCCTCAGAGCTGGAGATGTCAGGGAGTGGCCAAGAATCTCCCACTGAGGCTGGGGTCCTGACGGGGCTGCTGAAGAAGGGAGGAGGAGTCAGCTCTAAAGACAGTAGGGTTGTCTCTGGTCTGAGAAGATGGGTTCTCCTTCAGATCTGAGGTCAGAGTCCTCCCCAAGTCTGAGAAGGTGAGGTCATTCCCAGATCTGAGAAGGTGGGGTCCTCCCCAAGTCTGCAGAGGCTCACCTCAATCCTAACCCAATGGCCCTCTGGGTGGGACAGCAGCAGTGACCACAAGGCCCAGGTATCTGACCCTAAGGCCCTCTCAGACCCAGTCACAGGGTTTCAGGTGAAGATCCCTGTGAGCTGCAATGGGGCAGGTCTTGGCCTGCAGCAGGGTGCTGGTGTCAGAGTGAGGTGGGCAGAGTTACCCTCAAGCCCCACAGAGTACCTGGAGACCCCGGCAGCCTCCTCCTGCTTGGTGTCCTGTCTGCAGAATGGCTCAGTGGGAAGGTGCCCCTCAGGGAAGATCCTGCTCTGGTCACAACGCCCAGGCCCCTCACCTTGTGAGTCTTGGAGTCTTAGGAAACCAAAGTGGGAACCTGCTGGCAGGCCTCATGCATTCTCAACCCTTTGATGCACAGATGCAGGAGACTGCAGGACTGACTGGCAGTGAGTCACCCACCTTCTAGAGGGGAGGCCCTCCCCACATCCTCACTGTGGCCCCACTGCCCTCTCCTTGGCTGACTGAGGGTACAGCGGGAATGGCCAGTTGTCACCAGCCTCAGGCTCAAGAGGACCCCTCCAGCACCCACGTGGGTCTCCCATGGGGACACGTGGGCAGGGCCATAGATGGGTAGAGAGCTTGGTGGCTTCGACCACGTTGAAGGCACAGCTGGGTGGGGCCCTTTCTGGAATGAGGATATGGATGGCCTGAGGGTGGAAAGAACCCTGCCCCCACCCAGATACATTCCAGGGGAGGCGTCCTACCCCACATCAGCCAGTCCCGCTGGGGCAGGTGGGTCTTGTGTAGGGCAGACCCCACCATCACAAGCCCCTCTACAGAAAATCGCACCTCTGGCAAGCACTGAGGCGGAGTCCATGCCCAAACAACATCCTGGAGATCACCATAATATCCAGGAGCTCTGGTGAGTGAAGTGGTCGGCTGCCAACCAAAAGGTCAGTGAGTTGAACCCACCAGCCAGTGGGAGAAAGATGTGACAGTCTACTTCCATAAGGAGTCACATCTTTGGAAACCTCGTGTATGACTCTGCTCTGTCCTGTAGGGTGCTGTGAGAAGGAATCAAGTCAACAGCAGTGGGCTTTGGATTACCCCACAGTCCTCTCAAAAACCCAAGTCCAGCTCATTCATCGTTTATACAACACATGATAGCACCCTGTGACAAGGAGACCAGCACCACCCTTGCTTTCACTGATGACAGCTGGCCTGTGATGGCCTCCAGATCATTGTTCTCATGTCTCCCTGTCCACACGCAGCAGAGCAAGGTCGCACAGTGGGCCCGCACCCAGGGAGGCTCCCACACACCATCGTGTCAGTTCTAACTCACTGATGAGCTCCTCTAGCTGATGGTGGGGACCGTGATGGTGAGCAGACATGGCTCAGTGGGGCCCCCCTTCAAGTGATACCCAGGGCACGTGCCCACCCTGCCATGCCTTAGATCCACCTCTGTCCACTGGACAGGGTCCCGGGCACCCCAGCCCCTTTGCTGGCAGGCCCACACCCAACAGTGTTTGCCCTGACAAGACACTGCTCCTTCATTTATGATCTTGACCACAGGGAGGAGGCAGCACAGCAAAGACGTCACACGGGGACCTAGAATGACTGTCCTTCTGTTGTCTGTCCACAGACCCTGACTCATCAGGAAGTGAGGGAGATAACCTGGGACCTGAGCCACAGGAGGTGGGGTAAGGGGGGAGGTGGTTAGGTGCCCTTGAGTTGGTTCCAACTCAGAACGAGACTATGCACACCAGGACACACAAGCCGCCAGAGTACAAGCTGACTGACTAGTGGTGTAGAGGAGAGGAGGGGGAAAGGAGGAGGGAGAACAGAGGAGGAGGGACAGAGAGGAGGGGAGAGGAGGGAGAGAGTGAGGAGGGAGAGAGGAGGGGAGAGGAGGAGGGGGAGAAGGGAGAGGAGCTGTGTTCTACATGGCATCCTTCTCCTGCTTTTGTTTCTAGACTTGAAGGGTTTTTGTTTTGTTTTGTTTTTATGATTCCATTTAGATAAACACCATCCAAGAATACTTTGAGATTTACAGAGAATATTCAAGGGGTCCAGAGGCCCCATGTGCTCATAGCTGGTGCCCCCTGTTTTCCAAATCTCCCCTTGGGATGAATAAGAGAGAGCAGAGAGCTGATGCATTTGAGTTGTGGTGTTGGTGAAGAATACTGAAAACACCATGAACTGCCAGAAGAATGAACAAATCTGTCCTGGAAGAAGTGCAGCCAGAGTGCTCCTTAGAGGTGAGAATGGCCAGACTACCTCATGGACTTTGGTCATGTTGTTAGAAGGAACCGTCCCTGGAGAAGGACATCATGCCTGCAAGAGAGTCAGTGAAAAAGAAAGACTCTCAACGAGATGGGCTGACACAGTGATTGCGATGATGGGCTCAGGCAGAGCAAGGCCTGTGAGGCTGGTGCAGGACCGGGCAGGGTTTCATTCTGTCCTATGTGGGGTCACTGTGAATCGCATCTGACCTGTTGGCCCTTAGCCACAACCTAAGGATGGCACCTTGGTTCCTCAATGAACCAGTCATGGTACATGACTATGAACTCAAGTCCATGCTTTAGTCAGGTCCTTGGTTTTTGATTGAAGCCCTTTTTCTGGTTCAGGACCCACCTGGGACTCCACATGACATGGAATCTCCTTGCCTCCTTTGTCTCCTCTTGGCTGTGGCCATTTCCCAGAGGGTCCTTGTTTTGGGGTGACCTTGACAGTTGGGGAGGATTGGTCAGGGATTTTGTAGGATGTCCCTCTACTGGGACGTGTGTGATATTTTTCTCATGATAAGACGGAGTTACTGGAGGAAGACCCAGAGGTCCAGGGCCATTCTGACCACATCACAGGAAGGGCACGTGCTATCAATGTGGCAGCACTGTTGATTGCCGACCTTGGTCACCTGGCCGAAGGAGGGTCTGTCCGCTTCCTCTGGGGAAGGAAGTCCCTGGGCAGCCCTGACTCCAGGAGCAGGGAGTTATGCCCACCACCAAGGGTGGATTAGCCCATAACCCATTGGATTCTTCTCCATGGGAGAATGGAATCTTCTCCTCACTCGTTTCTTTATTCAAACATTGCTTACATGAGTGTGGATTCCTAGGTGTTTATTTTGTGTTTTGGAGATAACCCAGTTCTGCCTCATTAATTTTGTTGATCAAGTTGTGCCAGCTCAGGCCACTGGGGCTCTCTCAGTGGGCTCAGGCACTGCTCTGATGTATCCTATCATTGTGGGTTTGGTTTGTTTTAGTTTTGAGCAGTTCTTGTTTTCTGGCTCCAAGGCTCATCGTGTAGGTTTTCTGCCTCAGCCCAAGAGTCAGACTTTTCCCAAGGAGCCCTGGTTCCTTTATTGCAGAGGGTGTAGAGACAGAGATCTGGGTGTGCTTGCTGTCACTGGGGTGACAGCCTCTCAGAGGACAGAGCAAGAGACCCCTGTGTATGCGCAGATCTGTAACTGTGTGTATGTAACCATCTGAGTTCATGTGGAGGCCTCCAACTCTAATCCATTACCCCACGAAGCATGCTAACTTCCTCCCTTTGTTTACTGGAATACAGATCTAGGGATTTGACAAACACACGGTATCATCCGTGCTCCGTGCCATTCTCGTGCAGAACATGGCACTGCCCTACGAGAACCCTGCACCCCACCTGCCAAACTTCCTCTCCTTCGCCTCCACAAAATCCTGGCAACCTGATATGTTTTTCCTTTGTTATGGTTTTGCCTTTGAATATATTTTTATGACTAATTTTAAATCTCTAAAAGATAAAATATGTACCATCACTAAAGAAAAAGATGAAGAAATTGAAGATTTTTTAAAATTTTGTGATTTGAGTGAAAGTTTACAGAGCAAATTCACTTTCCATACAGCAGCTCACATATACTTTGTCTCATGACATTGACTGTAATTTCTCACAGTGCAACAGCTCCCCTCACACTTCCTCCCCAGAGTTTCTGCTTTCCTGTGTCCTTCCCTCCCATGCAGTCTTGCCCCACTGGCTGTATCCCTTTGCATACACAGTCCTTCTGTTCTCCCATGATTGCTCTCACTAGATTGGTTACCTAGTGCCACTCTAACAAGAATATACCACAAATGGGATGGCCTTAACAAACAGGAGTTTATTCTTACAATTTGGAGGCTTTAAAACCAAATTCAAGTCTAGGGGCTGAGTGCGAGCCCCTCAACCTTGGACTTCAGCTCTTCCTCCTGCTCCTGGCCCACTGAAGCTGGAGGCTTTTCTTCACTCAGCTGCTGGCTGCTGAAGCTGACAAGCCCAAGGTTGACAAGTAATGAGGCAAAAAAAAAAAAGAAAAGCAACCACTGCCATGGAGTCGAATCCTACTCATAGTGACCCCTCCTTGGGTTTCCAAGGCGGTATCACTACGGAAGTAGATTGTCCAACCTTCCTTCTGAGGAGTGGTTGATGGGTTTGAACTGACAGCCTTCTGGTTAGCAGTCAGATGTCTTAGGCACTACACCCCTAGAGCTCAATCCCCATATTACCAAACCATATGGCAGGCTATTAATTCTAGTCCATTAAAAATCCCAAGATAGGCAGAGCATGGTAGGCTGCTGAGTAATGACTCAACTACATGCAGGGTTCAAGCATGCCATAAGCTAGAGACTGTTCCCCAAGGCTTCTGCTTATATACAGGAAGCACACCACATCCCTAAGGCAGCTACTCAGCTGCTCACAGTAGATTACACCATGGAGTTGATTACCAGTCTCATCATGGGGAAAACTACATCCAGCTACCTAGCCACTCAACCAGGGCCAGCCAAGTTGACACACAAACTTAACTACCACACTCACCAAGGAGTGTATCTATCTAATGTAAATGTTCAACTCATATGCCTGTCTTTTGTTTGGCTGGAAGCCACAGGAGTGAGTTCAGTTCCAGATCTGAAGGGCAGCTAGGGGCCATAGTCTTGGTGGTTTCATCAGGCTCTATCAGACCAGCAACCCTGGTCCTTTTTTTTTTTTTTTTTTTAATGATTTTGAGTTTTGTTCCACATTATCCTCCCACTCTATTCAGGATCTCCTACATAGATCCCCCTCCAAGTGCCTGACAATGGTAGCCAGGCACCATCTAGTTCTTCTGGTCTCGTAGTCATATAGGCTGCAGATCACATGGTGTACCAGCCATGTGGACTAATTATTTCCATAAATCTTTAGTTTTCTTCATCCTTCTTTGCTCTGGATGAGGAGAGACCCATTGTTGCATCTAGATGGCCACTTTCAGGCTTTTAAGATCCCAGAGGAAATTGAAGATTTTTACCAACTTCTGCAGTCTGAAATTGACCAAATATGCAATCAAGATGTATTGATAATTACTGGTGTTTGGTATGCAAAAGTTGGAAACAAAGAAGAAGCATCAGTAGTTAGAAAATACGGCCTTGGTGAAAGAAATGACTCCAGAGACCACATGGTGATGGAATTTTGCAAGACCAACAACTTATTCACCACAAATTACAAATACCTTTTTCAACAACATAAATGTCAGCTTACACGTGGACCTTGCCAGATGGAGTACATGGGAATCAGATCAACTACATCTGTAGAAAGAAGTGATGGAGAAGTTCAATATCTTCAGTCAAACAAGGCCAGGAGCTGACTATGGAACAGACCATCAACTGCTCATATACAAGTTCAAGTTGAAGCTGAAGACAATTAAAACAAGTCCAGGAGAACCAGAATATGACCTTGATCATATTACACCTGAATTTAGAGACCATCTGAAGAATAGATTTGATGCATTAAACATCAATGACCAAAAAATAGATGAATTGTGGGATGACATCAAGAACATCATACATGAAGAAAGCAAAACATCATTAAAAAGTCAGGAAAGGAAGAAATTATCAAAATTGATGTCAGACAAGACACTGAAACTTGCTCTTGATGTAGGATAGCTGAAGGAAATGGAAAAAAATGATTAAATAAAAGAGCTGGACAGAAGATTTCAAAAAGCAGCTCAAGAAGATAAAGTAAAGTGTTGTAATGAAATGTGCAAAGACTTGGTTTGGTTTTCTAACCAAAAAGTAAGAACATGCTTGACATTTCTCAAGATGAAAGAACAGAAGAAAAATTCAAGCCTCTAGTTGCAATACTGAAGGATTCTGTGGGCAAAACATTGAAAGATGTAGGAAGCATCAAAAGAAGATGGGAGGAATACACAGAGTCACTGTACCAGAAAGAACTGGTCAATATTCATCCATTTCAGGAGATGACATGTAATCAAGAACCCATGGTATTGAAGGAAGAAGTCCAAGCTGCACTGAAGGAAGTGGTGAAGGACAAGGCTCCAGGAATTGATGGAATACCCACAGAGATGTTTCAACAAACAGATGCAGTGCTGGAGGTGCTCACTCATTTATGCCAAGAAATTTGAGAGACAGCTACCTGGTCAACAGACTGTGTCATTGTTATTGTTGTTGTTGTTGTTAAGTGCCGTCAAGTCATCTCTGACTCATAGTGACCCTATGCACAGCAGAACAAAACACCATCCAAGTAGGTGAGACAAAGTCTGGCCATTCTCGCTTCCAAGGAGGATTCAGCTGCACTTCTTCCAGGACAGATTTGTTAGTTCTTTTAGCGGTCCATGGTACATTCAGCATTCTCCACCAGCACCAATTGCAAATAGGATCTCAGTCAGTTGGCAAGGTAGCTGTCTTCCAAATCTCTTGGCATAACTAAGTGAGTGCCTCCAGTGGGTCATCTGTTTGTTGAAACATCTCAGTGGGTATTCTGTCAATTCCTCGAGCCTTGTTCTTTCCCAATTCCTTCAGGGCAGTTTTGACTTCTTCCTTCAATACCACTGCTTCTTGATCATATGCCACCTTCTGAAATGGATGAAGGGCAACCTGTTCTTTTTAGTACAGTGACTCTGTGTATTCCTTCCATTTTCTTTTGATGTTCCCTGCATCATTCAATATTTTGCCCATAGAATCTTTCAATATTGCAACTCAAGGCTTAATTTTTTTCCTCAGTTCTTTCAGCTTGAGAAATGCTCAGCATGTTTTTCCCTTTTGGTTTTCTAACTCCAGGTCTTTGCACATTTCATTATAGTAATTGGCTTTGTCTGTTCAGCTCTTCTATATCATCATTTCTTCCACTTGCTTTAGCTACTCTCTGCTCAAGGGCAAGTTTCAGAGTCTGTTCTGTCATCCATTTTGGTCTTCTCTTCCTTTCTTGTGTTTTTAATGACCTCTTGCTTTCTTCATGAATGATGTTCTTGATGTCATCCCACAATTCTTCTGGTTTTTGGTCATTGGTGTTCAATGCATCAAATCTATTCTTTAGATGATCTCTAAATTCAGGAGGGATATA
>NW_006921831.1:4215732-4227496 GCF_000298275.1 Orycteropus afer afer
AAAAGGGAACACTCCATGGTTTAAAATCAAGAAGGGAGTGTGTCAGGGTTGTATCCTTTCACCATACTTATTCAATCTGTATGCTGAGCAAATAATTTGAGAAGCTGGACTATATGAAGAAAAATGTGCCATCAGGATTGGAAGAAGAATCTTAACAACCTGCAATACACTGAGGACACAGCTTTGCTTGCTGAAAAGTGAGGATGACTTGAAGTACTTACTGTTGAAAATTGAAGAATATAGTCTACAGTATGGATTACACCTCAATATAAAGATAACAAAAATTCTCACAACTGGTCCTATAGCCAACATTATGATAAATGGAGAAAAGATTGAAATTATCAAAGACTTCACATTGCTTGGTTCTACAATCGACACCAATCAAAGCAGCAGTTAGGACATCAGATGATGTATAGCACTGGGCAAATCAGCTGCAAAGGACCTCCTTCAAGTGCTGAAGAGCAAAGATGTCTCCCTGAGGACTAAGGTGTGCTTGACACAAGCCATGGTATTTTCAATTGCCTCATATGCATGTAAGAGCTGGACAATGAATAAGGAAGACTGAAGAAGAATTGATGCTTTTGAGCTGTGGTGGTGGCGAAGAATGCGGAAAGTACTCTGGACTGCTAAAACAATTAACAGGTCTGTCCTGGAGAAAATGCAGCCAGAATGCTCCTTGAAGGCAAGAATGGCCAGACTTCGTCTCACATACTTTGGTCATGTCATCAGAAGAGACCATTCCCTGGAGAAGGATGTCATGCTTGGTAAGGTGGAGGGTCAAAGAAAGAGGGGAAGGCCCTCAACGAGATGGATTGTCATGGTGGCAGCAGCAATGGGCTCAAGTGCAGCAAGAATCATGGAGCTGGCTCAGGACCAGGTGGTGTTTTGTTCTGCAGTGCATGGGGTCGCTGTGAGTCAGAGATGACTCGATGGCATCTAACAACAACAACAACAACAGGATGGGTAGGATTTAAAAAAAAAAGAAAATAACAAATGTTGGTGAGGATGTAGTGAAATTGGGATCTTCTCTCACTGCTAGTGAGAGTGCAAAATAATACTGCTGTTGTGGAAAACAGTGTGGTGGTTCCTCAAAAAACTGACACTAGAGCCACCCTATGCCCAGCAATTCCACTTCTAGGTGTATGCCCAAAAGACGTGAAAACAGACTCAGACTTGTCCACCAATGTTCACGGCAGCACTGTTCATAGTAGCCAAAAGGTGGAGGCAGTCTACATGCCCATTAGCAGATGAATAGATGAGCAGAATGTCCTGGTGGCTGTTGTTAAGTACCATCAAGTCAGTTCCTACTCATAGTGACCCCGTGTACAGTCCTGCACCAGCCTCACAATCCTTGTTCCGCTTGAGCCCATCATTGCAGCCACTGTGTCCATTCATCTCATAGAGGATCTTCCCCTTTCTCCCTGACCCTCCACCTCACCAAGCATGACATCCTTCTCCAAGGAATGGTCCCTTCTGACAACATGACCAAAGTAAGTGAGATGAAGTCTGGCCATTCTCCCTCCTAAGGAGCATTCCGGCTGCACTTTGTCCCGGACAGATTCAGTCGTTCTTCTGGCAGTGCGTGGTACCTTCAGCATTCTTCGCCAGCACCATAATTCAAAGGCATCGACTCTTCTTCCATCTTCCTTATTCACCGACTGGCTTTCACGTGCATATGAGGCCACTGGAAACCCCATAGCTTAGGTTAGGCACACCTTATCTTCAAAGAGACATCTTTGCTTCTTAACACTTTAAAGAGGGCTTTTGCAGATTTGCCCAGTGCAATATGATGTCTGATTTCAGGACTACTGCTTCCGTGGGGGTTGATTATGGATCCAAGTAAAATGAAATCCCTGACAACTTCAATCTTTTCTCCATTTATCATGATGTTGCTCATGGGTCCAGTTGTGGGGATTTTCATTTTCTTTATGTTGAATAAGTGTGGTGAAAGGATACAACCCTGATGCACTCCCTTCCTGATTTTAAACCATGCAGTATCCCCTTGTTCTGTTTGAACGACAGCCTCCTGGTCTATGTACAGGTTCCTCATGAGAACAATAAGTGTTATGGAATTCCTATTATTTTGAGGTTATCCACATTGCTGTGTGTGTCAAGTTCATTCCTTTGTTGCTAGTGTGTAAAAATACACTTAACTTTGAATATTTACCTCACAGAGGGATCGACGTAGGAGATCCTGGATAGAGTGGAGAACAATGTGGAACAAAACTCAAAATCATTAGAAGAAAAGGAAGAAGAAGAAGACCAGGTTTGCTGGTCTGATAGAGCCTGGTGGAACCCCTGAGATTATGGCCTTTAGACATCCTTCAGGTCTGGAATTGAACCCACTCCTGTGGCTTCTAGCCAAACAAAAGACAGGCATATGAGCTGAACATTTACATCAGATAGACACACTCCTTGGAGGGATAGTGATGGGAGGACAGAAGGGCAGTGTTTGCACGGGGAGACAGCTCAGGAGGTGGGAGTGCATGGGGCGGGGGACAGACACAGGGAAGAGATAACTATGGGCAGGAAGTGGGAAGAGAGCTGTTATGTTGTGGAGAATTGTACTCAATGTCATGAGACAAAACGTGTATGAACTGCTATATGGAAAATAAATTTGTTCTGTAAACTTTCATACAAATAAAAATAAAAAAAAAAAAATACCTCACAGAGTCATGCTCTGTGGGGCATTTTCATCTTTGTTGTTTAACTGCAATTCCTATGTCATTAATTGATAACAGAGCTATCCAAGTGACATCTTCTTGAATGAGCTTTGCTAGTTAGTGTCTTTCAAGGAATTTGCCCATTTCATCTGAGTTGTCAAATTTGCCAGTGTCAAGTTATCTGTAATATTAGTTTGGCATCCTTTGAACATCGATGGAAGCTGTAGCAGCATGGCCCCTTCTTTCCTGGTGTCGTAGTCTGTGTGTCTCTGTCTCTCGTCACTTGGCCGTGCACCAGTTTGGCTGATCTCCAAGAGCCAGCCCTGGGCTCGCTGGCTTTCCCTATCACGCGCTTCTTCCCCACACACACACTTTATCTCATCACTGCATCCCCTTCCCTTCTCCTGGTCACTGGGGGTCAACTTGCTCTTTGTTACCTCTCTTTCTTCTTTTCTAAGGAAGGCATTTGGGGCTATAAACCCGCTGCTGCCCTCACCATCCCACTATTGCCATAGGTTGTGTTTTCATTCTCATTTAGTTCAGAAGACTTTCTGCTCTTCACTTTTATTTCTCCTTTTGTCCTTGTATTATTTAGTAATATACGTTTTATAGATATCGATGTTTCTAAGCACTTGAGGAATTTCTGAGGATCTTTTATGATTGCTCATTTAAGTCCATTGTGCTCAGAGAACATAGTTTGTACAAGCTGAGTCTTGTAAATTTATTGGGCTTGTTTTATGGCCTAGATTATGGTCTATGCTGGTGAGTGTTCCATGTGCACTTGAGGGAGTTGTGTGTTTGGCTGTTTTGGGTGGAGCACCCTGTAAATGTTCATCAGGTCAGGTTGGCTGATAGCGCGGTACAAGGCTTCTGTGTCCTGACTGGTTTCTGCCTCCTTTTCTGCCGTTCGTCTCGGTTTGTCACACTATGGTGGCTCACAAGGTGCTGGCGGCTATGCCACTGGTCCTCCAAACGCCAGCAAGGCGGCCCGCGGTGGACAGCTTTCAGCGGAGCTTCCAGACAGACACAGATGAGGAAGAAAAGCCTGATGGGCGACTTCTGAGAATCAGTCGACGGCACCCTGTGGATCCCACCCGGAAAGTGTCCGAGCCCCAGAGAGAAGGGCGCATCACAGCGGCTGCACCAAGGCGCCTGAGAGACCAACAGTCGGGAAGTGGGTGCAGGACCAGGCAGTGCTTCCTCCTGCTACCTGGTGGCTGCAGAGCCCCAGAGCCCCCTGGGTAATTCATCCCAGGTCTCCGTGAGCCTGAGGGCACCAAGCAGAATCTAACACCTGAGGGGCTGTTGGCTTCTCGGCCACCCTCACCGGTTTGCCTGTTTCCCCTGCACTTCTCACGGCTTCTAACACCTGAGGGGCTGTTGGCTTCTCGGCCACCCTCACCGGTTTGCCTGTTTCCCCTGCACTTCTCACAGCTTTTGCTTCAGGCACCATGCAGCCCCGTTGTGGGGGGCACACGTGTTGAACACTGTCCTGACCCCCAATGCGCAGCCTCTTCCTCTAGCCTGGTGACCTCCCTTCGCTCTGAAGTCACTGAGTCTGTGTTAACGCAGACACTTGAGCTGTCTGTTACTAGCGTCAGAGTGGTTTCTCTTTCTCTGTCCTATTATGCTGAACCGATACAGTTCAGCATAACAGGGCGGAAACAGTTCAGTAGTGATACCTGCCTCGGAAACCCAAGGAGGGGTTGCTATGAGTGGGGTCCGACTGGTTGGCAAACAACAACAACCACACACTGAGTTGACTTGTGTCTTTTTATTTAAAGAGTGTTTTCTGTTAGCATCCTGTAGTCGGGTCCCGCTTATTTTATCCACCCTGCCACTAAGCCTGCCTGGCTTTACTCACCAGAGCGAGCGCAGGAACCATACTTCAGGTCACTGAGACCACAAGTTCTCCGCATTCAGCCCCCTCCCTCCCTCCCTCGCCCCTCCTCCTCCCTCCCTCTCCCTCCCTTCACTCATTCAACCCAATCAGCCATCTAGAAACCCATCGGTCACTGGTCATGGGGGGCTCTGCCCAAGGTGATAGGTGCGGATTGAGCAGGAGCCCCACAGCTCCCAGGCAGCAGCCTCTTGCTTACACAGTGGCCTGAGCCTCCAAGAGTTGCCGGACCCTGACTCTCATGCTCCCTCCTGTTCGCTGGGGGGCAGAGAACACCCAGTCCATGATGGGCAGCTCAGCTCCCCTGGTCCCCAAAGGGCCCAGGAGCAAACCAGGGGCAGCTTTCAAAGGGAGAGGAGAACCTGCAGGAGGACTACGGCATCTCCCCACGTCCCCAGGGGCCTGTGCCGCGACCTCCTGCAGAGCCTGCCTGGAGCTCCAAGGAACACACCTCCTGGCCACAGAAACTTTTGCCAAATACTGTTCAAAGTCCAGCTGAATAACACAGACCATGCCAGGTGTTTCCAGTGGAGGGGGCTAAACACAGGGACTGGTCCTGCTGATGTCAAAACAGAGTTGAAGGAACCCAGATTGTCAGTAAAGTCAGATGCAGCTGTGACCCTGAGGCCCAGGAGAACAAAAGGGAAGGGGGTGCCGAGCCCAGGCTCAGAGGAGGGAAGCTGTGAGGGATGGTGTCACAGCCGGAGCTGGTATCTGAGGACGCGGAGGGTGTGGGACAATCCAGAGGCCTCCCACCCCCCCCTCAGTGAGAGATGCCTCCCTTTGGCAGTGCCCACCAGGAAGCTGGCAAGGGAGCCTGGAGAAGTGTCTCGCAGGGTGTGCTTGGGGCGAGGAGACAGAGGGAGTCACAGCGCCGCTCCACTTGGGGAAGAGACCCAGCCAGGGAGACAAGGGAGTCCTGCCCTGGTAGGAGAGTCTCCCTGTGGCGCATGAATTACTTAACATGGCTCTTCTAGCCTTGGTTTTATGGCGCCCACCTTATGACTGGGTGGAACTATGCAGATGTGAGCTGCTTGTGGCCCACCCTGGGGACTGGACAGCTTGCTAATAGTGTAAATAAGGAACAAGGCACCTTGTGGGGTTGGGACCATGAAAATAAGGTGTATGGAACCCTAAGGTGGGGATTGGTCAGTTTGGTCACTTCTCTAGGCTTAAAATGAGGCCTCCCAGGGGTGGGAAAGAGGGATCTCACTGCCATCAAGGGCAAGAAGCAGGAGTGGACCATGCCCTTGGACCTGAGATCCTAGCATTGAAAGATGGCAGAGAGACTGAGGCAGCAGAACAGGGAGACCAGCACGAGACGGTGGTAAGTTTGCCGGCCCACAGAGTGAGAAAGCTGAGCACCTTTGGACAGGAGGCTTGCCGGTGGAGTGGGGTGCACCTAGGTGCCCCAATTGGCAGAGAGCTAAAAGACCTCTGTAACACTGGCCCGAGCAGGGCAGAGGCCAGGCCGAGAGGCCAGGGGCCAGAGAGAGGCATGCCTACAAGTACGGCAGAGGGGAGACTGTCCTGATGGAAGAATTGTATCCTGAGCGTGTTCCTGAACTTGAATTGTAACTTGTTACTTCTCTAATAAACCCCATAATCGTGAGTATTGTCTGTGAGTTCCGTGGGGCCATTGCAATGAATTATGGAACCCAGCAGAGCAGTAAAGAATGCTAGTGTCAGAGCTGGAACAAAGGTTGGAGGGTGGAGCCATGTCTAACCCCCACTCATAGGAATCAGCCTTGGGCTGCAGATGGTGATTCTCTCTCCCCTTTGTGAGGTCAGAGGAGGACAGAGGAGGCTGCTCCTGTGCCCTTTCTGTGCTCTGGAACATTCCTAGCTGCAGACATGGAGAAATGTGCTTCCCTACACTCAAGAAATACCAGCTAATGAGACGCCACCCCAACCATCAGTTTAGCAAAGCCTTTCGCATAAACAAATTGGGACTCCATGGCCAGCAACATGAGCTCCTCCCCATCCCCCAGAAAATGTCACCTTGGGTGCATGCAAACCTGTGGTGTGTTGCTATAGCACCAAGACCACTCGCAGGCTGCCACCCTTCTCCTTCCTCCTGAGACATGTCCCAGAAAAACAGACCTGAGACGGGACCCAGGGTGGCACGACAAAGAGGTGGGGAAGCCAGACTGGGAGAGAGAACAAAGAGTGTGTTGTGGAGTGAGTGACCACTGGGGGACCCAATGGGTGTCAGCTCAGAGCCCAGTGCTAACAGCCTGGACAGGTCTGGCCGCCTCCTCCAGAGCAGTCACTCTGAAAAATCAGGAAGAATGGGGCAGCATCCTTGCTGTGCCCTGGTCATGGGACCACAGCTCCTCTCCATGGGATGAGCCCCCATCTGAGGAAAACTACATCAGCCCTGCTCACCAGCCTTTTATCTCTTTTAGTGATTCAAACACTGCCCTCACTGCACACTATGTTACCCCTGGGGACACCAGCTCTCTTGGCCGCTGTCTCAGATCCTTGAGGGTGAAGATCTTCTAGTGACTCAGCAGGTCTCCTGGCCTGTGATGCAATCACATCAACCTCACCCCATTGGGGTCCTCATGCCCTGACCCCATCATGTTGACTTTGGCCCCATCTTTTCTCTTGACACCGTCCCCTTGAGATCCCATCATCCCCTGAGCTTCTGGGCAATCCCCAGCCAAGCACCCCCTATCCTAAATGCTGGGCCCCGGCATCCCACTCGTGTCCCTCTGGGATGTCTAGTGGACATCTTAACCCAACACACCTGAAGGTCCAAAGTGAGCTCTTGGTCTTCCCTAACCTACTCCTCCCTGTGTCTCCATTCATGGAGGCTCATGGTGACTCCATCTTTCTAGTGGCTTAGGACATAAACTTCAGTCACGTTGATGCCTCTTCCTCTCATGCCCACATCTAATCCATTAGCAAACCCTGTCTGTTAATAAGTTACTCAAATCCAAAGGCTCCTTGCCACTTCTCTGCCACCACCCTGGCATGAACCACCAGTCTCTCACCTGCAAGCAAGGTGTGGAACCGGATGTGCACAGAGCACAAAATACAGAAGAAAGAGATAGAGAGAGAAAGGGAGGGACAGGGAGAGACAGAGAGAGAGAGAGAGAGAGAGAAAGAGAGGTAGGGAGGGACAGAAAGAGAGAGGGAGGGAGGGAGGGACAGAGAGAGAGAGGGGTAGGGAGGGACAGAAAGAGAGAGAGACACACACAGATAGGGAAGGACAGAAAGAGAGGGGGAGGGAGAGAGACAAAGGGGAGGGAGACAGAGAGAGAGAGAGAGAGGGAGGGAGAGAGAGAAACAGAGAGGGTGGGAGGGACGGGAAGGGAGAGAACGAGAGAGCTCACTTAAGCTTGCTTTTATGAGCTGAGTTTGGTTTTGTTTTTTCTGTGCTGAATGGTGGCCCTTAACGACCTGTCCTGTGAACGTGACATTATTTGGTAAAAGTGTCTTTACATATGAAATTAAGAGTCTGGAGATGAGATCCCCTCAGATCCAGATGGGCCAGAAGTGCAAGGACAAGTGTCCTTAGGAGAGAAGACAGGGACACACAGGGGAGATGTCGTGTGAAGATGGGGGCAGAGATTGGCCTGATGTGGCCACAAGCCAAGGAATCCTGGGACCACCAGAAGCTAGAAGAGATGACAAAGGCTCTTCCCCTACAGCTTCCGGAAGGAACCAACCCTGGCGCCATCTTGATTTCGGGCTGCTGCCTCCACAACTGTGAGAAAATAAAGCTCTGCTGTTTGATGCCACCCAGTTCTGTAACTTATCCCAGGAAGCAGACACCCATCTGTATAGAACCTGTGGACTAGCTCTCGGGAAGCTGCCTACAGAGGGTCAGGTGGGGCGGGGCGGGGCGGGGCAGAGGGTGGCTTGCTCTCACTCTGTACTCTGCCTACTGAGAAATAGGTATTTTTAGATTGTTGAGTCATCTGTTAGAGAAGTAATGGGGTACAACCATCTTCTTAATGAAGGGAGCTTCTTTCCCTTGAGGAGGGACCCCTACACTGCCACATATTCATGCTATTAATATTTCTCCCAGCTTCTCCCCACAGATTGATGTCCTTTCTCTAGGGTGACGGGGTCCTGGCAAGCAGATCCTCCTCAGACTGGACACTGGCTCAGAAATGACACTAGTCCCAGGGGACTCCTGGGCCACTATAGTCACAGTAGGAGCCAATGAAGGCCAGGACTTCGGTGGAGGGTCCTCTCAGGCTTTTCTCGGTGGGGCCAGTGGGGCCCTAAGCCCAGCCTGTGGGCACCTACAGTTCCAGAATGCATAACTAGGACAGAGGGACCCATGACTGGCAGAACGTCATGCCTGTGATCTCTGCCCCTCACCTGCTTGAACACCAGACCGGACAGAAAAGGTCCTTCCCAAGAGGGCTGTGACCAAAAGCACAAGAAGATTCAGTCTTAGGAAATACCAAGAAAAAGTTAGACGCAGTGACCATGAAGGGCACTCTCTGGGGTGTGTGGAGGGACACGGGTTTGGGTCACGTGGAGGTGCATGCCCAGAGCACCTCAGGTCACTGAGGTGTCCAACTCTTTGGCCTGCTGGGGTTGTCCTAAGTGTTTGCCACCAGGACGGGACCAGGGACAGCCCCAGGATTTCCTGAGCCTTACAAGTGCCAGGGACTCACCACAATGGCTGCCACAGTGGGTTCAAGCATGACAGCGGCTGTGAGGCTGGTGCAGGACCAGGCAAGGTTTCAATCTGCTGTACGTGGGGCTGCTGTGCGCCAAAACTAACTCGACAGTATCAAAGACAGAGGTGCCAGCAGGGGCAGAATCCTCATCTTCCCTGGAGGCTGGGCTCCATCCCAGCCAGAGCATGTCACACGCAGCCCCAGCCCACCTGTCCAGGGAGGCCTGACTGTTGCTAGGAGACTGAGCAGGTTTCAGTGGGGCTTCCAGACTAAGAGGGACTAGGAACAAAGACCTGGTGATCCCTTTCCAAAATCAGCCAATGAGAACCTGACAGGTCACAAGGGTCCAAGCCACAAAGAATCACGGGAATGTGGGACTGGGCAGCATCTCACTCCGTCGGTGTGTGGGGTCCCCATGAGTCAGGGGCTGGCTGGATGGCAGCAAACCACAGCAGAGTGCCAGCTGCTGCCCAGCCTTCAGTGGGACCCAGAGGATTCCACAGGAAATATCCAGTGACTGCGGGGCCCCAGGACACTGTGGGCCAATGCTGTCACATATGGAGGGTGACAGTCTGAGCACTCCCACCAGCCAGTGACATAGAGAGCGGCAGAGAGAACCCCACAACCCAGAGGCATCACCTCACTGGCCCATGATGATGAGTGTGGTTCTTGGCACCACCTGGTAGCCACAAGGCCGAGACCTCATCCTTCCCTGTCTGACTGCCTCAAAGGGCAGAACCCCAGGGCCATCACCTAGCACCTCCCAGGACAGAAAGGGAAACCAAGGCACGAGGCGGGAAGGCCACTCCAAGTGGGTGCAGGACCAAGGCCAGGCCCGCCTCCTGGGCAATGCTGTGTCCTGCGTGCCTGGGCCGTGTGCCCCATTTCTGAGAAGGTGTGTGGACTTTGACAAGGTGGTGGGGTGCTCCTGGGTACCACGTGCCCTCTTGCCTGGGCCATCAGCCACTCCCTATCCCTTGCCAGGCCTTCTCAGGCCTTCATTGGGGGCAGTGGAGTGGGCACTGGTACCCACGCCCAGGGTCTCAGACTCCGGGCCACAAGGGTGCTTGGCTGAGTGAGCACAGGCCCCGGGCTCCAGGCGCTGCCCACAGCCCAGGCTCCAAGGGCCTGGAAGGGGGCCAGGCCCTTGATCCCAGACCTCCCTGGAGGGACCCCTTCCTTCTGTCCCCATTTCTGCATCCTACACACTTTCCAAGTGCAGGAACTGCCCTCCACTTGGAGAAGTTAATGCAACTTCACGAAGAGAATTGGAGTATAAAACCACCCCTAATGCCCGCTGTGGTGTTGAACACCAGGACTGCGCAAAGGGGGTGGTGGGTGGCAAAGACTCAGCAACGGCCCCCGAGGGTGGCAGGAGCCTTCTTCCCTCTCCTCCATATTTTCCCGAATCTGTCCACGTATCCAGGAGTCTCTAAAGGAAGCGGATGGCGAGTTTGGCTTCCCGCCAAGACCTTACCCCATCAGCAAGGGCAGAGTGCCCAGCTCAGGGCTGACTTGGGCACCGTCCCACAAAGTAAAGACAAAAAGGACCAGGCTCACTCATGCTCACCCCAGGCCATAAATTCCTGCTTCCTGCACAACCAGCACCATCCTAATAAAACCAAATGGCGCAATAAACTGACAGGCCACCACGCAGCCAGCACCCGTGGCAAGGAGCCCCAGGGCGGGCACTGGCCTGCAGGGGTCTGGGGGATCTGGGGTCCCAGAGGCCCTCAGAGTTGAGCTGGGACAGGGAGCGGGGCTGGGTGGGGCAGGGGGCTGCACCTAGGTCCCGAAGATCTCCTGGCCTCTCTCGGCCTTGGTGGGGAGACACAGGACCCTGGACCCTGGGAGAGCTCATGCTGTTTCAAGGACAGGAGACATCAAGATGGCCTCACCCTGCCCCGTCCCCAGGGGCAGGCTCGGTCCAGCATCCTGGGACAGGAGACAGGGATGGGGTTCCCCGGGAGGACGAGGAACCTGGGGATCTGATGGGGAGAAACAGACTAGCCTGCAAGCCCACTGGGCCTCCCAGTGACAAATGGACTGACCTATAAGCTGACTGGGGCTCCCGGCACCCAGGCCAGACTCTGGGGCCTCCAGCGCACACCCCTGAACCAGAAGTCCAGCCCCAGAGCTGCAACTCCCCCACGGAGGTCCTGGGGCAGGGACTTGGGAGGGGCCGCACCTCTGCATCGGGCAGTTGTATTGCTCCCCATGACCAGTGTTCCCCACGACAGTGTCAGGAGTCCGGTCGGCAGGAGCATGAGGTTTCACTTCTGCCATTTCTCGGTGACAGGGACATGTTGTGTCTGAGGAGCCTCCATCTCAGACCCTGTGGTTTGTGCCAAGCCCTGAGGCCCTGTAGCCCCCTGGCGTGCGGGCAATGGCTTACACTTAACTCTGAGAACATCAGAACTGGGAGATTACAAACACAGGTTTCATTTAAAAACAATACCAGACACATCCCATGTTACCATAAACAGCATCTTTATAAAAATGACACAGTTTTCCAAAATCAAAGGCAAGGTCCTGGGAAGAGCCACGTCCTGTCA
>NW_006921831.1:4228746-4240794 GCF_000298275.1 Orycteropus afer afer
GACAGCTGGAGGCCAGGCCGGAGGGAAGTCCCAGGAGGGCGCTGGTCACTGGCCTCCGCCTCCCAGTTTATGGCCACGTCCTGTTGTGGGCCCAGCTCCAGGTCCACCTCCCTGCCTTCCCCACATCTTCTGGGAAACAGTGGGGCGGCTGGAGTGTGACTCCAAGCCTCACTTCCAGGAGACTGGGAGACAGGCATCTGGCACTAGTGGTCTCAGCAAGAAGCTGGGGACAGAGGGACAGTGAAGGAGTTGGGCTCCCCGGCTCAGCTGCCCTCTGGCCGGGGGGGACACGTGGCAGACGGGATGGCCCAGGAAAGACAGATGTGGCTGGGTGGTACCTGTGTGTGCCCAGGTGTAGGCTCAGTGGGGCCACCTGCCCCTCAGGCTTGTATGCCGACCCCACTCTGCACGGAGCTGGGGCTGTGGACAAGGATGGGGGTTACAGATGTGTCTGGGGGATGAGCCCCAAGGGGTCCAGCCTGGTAGTTTCGGATGGGGGGCTTCAGGGTTAGGGCAAGGCTGGGATTGGGGGTTAGGGCTGGATCCGAAGCTAGATTGTAAGGGCCGGGGTATGTGGGGATGCTTGGGGTGGGGATTTAGGGCAAGGATAGGCTGGGGTGAGGATAGTTAGGGGCTGAGATGAGCTTGGGGGTCAGAGAGGAAGCCTGGTCACTCAAGAGTGTAGTGCCCGTGGTCAAATAAGGCAGGTGACTGGCCAGGCCAGGCCATTGATACCCACTCCTGTGCCTTGGGGCCTCCCTCTGGGCAGAGGACAGCATCACTAGTACTATCCCTTCAGTCAGAGCCCGACAGTCCATGGGTCTCAGGCCACTCAGTGACCAGGCCCCCAGTCCCCCAGGTGGTGCTGCCAGTCATCTCAACAGCTGGCCAGGCGGGTGCCCAGGGGCAGGTGGGGCCCTGACACACAGCGGTGAGGCAGGAGAGCCCAGACGCCCTCTGCTGGAGCCCACCTCTCAGGCCTGCTGGCAGGTCACCTGAGGCAGTCACTCCTACCAGACTCGGATAGGGGCTAGCATGGGGTGTCCTTTCTGCAGGGAGCTCAGGAGGATCACCAAATGGCCAGGGCAACTGCGGGGCGGAGGGAGGGAGAGGGGAGGGGAGAAAGAAAGAGGGGGAGAAGGGGGAGGAGAAGAGGAGACAGGAACGGGGAGGGGAAGGGGAGGAAGAAGGGGGGAGGGGAGGCAGCCCTCTGTATGCGCGGCCTCATGTCACCCTGCACCCACACTGTGGCTCGTCCCACGGCTCACCCTGCTTCAGGCAAAGCTAGGAAGTGACAGGATGGTCCCCTCCACCACCATTCAAAGACCGTGCACAACCGCCACCCAGGCTGGTGGGGGAAGGGGCTGGGGGAAGGGATGGAGAAGGGCCCTCCTCCCCCTCGCTGCAGCAACAGGGAGCCCTGGACGGCGCTCCCTGGCAAGGGTCCCCACAGGGCAGGGTACCGGCAGGAGAGGGAATATGGGGTCACAGGGAGCTGTCCCGGAACCTGGCACGTTACAGAGCAGGGAGGAGCCATGGAAGGGCAAGCCCAAGGAGCAGTCGGATGGAGGGCGTGGCCTGAACCAAGCCCCACCCACTGGGCAGAACCCCTACCCACCACGTTGGAGGCCCCGCCTACTGGACCCAGGCCCGCTACAACGCCTGACTGCCGGTGCCGCTGACACAAAGGACCTCAGGGGCGTTTCTGCCCGGAGCTGGGACTGCGCACTGGGGTGCACGTGGGCGCACTTGCGGATGGGTTGGGGGTGCCGCATTGCCCTGGAACCCCTCGGCAGTCAGGAGGCCAGCTGAGCGAGCTACGACACCCGGGCGCCCGGTCCCCTTGTCTCCGGCTGCAGCTAGCGGCAGCCGAGGACGCCCTCCGCCGCCTCCGGACACTCCCCAAATCGCCCGGGGCGCTGACAAACACGGGAAGCCCCGGAGCCCCAGCCCAGGTCCCTGACTGAGGCAGCTGGCGATCTGTCCAGGACCCCAGGTGCAGAAAGCCAGGCGCAGACCGGCTGGGGCCTCGCCGCGGCGCCCTGACTCGGGGACCCAGAGCAGGAGACGGGGTCTGGGGGCAGCCGGTGCAGGGCGCTCGGGCAGTTAGCAGCTAGGACTTTACCCCAGGGGTAAGACAGATGGGGGAGGGGAGAGACGTCTGGAAGGCGGAGCCGGAGGGGAGCCACCTGCAAGAGCCGTGCCAGGACTGACACAGTGGCGGCCAGGGTGGCGCAGGACCGGGCGGTGTTTCGTTCTGTTGTGCACGGGGTCACTGTGAGTCGGAGCAGACTCGAGGGCACCTAACGTGCTAGGGTCGGGGTGGGCGAGCGGCCAGGACGCCTTCTAGTGTCCCGGACGGATGCTGGGGAAGGCGATGCCCAGAGGCTGGGGAGCCGGCAGGGCAACCACGGGGACCTTGTGCCTGACCTTCAGGCAGCTGCCCCACACCATCCCGGTCCTGGCCGCCCGGAGAACCTGTGACACGGAACAAGACCTCAGGGACCCCAAATTCCTACTCCTAGCCTCCAGGGTTGGGGGTCCAAGGAGCCGCCTTTTTCGCAAATTAAAAAGTGAGGGCTGAAGAGGATGAGCGCCCCTTCCTCGCTGGAGCCCACCGGGGTCCTGCCGCGAGCCGAGGGCCAGGGAGACCAGCCTGCAGCTTCTCTGGGACAGACAGAAGTGGGCCACTGGGGGACATGTGGCCTCTGGGACGTGAGACTCCGCCAGCCGCGGTGTCCTGGAGTGAGTGCCCCCCACCCCCGGGCGCATGGACCCCCAACCTGGGGCCCCTAGTGACCGGCCCTGGAAGCTTGCAGCGGAGTGACTTGCCATGAAGGCCGTACCCACCAGCAGGTGGCACCCCAGGCCGCGGCGCCCGAGCACTGGCTCTAAGGGCAGGGTCAGAAGAGGGCGGTGAAGTGTGCGCGCGCATCCGCAAGAGCGCGCACCTGTGAGTGAGCGCTGGGCGGACCTCAGGCTCTCTGGGGAGCACAAGAAGCCGGACAGAGTGCACCTTCTGGTTCCATTCATGGAATGTTCCAGAACAGGCAAAACTACAGCAATAAGTATCAGAAGGGGGAGGGGAGGGGGCGCGGAACGTCCTGCGTCGGAGCTGCGTCCGGCCTGTACGGCACGCTGACGATCTGCACGCGAGCGGCGTCACACCTGAAGATGGTTTTAAGTGTGTGCATGTGCCACGGTGCAAGCCTGCATGTAGTGTCTGTGAGTGCAGTCTGTGAGTCGGGGTGTGGGCATGTCTGTAAGTCCATATTTGAGTCTGTGAGCATCTGGAAACCTGTGTGTGTGTGTGTGTGTATGAGCTTGCACACGTGTATGTGTGAGCCCGTGCGTGAGGATGAGCCTGCACACGTGTGTGTAATAATGTAAGTCCATGCATGAGTGTGTGAACCCACACACGCGTGTGAGAATGTGAGCATCTCACATGTGTGAGCCTGCACACGTGTATGTGCATATACATGACTTGTGCATGAGTGTGAACCCACACATGTGTGAGCACAGACGTGTGTGAGCATACATGAGCCATGCATGTATGTGACCCTGCACACGTGTAAGAATGAGTCTGTGTGTGTGTGAAACCACACACATATGAGAATGTGAGCTTCTCACATGAGCGTGAGCCTGCACACATATGTGTATGTGTGAGCCCATGCATGTGCGTGAGCCCACATGTGTGTGAGCATGTGTACACATGTGGCTGACCCCTCCATTAGTGTGCACGTTTGTGGATATGCGCATATGCTTAGGCACCTGTGAACATGAGTAGGGGCATGAATGAGTGGCTGTGACCAGACCCAGGCCCGCACCCGCCTGAGCTCCGCCCTTGCAGTAGGAGAGCCCCGCCCCTCAGGCGCACTCCAGTTTCAAGCGGACACTAGGCTCCCCTACGCCCCGCCCCAGGCTCACCCGACGCCCCGCCTCAGGTTCCCCGACGCCCCGCCCCAGGCTCCCCGACGCCCCGCCCCAGGCTCCCCCTATGCTCGCAGCGGGTCCCGGGTCTCGGCCTCAGCGGGGCAGACTTGCAGACTCAGCAGCCCTGGAGCAGCAGCTTTCGGAGGGCGTTCCTGTCACCTGACCCGGTGTCTTTCCGCACCAACCGGGCCATGGGGTCTTTGGGCTGTCCTGTGTCGGAGACATCTGCCCTCCAGAGGGGCGCTGGAGGAAGTCCTTGGAGGACAAGTGGTCCCCTTGTGGACACCACTGCCATTCGCCCCAGTGAGCAGCCTTCCTGGGGGATGGGCCAGTCCCGTCCAGGCCCCTGGGGCTCTACCTGCTGCCGAAGGTGCCGCCAGGGCTCAGAGGCCTCACCAGCCCCGTCCCAAGACCCTTCCTCTACCAGGCTTCCGGGTCCCATTTGGGGCCTGGGCACCTGCAGAGGAGCCAGCCGAGGGGTCCAGCATGGGGGCCGGGCCCTGGACACCTGGACACACAAGGCCCCTAGGGGCTGGGCAAGGGTCCCAGGACACTTGGGAAGTCGGCTCTGGAGCCCAGCCACACAGACCAGTTCTGGGGGTATAACTGGACACCCCACCCTGCCCCTACCCCAGAAAGGGAGCCTGGCCCCGCCTCAACATTGTCCACAGACATCCCCCACTGTGCCCGCTTCCTGGAGACCGAGAGGCCTCCAGGCCCCAGAGCCAGGATCCGAAGGAGGGGCCGGACACGTGGCCAGGGTTAGTGACGCAGGCTGTAGGAGCAAAGACCCTACATCTGCCCCAAGCCACGTGTTCAGGGAAGTGGATATGGGCTTTGTGCCAGTAGATCAGAACGCTAGCCAAGCAGGAGAGTCAACACCCCCCCCTGGGGGCAGGACCTTCCCGACCCATCAGCCGGGTGCCGCGTCATTGGTGCTGGGGTGGAGTTAGGGCAGGAAGGGCAGATGCCAGGGGCCAGCCTGCACCGAGTGGAGACCCAGCTGAGGCCTGCAGGCATGGCCACCTGCAGACACACCTGTCAGCAGGTGTGCCTGAGATGCCCGGGTGGCTGGTTTGATTACTGTTATTACAAGAAAAGCTGTTCAGGCCCTGTAGGCTCAGAGTGCCCCGAGAAGCAGTGGGGCAGTGGGCTGGGGCCACGCCAGCCAGCAAGGCCCAGGCCTAGGAGGGCGCTGTATGCCCCGATGACAGCAAAACTGGGGTGCGGAAGGAGGTGCCTCTTACCCTGAGGGTGGTCCCAAGGGAGGGGCTGCATGGGCGCAGCAGAGGCTGGAGGTCTGACGGAGCAAGCCCTGGCTGGGAGCGAACACCCACCGCGGGGAACCCTCCTGGGTGGCCCCTGAGACAAGCGTCTCCTTGGCTGGTGATGTTGTGGGTCAGCGTGTCTGCCATGACTGAGAACAATGGAGCAGAGGCCTTGGGACACCCACCCATCCCCTGCAGAGACGAACCAGGTGCAAGATGCAGCCCCCAGAGTGGAGTTTCCAAAGAGTGCAGGCCTTCCTGAGTGTGGCCTGGTGTGAGTGTGACTGAACACAGATGTGTGCATGCACGTGTCACACTGCCCAGCATTGCACACGCAGAACACGGCAATACTGGGAGGTGCTGACACCTCACAGGGTCTGGACGGGGTTCCCCTGGGGGCTGCTTTTCTACAGTTCTCACAATTTATTTTATTTACATTTCATTAAGTGACTATATACCATTTTATAATTTTAAAAAAATTAACAAAGATTTCGTCTCCTTGAGGACTTCCATCTCCAGAACAGAGAGCCGCGGAGCCTGGACTCGCCCTCCTGCCTGCAGCAACTAAAAGGCAGGGAAAATCCGTGAGTGCCAGCTGTCAAGAGAGGGGTCAAGCAAAGAGATGGGACAAGTAAAACTACGGCAAAGACAGCAGAGAGCCCAGGAGGGACAAATGGGACCCCATAATTCTATATGTGAAGCAGGTGACAACCGCTGAAGACAGGCTGTGGTAGTCAAAGACGCAGACAACCAACCCTGAAGCAACTACTAAAACAAAATGAAGAGCTTCGGCCGGTAAGCCAAAGGGGAGATGATGTGAGTCTGAAAGAGGCAGAGAGAGAAAGCAAAAGCAGCAGCAGATGGAAGAACAGACCACAGACAGCAAGGTGACAGTTGCCTGTGCGGACAATCACTGCATCAGACGTAAATGTGTTAACTTCCCAGCTGGAAGTTCAGGACGGGCCGGACTGGACAGAAAGCAAGACCACTGTCTGCGCTGCCGGAAGAAACCCACGCCCCATCTGTGTGCAACAGTGGGGGTGTCCTCCAGAGCAAAGAAGAGGGAGGAAAACCAGAGACGCACGGAAACAATTAGTCCAAGGGGCTGGTGCACCACGCGATGTGCAGCCTATACAACTATGACACTAGAAGAACTAGATGTGTCCAGCCACCGCTGTCAACCACTCAGAGGGGAATCAGTACAGGAGATCCTGGACAGAGAGGGAGAACAATGAGGAACACAACTCAAAATCATACCAAAAAAAAAAAGACAAGGCTTGCTGGTCTGGTAGAGCCTGGTGAGAGCCCTGAGGCTATGGGCCCTAGCTGCCCTTCACATCTGGAATTGAACTCACTCCCGGGGCTCTCAACCAAGCAGTAGACAGGCCTATGGGGTGAACATTAGTACCATGTAGGTGTGCTCCTTGGAGCGATCAATCTTGGGAGAACAGAAGGGCAGTACTTACACAGGGAGACAGCTCGAGGGGCAGGAATGCTTAGGAAAGAAGAACACAGGGAAGAGGTAACTATGGGGAGGAAGTGGGAAGGGAGCTGTTGCATTGTGGGAAATTGCAGTCAATGTCATGAGACAAAGTGTATGTGAGCTGCTGTATGGCAAATGAATTTGCTCTGTAAACCTTCACCCAAATCACAATAAACAATTTGAAAACAGAAGAGGAAACCTGCTACAAATAATGAAAGCACAAATAGGTTACTAAAAGTAAAGGGTGGGGAAATACCGCACGCTAACCCAAAAGGATTGAATGGCATTACTGATACCTGACGAAGCAGATTTTGGAGGAAAAAATGTTATGAAATGATAAAGGTGTCAATTCATCCAGAAGAGGGAATTGTTACTGTGATTTGCCTGCTAATGACAGAGCATCAGGACACACCAAACACAAGCTGAGAGATGCGCAGAGAAGGCCCAAGTCCAGGCTGTGGTGACTGTGCTTTAAAGGACAGGACGCGTCCCAAGGAAATCAGCAAGGAGGCAGCTGTCAGCCAACTGCCTACCGGCAGGGGCAAAACCAGCCCCAGCACTGCAGAAAACACAGCCGTTTCAAGTGCATGCAGCCAACATTCACCAAGGCAGAACACATGCCAGGAAATAAAATTAGTCCCCGAACATAAAAGGATTTATGTAGGTCACGCAACTTCACTAACATAAAACTGAACCCATAAAGTGGATTCTAACTCACAGCGCCCCTAAAGGACAGTGGAACTGCACTACAGAGTCCTCAAGGGTGTCAATCTTCACAGAAGCAGACTCTCTCATTTTTTCTCCCATGAAGCAGCTGGTAGGTTCAAACTGCCATCCTTTTGGTTAGCAGTTGAATGCTTTAACCACATTAAATTAGAAATAAAGTAAAGGATCTCTAAAATATCCTCCAAATGTTTGGAACTAAACGACACATTTGTAAATGATGCCTGGATCAAAAAGGATATCAGAATAGATTTTGCAGTGAATTAAAGTGAGAACACAATATATCAGAGTTGGCTGAATGTACTACATCCCTTAGGAAAAAATGTACAGGTTAAATGCCTCAGTTAGAAAAAAAGAAAGGTCTCAAAGCTATGACCTCACCTTTCACCTTAAGAAATTAGAAAAAGCAGAGCAAATGAAGCCAAAGTAAGCAGGGAAAAAGAGAAAAATAAAGATCAGAGTGAAAAACCAGTGAAATAGGAAACCAAAACAAACAAACAAAAATCGATGAAACCCAAAGCAGCTCTTTGAGAGACCCACACTTGATAAGCCTCCAGGACTGGTCCAGGAAGAAAGAGAACGTACACAAATCGCGATGTGGGAAATGAGAGAGACAGCATCGCCACCGACAACACAGACTTCGAAAGGCTCGTGAGGCGATACTATGGATAACTTTGTGCTGATCGATTTGACAACATTCATGAAATGGACAAATTCCTTGAAGACCCAAATGGGTGGTGAATTCTCCCAAGTATTTAAAGAAGAAATGCCATTTCCACATGATCTCTTCCATAAAATTGAAAAGGAAGAAACACTCCCCAACTCACCCTACACAGCCAGCATTAACCTGGTACTAAAGCCAGACCTGGGGTTGGGGCTGCTTGTCACTCGGGAGCAGCCTGTATTAAGGCCTGGGCCTGAGGTGGGCAGCCCCAGGACTTGGAGGCTGCCTTTCACTTGTGGGTGGCTCTATTTTAAGGCCCTTGCCCGAGGCAGGCAGGGTTAGGAACAACTAAGGGAGATGGACTTGCCTGTCAGTTTGTTGTCCTGTGGTGGTTTGTGTGTTGCTGTGAGGCTGGAGGCTATGCCACCGTGTTGCAAAATGCCAGCAGGGTTGCCCACAGGGGGCAGGATTCAGCGGAGCTTCCGGGCTAAGGCAGACTCGGAAGACGGAAGAGGTCATCCACTTCTCAAACAATTGGCCAGTGAAAACTTTATGAATAGCAGTGAAACGAAGTCAGATATATTACTGGGAAACTTTATGAATAGCCCTGAAACATTGTCTGACATAATGCTGGAAGATGAGCCCCTCAGGTCAGAAGACACTCAAAATACAACTGGGGAAGAGCTGCCTCCTGAGAGTAGAGCCAACCTCAAATACAGATGGAGTGAAGCTTTCGGGACCTCCATTGGCTGATGTGTCATGACTCAAAATGAGAAGAATCAGCTGCAAACATCTATTAATCATAACATGGAATGTACGAAATATGAATCTAGGAAAATTGGAAGTTGTCAAAAATGCAATGGAACGCATAAAGATTGATATCCTAGGCACTAGTGAGCTGAAATGGACTGGTTTTGGCCATTTTGAATCAGACACCAATATGATCTACTATGCCAGGAATGACAAAGAGGAATGGTGTGGCATTCATCGTCACAAAGAGTGTTTCAAGATCTGAAGTACAACACTGTCAGTGGTAGGACAATACTTACATGCCTACAAGGAAGACCAGTTAATGCTACTATTATTCAAATTTACACACCAATCACCAAAGCCAAAGATGAGGAAATTGAAGATTTCTACCAACTTCTGCAGTCTAAAATTGACAAAATATGAAATCAATATGTGTTGATTATCACTGGTGACTGGAATGCAAAAGTTGGAAACAAAGAAGAGTTACCAATAGTTGAAAAATATGGCCTTGGAGATAGAAATAACACTGGAGATTGCGTGATAGAATTTTGCAATACCAACGACATTCATTGCAAATATCTTTTTTCAACAACATAAATGGTGGCTATACACGTGGACTTCGTCAGATGGAGTACACAGGAATCAGATTGACTACATCTGTGGCAAGAGGCGATGGAGAAGCTCAATATCTTCAGCCAAAACAAGGCCAGGAGCTGATTGTGGAACAGACCGTCAACTCCTTATATGCAAGTTCAAGTTGAAGTTTAAGATAATTAAAACAAGTCCACACGAGCCAGAATATGACCTTGATAATATCATTTGTGAATTTAAAGAATAGATTTGATGCATTGACCACCACTGACTGAAAACGAGAGGAATTGTGGGATTACATCAAGGGCATCATCCATGAAGATGATTAAAAAGACGAGAGAAGAAAAACAGCAAAATGGATGACACAAGAGACTCTGAAACTTGCCCTTGAGCAGACACAACTTTGCTTGCAGAAAGTGAGGATGACTTGAGGCACTTACTGATAAAGTCTGCTGTATAGATTACACCTCAGTATAAAGAAAACAAAAATCCTCACAACTGGTCTGATAAACAGCTTCATGGTGGATGGAGAAAAGATTGAAGCTGTCAAGGATTTCATTTTACTTGGTTCTACGATCAACACCAATGGAAGCAGCAGTCAAGACATCAGATGACATATTTTATTGGGCAAATCTGCTGCAAAAGACCTCTTTCAAGTGCTGAGGAGCAAAGATGTCTCCTTGAAGACTAAGGTGCACCTGACCCAAGCCGTGGTATATTCAGTCACCTCTTACACATGTGAGAGCTGGACAATGAATAAGGAAGACCAAAGAAGAGTTGATGCTTTTGAGCTGTGGTGTTGGAGAAGAATGCTAAGAGCAGCATGGTCTGCTAAAAGAACTAACAAACCTGTCCTAGAAGAAGCGCAGTCGGAATGCTCCTTGGAAGCGAGAATGGCCAGACTTCATCTCACCTGCTTTGCACATGTTGTCAGAAGGAATCATTCCCTGGAGAAGGATATCATGCTTGGTAAAGTGGAGGGTCAGCGAAGAAAGGGAAGGCCCTCGACAAGATGGATGGACACAGTGGCTGCAACTATGGGCTCAGGTGTAATAAGGATTGTGAAGCTGGCACAAGACCATGCAGTGTTTTGTTCTGCTGTGCATAGGGTCACTATGAGTCAGAGACAACTCAACAGCACCTAACAACAACAACAGAAACCAGACATTGGAAGAGAATGGAAACTATAAACCAATTTCCCTCATATACAAAAATTCTTAAAATTTTAGGAAATTGAATCCAACAATACAGAAAAAGCATAATACTAATCATGACTGAGGGGAGTTATCCCAGGAATAGAAAGTTGGCTGAACATGCAAAACTCCATCCATTTAACTCCCCAGATTAACACACTAAAACAGGAAGACTGCACGTTCAACTCAACAGACGCAGAAAATATGTTTTAAAAAAATCAACCTCCGTTCCTGATAAGGGAGCTCTGGTGGCGCAGTGCCTAAGGCACTTGACTGCTAACCAGAAGGCTGGCGGTTCAAACCCACCAGCCACTCCTCGGAAGGAAGGTTGGGCAATCTACTTCCGTAGTGATACCACTTCCGAAACCCAAGGAGGGGTCGTAATGAGTCAGGTTTGACTCGATGGCACATACCAACAACAACAACATTCCTGATAAAAATGCACAAATTAGAACTAGAAGCAAAATTCCTCAAGTTAATAAGTGGAATCTGTAATAAACCCACAGCTAGCATCACAGCTCATGGAAATGACTAAATGTTCTCCCTGTAAGATGTGGAACAAGAATCGTGTCCCTTCTCATCATCCCAACCAACACTGTCCTTGGGGTTCAAGCCAGTGCAACAGGCAAGAGAAAGAAGAGGTCTTCATATTGGAAAGGAAAAACAAAAAATGACATTTATTCACAGACAACATGATCATCTATGCAGAAAATCTGATGATAGTTACTGGAATAAGTGAGTTCAGTAAATTTGGAGGGTGCAAGATCAAGAGTCAAAATCACTTGCATTATTATATACCAGGAATGAACTATGGAGCCCTGGTGGCGCAGTGCCTAAGGCATCTGACTGCTAACCAGAAGGCTGGCGGTTCAAACCCACCAGCCACTCCTCGGAAGGAAGGTTGGGCAACCTACATCCTTAGAGATACCGACTCGGAAACCCAAGGAGGGTTGCTACGAGTTGGACCTGACTTGACGGCAGTGAGTTTGTTTTCTTGGTTAGGAATAAACCACAGGAATGCCAGTGGAAGCAGCAGTCACGAAACGAGTCATCGTCCTTTACGGGTAAATCTGCTGCAAAAGACTCTTGAGAGTGGTAAAAATGTCTCAGGTGTGTCTGAGCCAAGCCATGGAATTTTCAGTCACCTCATGTATGTGAAAGCTTCCCGAGATGGCATATGATCAAGGACCAATGGTGGTAGTTAAATTTGTGTGTCAACTTGGCTGGGCCTGGTTGAGTGGCTGGGCAGCTGGTGGTAGTTATTCCCCATGAGACTGGCAATCAACTCCATGGGCTCTACCACAAGCAACTGGGCCTTTGGGATGTGGTCTGCTTCCTGTATATAAGGAGAAGCCTTAGGGATAGTCTCTAGTTTATGGCACGCTTGGACCCTGCATGTAGCTGTGTCATTGTTCAGCAGCCTGCCATGCTCTGCTGATCTTG
>NW_006921831.1:4241649-4243111 GCF_000298275.1 Orycteropus afer afer
CGTCCTGCGCCAGCTCCACGATCCTTGCTACACTTGAGCCCATCACTGCTCCCATGGTGTCAATCCACCTTGTTGAGGGCCTTCCCGTCTTTCATCGACCCTCCACCTCACCATGCATGACATCCTTCTCCAGTAAATTTATGGATAACATTGCAAGAAACAGGAATTCCAGAACACTTCATTGTGCTCAGTAGGGACTTGTACAAAGACCACTCGAACAGAACAAAGGGATACTGAACAGTTTAAAATCAGGAAGGGAGTGCGTCAGGATTATCCTTCCACTATACGTATTCAATCTGTATGCTGAGCAAATAGTCCAAGAAGCTGGACTATATGAAGAACATGGCATCAGGATTGGAAGTAGACTCCTTAACAACTGTGATATGCAATAAGCAGATGACACCACCTGACTTACTGAAAACTAACATGACTCGAAGACTACAGATGAAGATCAAAGACTATAGTATTCAGCATGGATTACATCTCAGCATAAAGAAAACGAAAATCCTCATAACTGAACCAATAAGCAGCATCATGATAAATAGAGAAAAGACTGAAGTTGTCAGGGATTTCATTTTACTTGGATCCACAGCCAACACCCATGGAAGCAGCAGTCAAGACATCAAACAACGTATTGCACTGGGCAAATTTGTTGCAAGAGACCACTGTGAAGTGTTTAAGAGCAAAGATGTCACTTTGAAGACTAAGGTGTGCCTGACCCAACCAGGGTATTTTCAATTCAATCACCTCACATGCATGTGGGAGCTGGACAATGACTAAGGAAGGCCAGAGAAGAGCAGATGCATTGAATGCTGGTGCTGGTGAAGAAGGCTGAAAGTCCCAGGGACTGCTCGAAGAACCAACAGGTCTCTCCTGCAGGAAGTGGGGCCGGAGTGCTCCTTGGAAGTGAGGAAGGCCAGACTTTGCCTCTAGAACTTGGGACGTGTTGTCAGGAGGGGTGAGTCCCTGGAGAAGACATCATGCTTAGTAAAGTGGAGGGTCAGTGGGAAAGAGGAAGACCGTCCGTGAGCAGGACTGACATGGTGGCTGCCACAATGGGCTCAAGCAAACGACGGGTGGCTGGCGCAGGACCAGGCAGCATTCCGTGTTGTGTTGTACATTAGGTCACTGTGAGTTGGAACCGGCTCAATGGCATGTGACAACAACCAAAAAAACAAACGTACTGCCATCGAGTCGACTCGACTCACAGCGACCCGCCCCCTTGGGTTTCTGAGGCAGAGGTGGTATCTCTATGGAAGTAGATCACCCGCTCTTCCTTCTGAGGAGTGGCTCGTAGGTTTAAATCACCAGCCTTCTGGTTAGCAGTCAGATGCCTCAGGCACCACGGCACCAGATGTCCTAACATGCACATGTTGTTGCTGTTGTTATGTGCCGTCGAGTTGGACCCAACTCATAGGGACCCCTCCTTGGATTTTCGAGGCGATATCACTACAGAAGTAGA
>NW_006921831.1:4244086-4268993 GCF_000298275.1 Orycteropus afer afer
TTTACTTGTCAACCTTGTGCTTGTCAGCCTCAGCAGCCAGCAGCTGTCTGAGTAGAGACACACCTCCAGCTCCAGTGGGCTGGGAGCAGAATGCAGAGCTGAAGCCCAAGGTTGAAGGGCTTTCACCCAGCCCCTAGAGCCTGGCACTTTGAACTCAGACTTAAAGCCTCCAAACTGTAAGAGAATTAACTCCTGTTTTTAAGGCCATCCCATTTGTGGTATATTCTTTTCAGAGTGGCACTAGGGAACCAGACAAATTTAGAGATGGCCCCTCAGGGCTTGAGTTGCCCCAAAAAATTATAGACTGCCCTGAGCACTCGTTATTCTCGCTCCACCCCAATGAGAATGGCTATCCCACGCAGAGCCAGTGGTCAGGGGCCAAGTGGAAGGTTCTTGGAACCAAGTGCAGAAATGGGGGGCAGGGGTGCTGGGCCCTGCAACACTACCCCTGTCCCTTCCCCCTGCCTCTGGCCACCAGCTGGTGCTGGATCCTTCCTGCCTCCTGAGTGGGGGCCTTAGACTTGAACCCCCAAAGTTTTGTCCTGTTCCCTCCCCCCAGCAAGAGGAGCTGCAAAGCCATCCTTGCTCTGCCAAAGTCCCAAGGCATGATACCGTTTGTCTCCCTGTCTGAGTCAGGGCCCTTCCCCACCTCCAGCTCCTGTCCTCAGTACCCCCAACTCTCCCTCTAGGCCATGGCCCTGCCAGGAGCTGTCCCATAGCAGGGTGGACGTTCCAGTCTCTGCCAGCCTGTCCTCTCTGGGGCCCCATGCTCACTGGCTCTGGGCCCCAAGGGTCTGGTTGCCCCTCCTCTAAGCCCAGCTCCTCCAGGAAGCTTCTCCAGCAGCCTCTGTCCCTGCCGAGTTGGCTGGCTGCCCTCGGGACCGATGACTGTAGGGGGTCCTGTAGGCTTCTGACGTGACCCCGCTGTGCAGCCACCGAACGGGCAGCTTCCGGTCTGTGCCACCCGCAGCCAGAGCCAAGGGTCTCTGGAGACAGAATTCAGCTCCTCCCATCCTCCCCAAGCCCCTGGCAGGCCACCCAGGGGGAGCAAACTCCATAACTAGCCCTCCAGCTACACATGCTTGTAGGCCAGAGGCCGCACAGATAAGACGCAGGGCAGGTCTCACGTCCGGCCTGGGGCATCGGGCACAGACCCAGCATCCCGCCACCTTATCTGTTTGCTTTCCACTCAACATCCGGTGGATCAGCAGCAAGGGAGCTCCAGGAAAGCAGGGCAGAGCCCGCTGGCCTCGCCCTCCTGCCTGCCCAGGGCCAAGTCCTCTGCTCATCAGGCCGAGACACTGAAAATGTTTTAATGTGGCCGTAGGATGAGGGCCCAGCCTTCAGGACCCACTGGCCACCCTGGAACTGGGGGTCGAGGCTCCCAGGAGCCTGAACAGAGTCTCGAGCCTTCACAAGGGGCTGTCACCCACGAGACCCCTGAGACCCTGAGCTGCAGGGAGGGCAGATCACAGCTCCCCAGGGCAGTGGGGCACGGGCCCGTCATGGGCGCCTGTGCCAAGGGGCCCCTCCACCTCCCAGGAACCAGCGAGCATTGTGGGGAAAGCCTTGAGGGTAACAGTTCCCCGAATCTGCCAGCCCAGAGTCCCCACCTCCCGAGTGGGTCCCCCTCCTGTGGAATGACCCGCTCTACAGGGAGATGGAGGGAGCATTTGGGGTGCTGCTGGTCTGACCGGGCACACCTGTGCAGGGAGATCAGGGAGCTGGGGGCACGGTAGTCACCCTGAGGTTGCTGCTTGTTGGACCCAGATGCAGGTGAGGGGCTCTCTGGGCGGCTGATGGCAGCCTCCGGGGAGGGAGGGGCCAACAAGAGAGACCCCCCTCCGCCCAGTGAAGCCTCCTGCCCTGATGGGGTGGCGCAGGTTTGCCAGGCCCACTCCCCTCCGTCGGGTGCTGCCTCGGCGGTAGGCATGTGTCCAGCCTGGCCGGGGACTGTCTCTCAGCCCCACCCCCACCCCACCCCTCCGCACCTCCCTCCTGCCCTCTGGAACTCTTCCTCTTCCCACTCCCCACTGCCTGGGGTCCTCCCACCCACCCCCACCACAGGGCCAGGCACCTAAAATGCCCACTTGGAGGAAAGGGTCAGGCCCTGCTGTGGGCGAGCAGGCAGGGACCCACCAGGTGATTCCAGGAACATTTCCTTGAGTCCGAGTGGGAGCCTGACCCCGGGCAGCGTGACCCTCCCATCCAGCCACTCCTGAATCAGTCTTCCCCACAGCCCCTCCCGGCCTTGACCCCCAGGTCCCTGGGCCATGGACATGACGTTTTGTCCACTCAGCCACACAATGGGCTGTGGGCTTCGGTCACAGTGCGAGGTGGGGCCTGGTGGGTGGGGGCTGGCAGGGCAGAGCTTGGGGCCTGCATGCCTGTGGCTCCTGGTGGGGGTGAGTAGAGGCAGGATCTGAGGGGAGAGGGTCACTGTGTCCAGGGCGCTCCTGACCACACCGCCCTGGGCCCCTTGGGAGACTCCTGCTGTGAGAAAATGCCCGAAGGTACAGAAGCCGACTTAGGCCTTTGATTAGGGGCAGTTAACGGGGCCAAGCCTGGGGAGAGGCCTTGCCTTCCTCTCCTGGGGAATGCCACACCTGACCCAGGTGGGCCCAGAGAGCCAGGCTCAATCCGGCAGGGGGCCAGTGGAGAGGGGCCAGGCCACCCTCTCACAAAGGGGGGTGGGGCGGAGGGCTCCAAAACTGGGCTGAGAAGCAGAACCAATCCAGGACCTGCGAGCTTCCTGCCCATTATCAGAGCCAGACAACAGCTCCTTCCGGAACCTTCTGGGGGCACCTTCTGGGGACCCTTGTCCAGTCCCCCGGCCCCAGGGGCAACTCAGACCTACCTCAGGGATCCCACCCCATTACTGAGCCCAGAACTGAGAATGGCCCACGCAGGGCTCCCTTCCTGGGATCTTGGGGCCTGCAGGGTCCAGGGGTGGAGGGGCTGCCCAGGTGGGGGAGGGGGGAAGGGAGAAAGGTAGGCGGGCCCAGCCCAAGTGGGCTCAGGTGGTTGGGGGAGGGCCAGGCAGGCACAGGGTGGGGCTGGGGTCCAACAAGGGGGGCGGTTAGAGTCAGGGTGGGCCCAGGCACTCGGCCTAGGCGGAGGGCAGGGGTCTGGGCTGGGGGTGAGGGTCTCACCACCCCCCAGACGTGGACAATCGCTCGCTTGTTCGCACAGCTCCGCGCCCCAAGCGGGCCAGCCTCTTATCTAGAGGTTACTAAACAAGCCGCCCGCTTATCTGCCTGGAGTTTGCTCAGCCCGCCGAGCCCCGGAGGTGCCACCAAGGGAACCGTCTTGGGGGCCCAGCATGGCGGTGGACAGGACAGGGTAGTCCAGTCTGGACGTAGCAGGCTCAGTGGGAGGCCCGGAACGCGGGCCACCTCAGATTTCCAGGGAATCCCAAAGCAGCACCGGCCGCCTCCTTGGCCTCCTGGCCACATCTGGGGCCCACAAGCTACTGGGGTCTCCCGGTTCTGGGACAATGCCAGGGCCTCCAATATGGGAACCCCCTGCCTGCCACAAACCCACTCAGGCCGTACCTGGGAGGCCTCCAGGGGAGCTGGGCAGGGGCTCCAGACAGCCCCCCACCCACACTGCCCATCATACTCCCAGCACTTTGCAAAGGCGGGGTCTTTGTAATGTTACATCTGAGAGGACAACGGCCCTTCACCCAGGACAGAGACACAGCAGCACCCCAGGTGGCGTCAATGACAGGGCCCACACCGGGCCTTGGGGCCCGGCTCAGCACCCTGCCCTCCCCAGCACAGCCTTCACACCACCCTCCCAGCAAAGCCCCCCACCTGCCTGCCCAGCAAGGCCTCCCATGCCGCCCTGCCCCACATGGCCCCTCTGCGCTGGAACACGCAGCCTGAAGCTAGTCACACAGGAGGTCCCCGTGGCCATGTGCCCTTCCAGCACCATGCACCCTGACATGCCCTGGGAACTCTGGGCCTCAGCCCGTTCCAAGTGCTGGGGACACAGCAGAGAACAAGGCTCCCTGTGCCCGGGAGCCCAAGCACCTGTTGGGGAGACAGGCACCATGGAGGGCTTGCTGAGTATCGTCATGTGTAGATAAGATGGGGGGCAGAAAGGGGGTGCTGAGGGACATCCAGGGACTCTACCGAGGTCCTGTGGTCGGCGTGCTATTGGGAGGTGGCTGATGACCCACGTGGCTGGGAGGGCGAGAGGGGAGGGGGCCATCCCCGGTAGGAGGCTGCGGTGGGCGCTGTCTCAGGCAGGTGGACCATAGGGGCAGCAGGGGCCCAGGCAGCAGTGGGGGCGAGGCCATTCCTGAGGTTTGATTGGTTGAATGGAATGTGGGCAAGGAGAGCGCAGTAGGGGCAACCCCAGGGGGCAGACTCCCTCCTCAGGCCCTGGACCCCCCTGGGGCTCAGCCACCTCATCTACTACGCACCCCCTGGGTTGCACGTGGCCCTGAGGGTGGCTCTATCGGCCAGTGACGGCCCAAGCCTGCCCCTCAGAGCAGACACCAGCGGCCGGAAGCACATTCCCTGGCCCTGTCTCTCCTCACCCTGCTTATCCTGTGGCTGAAAATGTCATCTGTAGGCAGGCACCGGGGTCCCAAGGACGACTTGCCCACTTGTCCCCCAGCATTTCCCCCAGGACCCACCAAACTGCCAGGACCTTGGCCAAGTCACCCCTTCCCTCACATCTTGAACTCCAGGGAACCCATGGAGAATGGGGACCCTCAAGGGAAGCCTGGCCAGAGGGTTGGACCAGCCTGAACGGCCACAGTGCCCCCGTCACTCGGTGTCACTGGCTCAGAGGCATGGCTCCCACCAAGGCGGGTCCAGCTCCGCCTCTTGACCTGTGCTGGGTGAGGGTCCCCATCTCCCAGGACTCTGTTCTCTCACAAGGGACCACCAAGGGTGCTCCTAAGAACGACTGAACACCTAGCGCAATGGGACGTTCTGGGTGCCTTCCCACCTGCATGGAGGCTCCCGTCAATTGAAGACAATTCCCAAACAAACTCAGTTCATGAGCAACAGGGAGGTGCCCATGCATCCTGCTTGGGGGGCTCTCCCCAGGCTGTGCAAGGTGGGGGGACAGCCCTGAGGCAGGTGTGCACCCCGCGGCACCACTCAGGGGTCCTGCGTCTGTGAGTCTCTCCCTCTGTGGACAGGATCTGCGGAAGGTGGGCACCGAGCTGCGGTGACATGGGGAAGGGGTCTTTCTTCCAGGATGAGGGCCAGGGGGCAGTCACTATCCCGGTCACCATGGCAGCGGCCCTGGGACAGCTTGAGGGACACAGGACTAGGCTCTTTGCCACACCAGCCACTGTGTCGAGCCCACACGTGTCACCACAATCATCCTCAGCCCTGAAACCCTGTGTCCTCACCCACCCTCACTGTCGTGGCACAGCCGGTGGACAAGTCTGGAGAAAGTTCCCCATGGCTCCCAGCACGTGCTCGGGTTGGCAGGTGGGGCCTCTGAAGTGCACCCTGAGCTGGAATGGCTTTGTTGTCTTCTCCCCCACCCACGGGGGGGCAGGTTCACCAGGCCGGCCCCCCAGCCAGGGCACCGGGGCCCAGATAGGGCAGAGGGAAAGATCTGACTCTCACCCTGACCCTCACCCTGACTCATCTTCACCATGACTCTGGCCCAGATTCTAACCCTCACCCTGTCACCTTGACCCAGATTCTGACCCTTACCCTGCCCTTCACCCTGACCCAGATTCTGACCTCAGCCTGACCTTGACCCTCTTCCTCTGTTCTCATTATCTCCCTGACCCTGATGCTCACCTTCACTCTGACCCTAAGCTTCACCCTGACCCTGACTCTCACTCTCATCCTCTCCTGCCCCTGACCCTGGTCATCACCCTCACTTTCACCCTGACCTTCACCTCTACTCTAACCTCATCATCACATGTGTCCCACCCAAGGACAAGGGACAGGACCTACTGGGCCAGCTTGCCTGCCACCCACCCCCCAGGGCTGCAAGCCCTTGTTCCTCTGATCGAGCAAGGCAGGGGGTACCACATGAGACCACTGATGCCCACCAGGGGTCTGAGCTCAGGGTGAGCATCCAACGGGCAGCTGGGACTTTGGGGCAACAGAGGTCTGGACCGCCTCATCTCATGCCTGTCTGCTCCCTTGGATGGGGGCCTTTCCTCTCAGGCAGACAACTTGGGGCAAGGGAGGGGGACACAGGGAGCTGCAGCCTTTGGGGGGTACTGGGGTCTGGGTGAGGAGGTACCTCAGGAGTTGTCACAGTATCAAAGCTGAGGGGTCCCAGGCCTCTCCTTGGGGCCCTTGGCAGCCCTACGTAGGCACCTATCGGTGGCTGAAGGTGCCCACGCCGGCCCGGGCAGGGGGCCTTCCAGGACTCCCCAGGCCAGCGCACCAGCACACACAGGGCAAACACGGGAGGTGTTTGAGGGCCCACAGGGGTGTGCCGGCCCCCCGGGGAGGCAGTGATAACGGGGCGGCTGCCACCAAGACTTTCCGACAAGGCCACAGCATCATGTCCTGATACAGCATCCAGGATCCTGTTTGGCCACCACTGCACCCAGCCAGCTGAGCGGCTACGGGGCTGAGAGCGTAGGGCAGGGTGGGCGCGGCAGGGGCAGGGCCGTGTCCCATATAAGGAGTCTGCCCGGACGGCCACTGAGTTCCAGGGGTGGCAGCAGCAGGACTGCCTGTGCCCGGCGGCAGAAGGGCGGTCCCGCGGTGGCCTCTCTTCTCGGCGACAGCGGCATCATGTTGGGGCTTCAGCTGCTGCTGCTGCTGTCCTACTGGGGAGCCCTGCTCGCCGCCGGTGAGTGGGCCGGACCGCGCCCAGGGGCCCTCGCAGGGAGTCTCCTGGCCTCCACACCTCACTGACGCAGTGGAGGCTAGAGCCCCCGTGGGCATTGATGAATGGGAGGCAGAAGGTGGGGCCCAGGCCGGGAAGCCCCTCCTGGATGCACACCTTCCCACAGGAGCCAGGGCAGTCCAGCCGGGCAGTGGCACCTGTTCCCTCTGTCCCAGCGAGCCGGGCACAGTGGCCGGGGAGTAAGGGAGCTTGGCGGGACCGGGCAGTGGCCGTGGGCACAGTCTTTTCAACAGTAGTGGGGCACAGTGAGGCCCGGGAGGCTGGGGCAGTGGGACAGCCTGATGCCTGCAGCCCACACATGGACATTCACTCAGTTTCAGCCCAGGGCCCACAGAGAGGTAGCCGGGGGGTGCGCCAGTCACAGGAGCGAGAACCCCTACACCCCCAGGCAGGGAGCCCCACGGCCTGGAGCAAGACCCGGGCAGAGGTGCGAGCGGGGCCAGCTGCAAAATGGACCTCAGTGTCCCGACTGTGAAGTAGGGGACACGGTCACCCCTTACGTCATCCCCTGTGAGGACGTAGGGGAGGAGTGTGGGCTCCTGTCAGCTCAGGGGGGCTGGATCACCCCACGCGTCCCCAGAGCCCACTGCCCCATCCCACACACGGATCCCAGTGCCGCTTGTGTCCTCCCCATTGGGGCACTGGGTTGCCAGCCAGCCCAAGGTTCTCCATGAAGCCCCTGTCACTGATGGAGCGCCAGGCCCTCGGTGTCTGGTCTACCTGACCTGCCTGAGTGCCCAGGGCTCTCTGTGCCCCCCAGCCCGGACACATGACCCTCTCTCGCCCTCAGGAGCCCTGTAGGAGCTGGCATGGTTAGGAAGCACAGTTAGCCTTTCCTGGGCCAAGGCACTCGGGGGCTGTGGGGCTCACCCAGCCCCTCCCGGCTGAGTCCAGCCCCCTTCTCTCCTACAAAGCCCTTCCATCACCACTCAGGCACTGCCTTTCCATAGAGGGGGGATCTGAGGGCCCTCCTGGTCTGGACTCTCCAGCCCACGGCCTGTCTTTCAATGGAGCCAGGTCCTGGGGATGGTGCTCAGGCCATCTCCCTGGGTCCCCTCCCTAGCCCTGGGAGCTCAAAGACCCCGGGGCCAGGGTGAGGGAGAGGGTGAGCGGGTCCCAGAGCCAGCTGTGTGCTGGGAGTGGGCTGGGAGGTACGGTGAGGGCTGGGACCCCGAGAGCAGGTAACAGGCTGGCAGCCTGGGATCTGAGCGCTCAGTGCTGCACGCCTGGGGGCAGGGCCATCTTCTGTCCCTCTGTCCGTCCATCACAGCAAACTGAGTTCTAACTGCACGGGGCAGGGAAGGTGGGAAGAAGCCAGTTAGCCTCCTGGGGCCACCGGTTCAACTGGCCGGGGGGCTGGGGGCCAGGAGCGGGCCTGGCTATGGGGGAGCCTGGCCAGGGCTAAACTCCGAGAGGGCAGGGACAGCGGCCTGCCAACCGTGCCAGAGGAACAGTGCATGACACCCATGGTCAGCCCGGGGCTGGGGGTGGCAGACAGCCTGCCCTGGAGGCCACATGGCACCGCTGTGGGCCAGCCCCACAGTCCCTCCTTAGAGCAGCAGAAGCAGCCCTGGGGCCAGGGGTACCCTGGCTGCTGTGGGGAGGGGTTGGGCAGTGCACAGCAGGACTGGGGAGGGGCATGAAAAGGAGCAGCTCACTGCGGGGAGCCCCTTGCCCAGTGGGGACCCCAGAGAGACCCAGTGGGGGTGGGGTGGAGTGGGCTAAGCACAGAGAATGGGGCGGGACTTGGCCTGTGAGTCCCTGAGTCTACAGGCATGGGGGTGGGGGCTGGGGTGGTGAGGGCATAGAAGGGGGGAGACAGAGGGGCCAGTGGTACCTCCCCCCGAAGGTGGGGAGACAGACAGGGAGGGTGGTGGGAAGGGGACACATCAGGACTCCACCCACCCCTGCCATTCTGTGTCCCACCCTGTCCCCACCCGGCCGGACCAGGTGGGTGGGGGTGGGGTGAGCTTCTGAGCCCACAGGTGCACCTGGGAAGGAAAGGCCCCTCCACCTGCTGGGACCCTGGGAGCGGGCAAGGCTGTGAGTGAGTGGCAAGTGGTCACCAGGCTCAGGCCCCATTCAAGGCAGCACCCACCACAAACACACACACACACACACACACACACACACACAGCCTGGGCCGGGGGGGACCAGGGGCAGCTGAGCAAGATAAACCTCAGGGGTCCAAGGGGACCCTGAAGTGTCCACACTGGGCCCAGGCCACCCACAAACAGGACAAGCTCCTGCTGAAAATGCCCAAGGGGCTGAGGTGTGGGCCCTGCCTGCTCGGTACTCAGACCTCAACAGGGCCCCCAGGAGCCCCAGGGCAGGGGCGCCGTCCACAACCAGATGAGCACTCGAGGAAGCAGGGCTGGGGTGTCGGGTTCCAGAGGAAGGGGAGAGCCAGGTCCCCTGAAACACCACCCAACCGGGCAGCAGGGGACAGTGACCGACTCCCACTTGAGGGCTACGTGGGGTCATGAGCCACCCCACCAGGTCTCCTGGGCACCCGTGATTCCTGTGGGTGCACAAGCTTGTGTGCACACACGTATGTGTACTGGAACGGGCCCCTTGGGAGCGGGTAGCTGGGCTCCCTTTCTCACCTCTGTATCCCAGCACTGGCCCATGGTTGGTCAGACATGCTGAGCCAATGAACGGACGAATGAGTGGCCGAGAGCAGGGACCAACCCAGATCTGCGAAGGCCCAGGCCCCAGTCCTGCTCCCCGGCCTGAGTGCTCCCACACGGAACACACCGGATGCTTGACTTCAGGCCACAGTAGGGCAGCAGACAGGAGGAGCCTTGTGGCCCTGTGCAGAGGTGGGGAGGCCCCGGCACTGACCTGGTCCACCCACACAGGTCTGAGTGACACCTCCTTCGCTGACCCAGGCCTGCGCAGGCTGAAGGACCCCTCACTCACAGGTGAGGCCCCTGTGGCTGGCCTGTCCTGCCCAGAGCACCAGTTTGGGACCTACAGGCGTGGGGGAGGGTACCAGAGCCCAGGTGTGCCCCTGCGTGTGGGCTCCAGGCTCACACAGTGCCCCTTGGTCTGGGGTCTCCATGGGCAGCTCTAGTCACAGAAGAGTGTCAGGGCCCACACCTGTGTGGGGGCAGGGCCTCAGGTGCCCAGGCCTGTCAGGGACACCTCTGTCTCCCTGGGCCTGTGGAGGTGCCCTGGGCCTGAACTGTACCTTCCTATCCTACAGACCCTGGGATTGGTGACACCTTGGACGACGAGAGCAGTCTTCGCCCCTCTAACACAGGTGAGGCAGACCCTGGCCCAGAGCGGGTCGGCGTGGGTGGCAGGCCTGGCACCACCACCCAGGGGTCACAGCTGGCTGGCAAGCAGGAAAGGGCCAAGTGACCCTGAGCTTTCTCTGCAGCAGAGGACAAGGGCTGGTGTTCCACATGGGGGGCTGGCCACTTCTCTACCTTTGACCACCACCTCTACGACTTCCTGGGAACGTGCAACTACATCTTTGCGGCCATCTGCAAGGGCGCCACCACCACCTTCAGCGTCCAGCTCCGGCGTGGGCCTGACGGGAAGACGGCCCGTATCATTGTGGAGATGGGTTCCTCTGTGGTCACGGTGCAGAACGGTGTAGTCTCCATCAAGGATGTGGGGTACAGTGTGCACTGGGCCCAAGGGCAAGCCAGGGTGCGGGGTGTGGCCTTGGGCACCCGGGCTGGAGGGGCGCGGGCCGGGCAGCCAGGCTGAGCCGCTCTCCCCCAGGTTGGTCAGCCTGCCCTACACCAGCAACGGGCTCCAGATCACGCCCTTTGGCCAGAACACACGGCTAGTGGCCAAGCAGCTGGAGCTGGAACTGGAGGTGCTCTGGGGTCCCGACGGCCACCTCATGGTAAGGACAGCAGGGCTGACGGGCGGGGCTGGGGGTGCACGCAGCTGGGATTCCAGGGGCCAGGCCCTTCCTGCGGACCCCTGGCCAGGAACCGGCCTATCTGGGCTTGGTTGGGGCCTCCGTTTTGCCACTTGGAAATGAGGAGGACTACTGAGCAAGCAGCCAGGCCCCCAGGGCCTCCCCTCCCCGCCCGGTCACGCCCCTCCCCGCCACGTCCCCCAGCGGGAGGCGCCGCGGGTGCCAGGCAGTGTTGGCCGTCCGCAGGTCCTGGTGGAGAGGAAGAACATGGGCAAGATGTGCGGGTTGTGTGGGAACTTCGACGGTGAGAAGACCAACGAGTTCCTGAACGAGGACGGTAGGTGGCGCAGGCGGGCGGCGCGGATGGCACGGCCCTGCCCCCGCGGGGCTGACCCCGTTCTGTGCCCTCAGGCAAGCTCCTGGAACCCCACAAATACGCCGCTCTCCAGAAACTCGACGACCCCAACGAGATCTGTGCCTATGAGGCCATCCCCCGGCCCCGGGCCCCACAGAGAGAGCACGTAGGTGCAGGGGTGGGCGGGGACCCCGCGGAGCCAGTCCCAGATGCCCCGCAGCGCGTGGGCGGACGGGCCTCCATGACGCAGTGCAACCTTCTGCCCAGGCCCGGACCTGCGCCCAGCTGCTGAGCCTGGTATCCCCCGCGTGCAACGTTTCCCGGGAGCCGTTTGTGCAGAGCTGTGAGGCCGACACGGCAGCGTGCGCCCAGCCTGGCCAGCGCAACTGCAGCTGCGCCACGCTCTCCGAGTTCTCCCGCCAGTGCAGCATGGCCGGCCAGGCGGTCAGCAGCTGGCGGAAGCCAGGCCTCTGCTGTGAGTCCTGGGAGGGAGGGGGCTGAGGGCCCTAGGCCCGGGTCTCCGGGCCGGAACGCCCCCGCTCCTCCTGACTGTGCAGCCCCTCCTGGGCCTGGGGCCTGCACAGCAGCCCCGCCCTCTCACGCCCTGTGCCCCCCCTCATGTGCCGCAGCTGTGGGGCAGTGCCCGGCCAATCAGGTGTACAAGGAATGTGGCACCGCCTCCGTCAGAACCTGTTCCAACCCCCGGCACAGCAGCCCCGGCTTCTGCACCTTTGGTTGCTTCTGTCCCAAAGGTGAGAGCCTCTACCACCTGCTCCCTGGGACCTTGCTCCCGAGACTCGCAGACAAGCCAAGAAGGGGCAGCAAAGACCCCGTCCCCGCAGCGAAGGGCTGCGGAGGAGGTGGGGTTTGAGCGGTCCTCACAGGCCACGGCCCCTCCTGGGGTCTGCCACTCGGCAAGAGCAGCGGCATGGGTCAGGGCACACTGTGGGGCCCACGATGTGGGCTGCAGCATGAGATCACAGGGCCGGGGGTGGCTCTGGAGGACTGGGTGACCCTGGTGGGGGCGCTGCCCAGCGGCAGGGCACTGGCACCGCGCAGCCCCAGGAAGCCCCTCTCCTGCAGGGACGGTCCTGGATGACCTTTCCAAAAACCAGACTTGCGTGCCGGTCACCCGGTGTCCCTGCATCCTCAATGGGGTGGTCTACGCCCCCGGGGAGGTTACATCATCGGCCTGCAGGACATGGTTCGTGCTGGGGCAGCCAGCGGGCAGTGTGGGGGCGGGAAGCCAGGCGGGGAAGTAGGGGAACATAGCGGGCTGCAGAGGAGCCAGGGAGGGTGGGGAGGGCCATGCCAGCAGGGCCATTGGCTTTAACTCCTCTCTGGCCTGGGTCCCCTCTCCCACCCCAGCCGGTGCACCGAGGGCCTCTGGAAGTGCACAGAGAGGCCCTGCCCTGGCCGCTGCTCCCTGGAGGGCGGCTCCTTCGTCACCACATTCGACGCCAGGCCCTACCGCTTCCATGGAACCTGCACCTACATCCTCCTGCAGGTAGCCTAGGCCGTCTGGAGCCCCTGAGCTCTGAGGCAGCAGAGGAGGGCAGAGGGGTAAGGGAGGCATCCCGGAGCCTCGAATCTGAACTGAGCCGCCCCTCCCCAGAGCCGCCAGCTCCCTGACGGGGGCTCCCTCATGGCCGTGTACGACAAGTCTGGTTACTCGCACTCCGAGACGTCCCTTGTCGCGATCATCTACCTGTCGGGCCAGGTACGTGCTGTCACCATCCTGGCCGGCTGCATCCTGCCCCGGGCCTTGTCCGGCACATCCGGGAGCGGCCCCAGCCTCCACCCCGCTCCTGGCCCCCCTGACGTGGTCCACCTCTCTCCAGGACAAGGTTGTGATTTCCCAAGACGAAGTGATCACCAACAACGGCGACGTCAAGTGGCTCCCATATATCACTCGTATGTTCTCGTCCCCCTGGACTGAGCCTCTGGGAGCTGCAGGCTGTGGGGCAGACAAACACTGAGCTGTCGTCCTTCTAGGCAACTTCACCATCTTCAGACAGACGTCCACCCACCTGCAGATGGCCACGCAGTTCGGCCTGGAGCTCCTGGTCCAGCTGCGCCCTGTGTTCCAGGCATATGTCACCGTGGGGCCGCAGTTCAGGGGCCAGACCCGAGGTGAGCCCGCAACCCAGGCCCTACCTGGCTAGGCCTGCCAGGTAGAGACAAGGTCCCATCATCTCCCCTATGCTAACCGTCCACATCCAGGGAGTTCAAGGTTCCCCAGCTGAACCTGGCCAGCCCCACTGGGGTGCAGCCTTTGGTAGTCTCTCGACCAGGGCCCTCCCTGGTCCGAGATGCCTGAGAGAGGAGCTTCACGGCCCCAGTGCCCGGCTGGACCTAGTGCACGTGAGGTGGGGTGGGGCAGGAACAAGGCGGGCATAGTGATGCGTGTGGGGCAGGACACACAGGGGCAGGGACGGGTGGCACACCCTCCCACCCACCACTCATGGCCCGGCTGGCCCAGGACTCTGTGGTAACTACAACGGGGACACGACTGACGACCTCACCACCAGCATGGGCATCGCCGAGGGCACTGCCTCGCTTTTTGTGGACTCGTGGCGGGCAGGGAACTGCCCAGCAGCGCTCGAGCGTGAGACCGACCCCTGCTCCATGAGCCAGCTCAACAGTGAGTGTCGTTGCCTGGCAGCCAGGGAGACGCCTGGGGAAAGGGTGCCCTGGGGCAGGGGACCCACGCCAGCCTGTCTCTTCAGAGGTGTGTGCTGAGAGCCACTGCTCGGTGTTGGTGAAGAAGGGCTCCGTGTTCGAGAAGTGCCACTCGGTGGTGAATCCCAACCCCTTCTACAAGGTGGGCATCTGGGTGGCCCATCTCTGCACCCTCAGGGATCCTGGATGGGTCAGGGGTCTGGGGTTCCCAGCATCCCCCAGAGGGTGGGCTGCCCCCAGCCACCCTCAGCAGCCCAGTGGCTACTCCCCTGCAGAGGTGCGTGTACCAGGCGTGCAACTACGAGGAGACCTTCCCCCACATCTGTGCTGCCCTGGGCTCCTATGCCCACCTGTGTGCCTCCCATGGCGTCCTGCTCGAGGGCTGGAGGGACAGCGTGGACAACTGCAGTGAGTGCCCCTTGGGGTCTCAGGGAGACCCTAGCATCACAAGGGTCTCCAGGGGTCCTGGGGGAACATCCCAGAGTCCCAAGGGATGGTCAGAGGCCCCAGGGTCTCCAGGAGTTCTCAAGGAGGATCTTAAGGTCCCGAGGGTTTCTGGGTTTTGAGGGGGGTCCTGAAGGGAGGCCCTGGGATTCTGAGCGTCGGTTCAAAGGTCGAGGGAGGGTCTTAGAAGTCATCAAAGAGGGTCCCGCAGTCCTGAGAGAGTCCTGAGGTCCTGAAGGAGGTCTCCAAGGGGTCTTGACTGAGGGTCCTGGGGCATGGAGCTCTGTAGGATTGTCCCCAGCCCTGGCTGCTCCCCTGACCACGACCCCTGCAGGGTTCTCCCTCACTGTCATGTCCCTGCAGCTGTCCCCTGCACGGGCAACAGGACGTTCAGCTATGACAGCCAAGCCTGTGACCGCACCTGCCTGTCACTGTCGGATCGCTCCCTGGAGTGCCACCCCAGCACAGTGCCCGTGGATGGCTGTAACTGCCCCGAGGGAACCTACTTGAACCACAAGGCGGAGTGTGTGCGCAGAGCCCAGTGCCCCTGCCAACTGGACAGCCACAAGTTCATCCTGGCCGGCCAGTCCACTGTCGTCGACGGCGCCACCTGGTGAGACCCGGCAGGTGGGGCCCATGCACTCCGGCCTGAGCACCCCCACACCCCAGGGCCAGGTGGCTCACACAACCTCTTTTGCAGCTATTGCATCAACGGGCGGCTGACCTGCCCAGGCAAGCCCCAGATGCTGCTGGGTATGCACTGGTGACAGGCACACCTGGGGCCGTGGGGGGTGGTGGCTTCCTCTGAACTTGTCAGACCACTGGCTCCCTCCTCCCCCCACAGCCACCTGCACAGCCCCAAAGACCTTCCAGTCCTGCAGCCAGTCCTCTGAGAGCAAGTTTGGGGCGGCCTGCGCCCCCACGTGCCAGATGCTGGCAACCGGCACCGCCTGTGTAAGGCTTGGCAGGGAGAACCCCCTCCCACAGTGGACGTACCCCAGTGGACACCCCCAAGGCCTCTGTGGCCCAAGGCCCCTCCATTGTGCCCTGAGAGGATTCCCACAAAACCCTCAGGAGAGATGGGGGCAGTGCAGGCACCCTGTGTCCATGCCCCGGCCCCGTGAGCAGGACAAGGGGGGAGGCTCAGGATTGGGAGAGCACCCTGAGCACCCCTGCAGCCCGGCTGGCAGCGGGAGGAGCGTGTGTCCCCGTGTGTGTCCCAAACACGCCGCCAGCCTGGGCAGGGCCGGCTGTTTGTGTGGAGGTGCACCCGGCCAGGATCCCTGAGGGAGGGGCAGCTCAGCCCAGAGAAAGGCCTCTGCCTGCAGGGGTCCCAGAACAAGGGTGGGCAGTGGCGGTGAGTGCAGCCCCAGAGTAATGCTGGGGGTCCCTGGAGGGGCCCAGAGGCCAGGCCGCCACAGTCAGAGCAGCCCTGCTTCCCCAGGTCCCCACCAAGTGTGAACCCGGCTGCGTCTGTGCTGAGGGCCTATATGAGGATGCCAACGGGCAGTGTGTGCCCCCCGATGACTGCCCCTGTGAGTTCGCTGGCACCTCCTACCCCCGGGGTGCTGAGCTCAGCACTGACTGTCAGACATGGTAAGCCCATCCCTGTTCCTTGGCCCAGGGGCACCGTGAGCCACAGGGCCTCTGAGGCGGATGCTGGGCTGGGCAGGGGGCGCCTCAAGTCAGGAGACCCTGACCCGGCCAGGGCCCTGGCCTCCCCGGGGACGTGGGCCCGGCCCCCACCCATCCGGCCTCCTCTCCCCAGCATCTGCGAGCGGGGCAAGTGGGTCTGTGAGCAGAGCGCACACTGCACAGCCACCTGCAGCCTCTACGGGGAAGGCCACGTCATCACCTTCGACGGGCAGCGCTTCGTCTTTGACGGCAACTGCGAGTACACGCTGACCACGGTACGGCCGGCCCCGGGGCGGGCTGCGGGCGGCGGGCTGCGGCCCGGGCTCCTCCCAGCACCCTCTCCTCCCCGCAGGACGGCTGTGGCGCCAACAGCTCGCGGCCCACATTCAAAGTCGTCACGGAGAACGTCATCTGCGGCAAGTCGGGCGTGACGTGCTCCCGGGCCATCAAGCTCTTCCTGGGGGTGAGCGCCAGCACCGTCCCACCTTCAAGGCTCAGGCCCCTGCTGCACCCTCCTCCCTGTGTCTGCGCTGCTGCCTAGCGGGCGCCGTGGGGTCCTGACAGGCGTGGCTCCTCTCCGGCCGGGGGCCTGTGCCCACTCAGCGCCCAGGACACGTTGGAGGTTCGGTCTCCCGGAGGCGCCCCGTGCCGGGCAGAGGCTTCTCCTGGAGGCCTGAGCCACAGCCCCGGGCATTTGCGAGGGCCCCTGGGGCCCCGGCGACAGGCTCCGAGGGAGGGACCCCAGGCTGGCCCTAGGGACGCGCAGGCGCCCCTCGGAGACAGCTGCGGGATGGTGGGCCGGTGCGCGGGGCGGGCGCAGCACACTGGCAGCCGCTGACCGCCGTGCCCCACAGGCCCTGTCCATCGTGCTGGCGGACAGGACCTACACGGTCAGCGGGGACGACCCCCAGGTGAGCTTCCAGGTGCGGCCCGGCTCCCTGAACCTCGTGCTGGACATCCACATCGCAGGCAAGTACAACCTGACGCTCACCTGGAACAAGCACATGACGGTCTTCGTCAGCGTCTCGCGCGCCTCCCCGCAGGTAAGCGCGCTGCGGGCGGGGCGGGGCCTGGCGGGGCCGGGGACGGGGCCTGAACCGCGCCACGCCCCCAGGACGCCTTCTGTGGCTTGTGCGGAAACTACAACGGGAACATGAAGGACGACTTTGAGACGCGCAGCAAGTATGTGGCGTCCAGCGAGCTGGAGTTCGTGAACTCGTGGAAGGAGAGCCCGCTGTGTGGAGACGTGAGCTTCGTGCAGGACCCCTGCAGCCTCAACTCCTTCCGCCGCTCCTGGGCCGAGCGCAAGTGCAGTATCATCAACAGCCAAACATTCGCGGCCTGCCACAGCCAGGTGGGGCAGGACGCGGCCGGGGTGGGGAGAGGGACTGAGGAGGGGATCCCAAGCCCAGCCCCCCACCACGAGAGGATTGCACCCCCAGCAGGCGCCCGAGAGCCGACGCACGTCGGGTGTCTGGCACGGGCGCATTCTCACTGCCACACTCACTCCCACCAATACCCAGTGGTTAGGTGTCCCATCCCCAAGGTGGGCAGCAGTCCACCATGGGGCTCAGAGGCTGGTGGGGGGCACAGGTGAGCAAAGGCAAGGTGCATGCTGGGAGGAAAAGGTGGAGACGAAACAGAGGGTACCCGGAACACTTTAGTCCTGGGCCCTACGCCGTGTCTCACAGATGCCAAAGCGCCCTGCAGTAGGGACGTTCTCTACCTTGTAGGGTGTTCAGCAGCATCCCCACCAAACACCAGGGGCTCCCTCAGACAAGAGCACTGCAGGGGGCCCGCCAAGTGGCCTCTCCAGGCAAGCGAGGTGCCAGAAGTCCGGTGCAGGCTGGAGAGCACTGGGCGTGAGCCTGGGGGGAGTTCTCTGTGGCCACCCTGAGCAGGGCCAGGAGCACAGGGTCTTTCTTGGGCATCAAGCTCCCGTGAGTGGCTCACAGTGCACTGGGAGGAGTGGGTGACACACACCCTCCTCACAAAAACTCAACACTCACCCACAGGTGTACCGCATACCCTACTATGAAGCCTGTGTGCGCGACACATGTGGGTGTGACACAGGTGGGGACTGTGAGTGTCTGTGTGACGCCGTGGCCGCTTACGCCAAGGCCTGCCTGGACAAGGGCGTATGCGTGGACTGGAGGGCCCCTGACTTTTGCCGTGAGTGTCTTGGAGCGGGTGGGAGCGCGTGGCCAAGGTGTGTCACTCCTGCCATGCCAGGGTGCCAGGGCCCCTCAGGGGTGCTCTGAAAGGGGCCCTGCCCCTCACATTCTCGTGTGGGCTCCTTGCCCTGCCTTGGGCCCGGGCTGCCCAAGGGCCAGAGCAGCATCCTTCAGCCCAGCTCAGGCAGGGCCAAGAGCACCTCAAGTGACCACCGGCATCCTTGCTTCCTTCCCAGCTGTGTACTGTGACTTCTTCAACAGCCACACGAGCGTGAGTGGAAGCAGTGAGTACCAGTATACACAGGAGGCCAGCTGCACGTGGCACTACCAGCCCTGCCTGTGCCCCAACCACCTGCAGAGTTACCCGCACGTCAACATTGAGGGTACGAGGCGCGACACGTCTGGTCAGCCAGCATCCCCTTTTCTCATGTGGGCACTGGCCTGCCCTGGGTTACCGAGAGGACTGTGAGCAAAGCATCCAGCCCTGTCCTCCAGGGCAAGGAGTGAGGTCTGAACACAAATTGTAGTCATGGCTGGAGAAACAGAGCCCCTCCAGGGTGGTGGGCAAGAGGGAGGCCGGGCAGGCAGGGGCAGGCTTCCGCTTCAAGCAGGGGTCAGCAGGCACCAGAAGGATGAGGGCGGGAAGCGGGAGACCCAGGCAGCAGCGACGGCTGGTGCAAAGACCCTGTGGCAGGAGTGAGTCTGGGGCCACAGAGCCTCCAAGGGCCAGGGCAAGGGGGCGAGGAGCAGGAACAGACACAGGGCCAGGCCGCAGTGCAGGGCCTTGGCCAGGCCTGTGGCCTCTGCTCGGAGGGCTGGTCCCAGCACAGGAGGGTGTGAGCTGCCCTAGCTCGGCTGGTGACGAGATTGACGGATGAGGGTCTCTGCAGAGGCCCAAGCAGGATGATCCCAGATGGGATGGGATGAGTCAGCGTGCGTAGCCTCAGTGGAGATGGGGGTGCCTGTGTGGGGTGCTGTAAGCAGAGGCTGGGCTGGAGCTCTCTCTTGTGGGAGCCCTTGGCCTTGATGGGGTTTGCAGTCCCAGGAAGGGAGGCGGTGACCAGGACCCAGGCTGGGCATAGGGGTAGGGGGCTCAGGTGGCTTGGGGAGGCTAAGTCAGCTGCGAAGGGCTGCCCAGAACTAGGCCAGTTCAGGAGCCTTGGAGTTAGATGAAGTGGGGTGCCACTAGAATGGGCAGAACTGGGCATGAGGCAGGACAGGAGGCAGGAGGGCGGGGAGGGGCGCGCACTGGCCCTGCACCCCCAACACTGGTGTTCTCTGCCTTAGGCTGCTATAACTGCTCCCAGAACGAGTACTTCGACCCCGCGACGAATGCATGCGTGCCATGTGGTGAGTAACGTAGACCTGCCTGGTCAGTGCCCAGCAGGCACTGGGCAGGCAACCCCACAAGGGACACTGTGGTCTCGTCCTCCTCTCCCGGCCCCACCCAGCTGCTCCCACTCACAGCCGCCGTGTCTGGGCTGCAAAGGGTCGTCCTCCGCGAACCACCTCCCACCACCAGGGAAGGTTGCAGCTGCCACAAGTGGCTTTGGGTGCAGCCCCACAGCGCTCTCTCGCGGCCGCATGGGAGGGGCACTCCAGCGGGTACACAGGGGCCGGAGAGAGGCTGGAGAGGCTGGAGGGGAGAGGCAGAGGGGCCCCGGGCAGGCTGCGGAGGAGCAGGGCAGTCCCTTCCGCCGCAAACTGACCAGTTCCCTTCCCTTGCAGCCCTGCCCACGACACCGTCACCGCCCATCACAGGTGATTGCAAGCGCGCTAGGTGCCCAGGTGACACAGGGGTGGGGCTCGCTCCCGGGAGCTCTCCCCTGGCTCAGCTGGACCCCCAGGACCAGCGGAGCCTCAGAACCCTTCCCTGCTACCCATGCAGCCCCGCGGGCAGGGGGAGGGCTGGGCATGCACCTGGGCTGCGCAGGTGCGCGGCACCACATGTGGATGCTGGGTGAGGGGCCCGCCAGGGGTAGACATAGGCCGAAGGCGCAGCCACGGGACTCACCCTACTGGCCGGCCAAAGATACCATGCGGGTGCCGTGTGTGAGTCGCCAGCGACGGCAGCCAGGGCAACAAGGCCGAGCTCCGAAGGCAGGAGGGCACTCCTGCCCTCCCCTCCGAGAAGCCCGCTGTCTCCCCTGCCTTCTGGGTAGCCGCCACTTTGTTGGGGTGGGGGGACTGGTGGTTTCCTGAAAGGAAATTTTTGACAGGATGAGCTGGCCATGGGAGGTGGATGCTCCCCAAAGCTGGAGGGTGTCCAAGTATGCCTGCTGTAAGGCCAGGCTGGGGGTCGATACTCCATCGCTAGGCCCACACAGCAGAACCCCCAGGCCTGGGGCCATGAGGAGACTGAGGGCAACCAGGGAGGCATAGGCGGTTCCCACAAGGTCACTGCCCAACTCCTGAGGTCAGGCGGCTGGCCAGTCCCATGCTAACATGGCCAGCAGGGAGGGCTTCTCAAACCAGGAGGCTCTAGGCCACAGGCTGGACCTTCAGCCCTGACTAGGGAAATGGTGACAAGGCCTCAGGGTAGCCTTGGAGGAAGCGTTGGGGGTGCACTGGGAGGCACTGCAGTGTGTTGGGGGTGATGTTGGGTGACAGTGGACTGTGTTGGGGTGTGTTCACTGTCACAGTGTGGGCTCTCCTCTGCAGAACCACCTCAAAGCACTACAGCCATCACCCTGAGGGCCACATCAGCTCCAAGACCCACATCTACGGTGCCCACAGTGACCCATGCCACAAGCCAGCCAACGTCTCCCCCCACCATGGTCACACAGACCACAGCTCAGGCCACAGCGCACACCACACCACTTACAGCAACTACAGTGACGTTGGAAGGGACCTCGGGGACACTGCCAGGTGAGTCCAAGCAGTCCACATATCCACCCAGCACCCCAACACTGCATGACAAGCAGGCCCCATGGCAACTGGCCAAGCTGCCTCAAGAGCACACAGTAGAATGGGGCCTTGGGGCCATGCACAGATAAGCCCCTACCTTGGACACTCGTCCCCTAGCAATGCCCACAACCCAGCAACAGGACCCAGTCCCACACGAGCACAATGCCACCTGCTGCACTGAGGCCTCAGCTGGGCACCAGCTCCACCAGCAACTTCAGCCATGGCCCCGGAGCCGGCCCAGGGGGGCTTCAGGGGAAGCAACAACTGTGAGAAAGGGGACCAGCGTGGAGCCACACATGCTGTCCAGATGCCATGAGCTGAGGAGGCAGGCCACAACAATGGAGGATGGGCTGGGGCAGAGAAGGACCCAAGAGATCAGAAGGGATGGGACATGGGTCCCTATGACAGCAGTTCCACCAGAAAGAGGTTCAGACAGTCAGAGAAGGTGCACCTCAAAGAGGGAGCAAGCAGGGCCCTAACCTGTCTCAAAGAAAGGGAGACAAGGACCAAGAGAGAGGACAGGTAACAATAACAGCGTGCAGGAGTAGAAGAGCCAGTGACCGGCAGGAGGGGACAGATGTTGGGACCAGAAAAGAACAGGCCCCAAGATCACAGGGAAACACACACAAGGATGCAGGGTCAGGTGGGAGGAAGGACACAGAGAAGAACACTGACAGCAACCATGTCTCCTGCAGCACTATCCAAACCAACGAAGACAACAGGCACAACGACCCCCGAGACCACACTTTCCACTCGGGTGCCACCATTTTCATCCTCCTCAGTGACACTAACCTCTCACAGAGTTGTCACCCCAACCAAAGAAGTCACTGGGCCGACCACCTCCATCCCCAGGCCAAGTGGCCCTCTGCCTACCACTACCACCCCATACACAGGCCACACACCCTCAAGCCCACCACCGGCCAAAACCACCAGTAGCATTGCAACCCCACTGACCTCCATCAGCACCAGGAAAACCACTAGTTCCCTGGTGTCACACTCTCCCCCAACAGCACCTCCCGCAACCGTGACACACTCTCCCACAACCATCACCCCGAAGCCCACTACTAGAAGCACTGGGACCCCGGTTGCACACACCACCTCTTCCGCCACCCACAGCCAGACTCACACTCCCTTCACCACACTCTCTGTACCCACAGTTTCTACCTCCTCATCTTCACACAGCACGGGTCCCCCCTCAGGAACATCGTTCAAGACCACCTTTTCAACACCAACAAACCCCGAGACCACACTATCCACTTGGGTGCCACCATTTTCAACCTCCTCGGTGACGCCGACCTCTCACAGATTTGTCACCCCAACCAAAGAAGTCACCAGCCCTTCCACCTCTACCCCCAGGCCAAGTGGCCCTCTCCCCACCACAGCCACCCCACACACAGGCACAGGGCCCACACCCTCAAGCCCACCACCGGCCAAGACCACCAGTAGCACTGGAACCCCACTGACCTCCATCAGCACCAGAAAAACCACTAGTTCCTTGGTGTCACACTCTACCTCGACAGCACCTCCCGCAACCGTGACACACTCTCACACCACAATCACCCGGAAGCCCACCATTAGTGGCACTGTGACCCCGGTTGCACACACCACCTCTACTGCCACCCACAGCCAGGCTCACACTCCTTTCACCACGGTCCCTGCACCCACAGTTTCTACCTCCTCATCTTCACACAGCACGGGTCCCCCCTCAGGAACATCCCTCAAGACCACCTTTCCAAAACCAACACACCCCGAGACTACATTATCCACTCAGGTGCCACCATTCTCAACCTCCTCGGTGACACCAACCTCTCACATAGTTGTCACCCCAACCAATGAAGTCACCACCCCTTCCACCTCTACCCCCAGGCCAAGTGGTCCTCTCCCCACCACTGCCACCCCACACACAGGGCCCACCCACTCAAGCCCACCACCGACCAAGACCACCAGTAGCACTGGAACTCCTCAGACCTCCATCAGCACCAGGAAAACCACTAGTTCCCTGGTGTCACGCTCTCCCTCAACAGCACCTCCCATAACCATAACACACTCTCAAACCACCATCACCCCGAAGCCTACTACTAGTGGCACTGGGACCCCAGTTGCACACACCACAACGTCTGCCACCCAAAGCCAGCCTCACACTCCCTTCACCACGCTCTCTGCACCCACTGTTTCTACCTCCTCATCCTCACACAGCACAGGTCCCCCCTCAGGAACATCCTTCAAGACGACCTATCCAACAGCAACACACCCCGAGACCACACTATCCACTCGGGTGCCACCATTTTCAACCTCCTCGGTGACGCCAACCTCTCACAGAGTTGTCACCCCAACCAAAGAAGTCACCAGACCTTCCACCTTGACCCCAAGGCCAAGTGGCCCTCTCCCCACCACTGCCACCCCACACACAGGCACAGGGCCCACACCCTCAAGCCCACCACTGACTAAGACCACCAGTAGCACTGGAACTCCTCAGACCTCCATCAGCACCAGGAAAACCACTAGTTCCCTGGCATCACGCTCTCCCTCAACATCACCTCCCGCAACCGTGACATACTCTTCCACCACCATCACCCCTAAACCCACCACTAGCGGCACTGGGACTGCGGTTGCACACACCACATCATCAGCCATCCACAGCCAGCCTCACACTCCTTTCACCATGCTCTCTACACCCACGGTTTCTACCTCCTCATCTTCACACAGCACACGTCCCCCCTCAGGAACATCCTTTAAGACCACCTTTACAACACCAACACACCCTGAGACTACATTATCCACTCAGGTGCCACCATTTTCAACCTCCTCGGTGACACCAACTTCTCACAGATTTGTCACCCCAACCAAAGAAGTCACCGGCCCTTCCATCTCTACCTCAAGGCCAAGTGGCCCTCTGCCCACCACTGCCACCCCACACACAGGCCCCATACCCTCAAGCCCACCACCGACCAAGACCACCAGTAGCACTGGAACCCCACTGACCTCCATTAGCACCAGGAAAACCACTAGTTCCCTGGTGTCACACTCTCCCTCGACAGCTCCTCCTGCAACCATGACACACTCTCACACCACCATCACTCCTAAACCCACCACTAGTGGCACTGGGACCCCAGGTGCACACACCACCTCTTCCACCACCCACAGCCAGACTCGCACTCCCTTCACCACACTCTCCATACCCACAGTATCTACCACCTCAGCTTCATACAGCACAGGTCCCCCATCAGGAACATCCTTCAAGACCACATTTCCAACACCAACACACCCCAAGACCACATTATCCACTCAGATGCCACCATTCTCAACTTCCTCGGTGACTCCAACCTCTCACATAGTTGTCACCCCAACCAATGAAGTCACCACCGCTTCCAGCTCTAGTCCCAGGCCAAGTGGCCCTCTGCCCAGCACTGCCACCCCACACACAGGGCCCACACACTCAAGCCCAGCACCGACCAAGACCACCAGTAGCACTAGCCCTCCACTGACATCCATCAGAACCAGAAAAACCACTAGTTCTCTGGTGTCACACTCTCCCTCAACAGCACCTCCCATAAATGTGACACACTCTCACACCACCATCACCCCAAAACCAACTACTAGTGGTACTGGGACCCCAGTTGCACACACATCATCTGCCACCCACGGCCAGCCTCACACTCCCTTCACCACACTCTCTGTACCCACGGTTTCTACCTATTCACCTTCACACAGCACGGGTCCCCCTTCAGGAACAGCCTTCAAGACCACATTTCCAACACCAACACACCCCAAGACTACATTATCCACTCAGGTGCCACCATTCTCAACCTCCTTAGTGACACCAACATCTCACATAGTTGTCACCCTAACCAACGAAGTCACCACCACTTCCAGCTCTACCCCCAGTCCAAGTGGCCCTCTGCCCACCACTGCCACCCCACACACAGGGCCCACACACTCAAACCCACCACCAACCAAGACCTATAGTAGCACTGGAACTCC
>NW_006921831.1:4269608-4270184 GCF_000298275.1 Orycteropus afer afer
CTCTGCACCCACGGTTTCTACCTCCTCATCTTCACATAGCACACGTCCCCCCTCAGGAACATCCTTCAAGACCACCTTGCCAACACCAACACACCTGGAGACCACACTATCCACTAGGATGCCACCATTTTCAACCTCCTCGGTGACGCCAACCTCTCACAGAGTTGTCACCCCAACCGAAGAAGTCACCGGCCCTTCCACTTCTACCCCAAGCCCAAGTGGTCCTCTCCCCACCACTGCCATCCCACACACAGGGACAGGGCCCACACCTTCAATCCCTCCACTGACTAAGACCACCAGTAGCACTGGAACTCCTCAGACCTCCATCAGCACCAGGAAAACCACTAGTTCCCTGGTGTCACGCTCTCCCTCAACAGCACCTCCTGCAACCATGACACACTCTCCCACAACCATCACCCTTAAACCCACCACTCGTGGCACTGGGACCCCAGTTTCACAGACCACCTCTTCCACCATCCACAGCCCACCTCAGACTCGCTTCACCACGCTCTCTGCACCCACGGTTTCTACCTCCTCATCTTCACGTAGCACACGTCCCCCCTCAGGAACATCCTT
>NW_006921831.1:4270284-4271168 GCF_000298275.1 Orycteropus afer afer
CTCATCTTCACGTAGCACACGTCCCCCCTCAGGAACATCCTTCAAGACCACCTTTCCAACACCAACACACCCCGAGACTACATTATCCACTCGGGTGCCACCATTTTCAACGTCCTCGGTGACACCAACCTCTCACAGAGTTGTCACCTCAACCAAAGTCACTGGCCCTTCCAATTCTACCCCAAGCTCAAATGGTCCTCTCCCCACCACTGCCATCCCACACACAGGCACAGGCCCCACACACTCAAGGCCACCACTGACTAAAACCACCAGTAGCACTGGAACTCCACTCATCTCTGTCAGCACCAGGAAAACCACTAGTTCCCTGGTGTCACGCTCTCCCTCAACAGCACCTCCCACAACCATGACACACTCTCCCACCACCATCACCCCTAAACCCACCACTCGTGGCACTGGGACCCCGGTTTCACAGACCACCTCTTCCAGCACAGGTCCCCCCTCAGGAACATCCTTCAAGACCACCTTTCCAACAGCTACACACCCAGAGACCACATTATCCACTATGATGCCACCATTTTCAACCTCCTCAGTGATGCCAACCTCTCACGTAGTTGTCACCCCAACCAATGAAGTCACCACCCCTTCCACCTCGACCCCAAGGCCAAGTAGTCCTCTCCCCACCACTGCCATCCCACACACAGGTTCCACACATCCAAGCCCACCACCGACCAAGACCACCAGTAGCACTGGAACTCCTCAAACCTCCATCAGCACCAGGAAAACCACTAGTTCCCTGGTGTCACACTCTCCCTCAACAGCACCTCCCATAACCATGACACACTCTCCCACAACCATCACCCCTAAACCCACCACTCGTGGCACTGGGACCCCAGTTTCACAGACCACCTCTTCCACCATCCACA
>NW_006921831.1:4271268-4279309 GCF_000298275.1 Orycteropus afer afer
ACCATCACCCCTAAACCCACCACTCGTGGCACTGGGACCCCAGTTTCACAGACCACCTCTTCCACCATCCACAGCCCACCTCAGACTCGCTTCACTACACTCTCTGCACCCACGGTTTCTACCTCCTCATCCTCACACAGCACTGGTCCCCCCTCAGGAACATCCTTCAAGACCACCTTTCCAACAGCTACACACCCCGAGACCATACTATCTACTTGGGTGCCACCATTTTCAACCTCCTCAGGGACGCCAACTTCTCACAGAGTTGTCACCCCAACCAAAGAAGTCACCGGCCCTTCCACATCTACCCCAAGGCCAAGTGGCCCTCTGCCCACCACTGCCACCCCACACACAATCCCCACACACTCAAGTCCACCACCAACCAAGACCACCAGTAGCACTAGAACTCCACTGTTCTCCATCAGCACCAGGAAAACCACTAGTTCCTTTGTGTCACGCTCTCCTTCAACAGCACCTCCCATAACCGTGACATACTCTCATACCACCATCACCCCTCAACCAACCAGTAGTGGCACTGGGACCCCAGTTGCACAGACTACCTCGTCCACCACCCACAGCCAGCCTCATACTCCCTTCACTACACTCTCTGCACCCACGGTTTCCAACTCCTCAACTTCACACAGCACCAGTCCCCCCTCAGGAACTTCCTTCAAGACCACCTTTCCAACACCAACACACCCTGAGACCACACTATCCACTAGGGTGCCACCATTTTCAACCTCCTCGGTGACACCAACCTCTCACAGACTTGTCACCCCAACCAAAGAAGTCACCTGGCCCACCACCTCCTCCCCCAGGCCAAGTGGCCCTCTGCCCACCACTGCCACCCCACACACAGGCACAGGGCCCACACCTTCAAGCCCACCACTGACTAAGACCACCAGTAGCACTGGAACTCTTCTCACCTCCGTCAGCACCAGGAAAACCACTAGTTCCCTGGTGTCACGCTCTCCCTCAACAGCACCTCCCGCAACCGTGACACACTCTCTCACCACCATCATCCCTAAACCCACCACTAGTGGCACTGGGACCCCGGTTGCACAGACCACCTCGTCCGCCACCCACATCCAACCTCAGACTCACTTCACCACGCTCTCTGCACCCACAGTTTCTACCTCCTCATCACACAGCACAGGTTCTCCCGCAGGAACACCCTTCAAGACCACTTTTCCAACACCAACACACCCTGAGACCACACTTTCCACTCAGGTCCCTCTATTTTCAACCTCCTCAGTGACGCCAACATCTCACAGATTTGTCACCTCAACCAAGGAAGGCACCAGCTCTTCCTTTTCTACACAAATCCCAAGTGTTTCTCTGCCCACCACCTCTGCCACACACCCGGGCACAGGGCCAATACCCTCAAACCCACCACTGCCCACGACTACCAGGGGGACCATTCCCCTTCCCAGCTCCATCAGCACAGCCAAGTTCACCAGTTCCCATGGCAGCCATCCATCATCCCCCCTTCCACCAGGCTCAACGATGACCCATCATTCCTCATCTGTTACATCTCTACCAACCTTGTCCCAAAGTCCTTTCTCTACCTCTGCTCCTCAGCCCAGTCTCTCTTTCTCTTCCACCTCAGTAGTTACGGTAGCGATGACCACTTCTTCCATTTCCTCTCCTATCTCCTCATCCCTCTCTTCCCCCTGGACCAGTTCGATGTCCAGTCACTCATCAGCTTCTCCATTTTCCACCACGCAGCCCCCCATACACCCTAGCTCAACCTCTCAAACCTCATTTTCTCCTGGACATGAGGGTGTACCCAATACTACAACTTCCTTTCCTCATTCGTCACATGCCACCACTTCCTTTAGGCCCTCCGTGTCAGCTCCTTTCCCCTCCACTCCGCTTCCCTCCAGTCTGTCCCCAAGTCCAACCCTGCATGTATCCCCCTCCCTTCATCCCTCTACCTCCAGGACCACCTCCAGGGCTTCATCTTTGTTCCCCCTTTCCTCCCAGTCCACATCTGTGTCCACCTCTCTCACCATGTCCACTCCCACATCTGGGTTCATTTCCTCCACTCTGGGGTTGACACCCTTCCCAAGCTCTTCAGTCACAACGCTCACCACCAGCCAGCACAGCCCCACGGGAGTGCTGACCACCATGGTCCCAAGCAGCCCCAGGACTACACTCGGGAGTTCCTCCACCCCTGTTCCATCGTCCTCCGCCCATGGACCCACCTCCTCTCCTGTGACGTCTCTGCCCAACTCCAGTGGTAAGTTGTTTTCTTTTAGCCCATATTCTGGGCAGGGCTCACTGCCATATACTCTCTTGCTAGCCTCTCTGGGCCTCCATGACAGTGGTCCACTTCATGTCCTGCTGTCAGCCCTATCTTAGTGTGTTGTGCTCACTTCCACCCCATGTCCACCCCAGTGGCAGCCTCTGTCCCACCTGATCCTGTGGTGTTCCTGTCCCTAGTGCCCCCCCCCCCCATATGACAGATGGCTCTCTTACCACAGGTCCTGTCTACTGCCACAGCGTCCTGTCTTCCTAGGGCTTCAGGGTACAGCCTGGCCTATGCTCAGGCCAAGCACACACAGCCTGGTCCAAGTCTCTGCTGTGCCCTTGGCCAGCGTGTCATTTAGGCATGCCAACTCCTGGTCTGTAACCCTTAGTGTCTGCAGCTGTGCCCTGGGGGTGACTCCTTCTTGGGGCATCTGGGATGGGCAGCACCTGTCAGGCATGGAGTGGCTGTCCATGTGACTGACACCTCCCCCATGGCCCCATCTCTCTGGCCTTTCCTTTGCCACTGTGCTATGACATCCCCAAAGCCATGTTGTAGGCCTTCTCCGTCGCACCTACAGTTCCTTCTCTTTTCTTGTCTCTTGGGCACCCGTGGTGCAGAGTCCTGGCCATGATGGTGTACAGCTGCCTGCTGACAGGCCCCTCTGCCTACTTTTGGGTCTGCTGCTGCTGTTCCCCCTGGCTCCCTGGGCCCCACTTCACCTCTTCATCCACATGGCAGTCCAGCCACTCCAAGGGGTGGCTCTAGTGACACTTCTCTCCAGCTATCCTCTTGACTGCCCCACTGGGTATCAGCAGCAGGACTGGCAGATACTGGGGTTCCACTAGTCCAATTCCTCTCAGGATACAGAACGGGAAATGAAAGCCTGTGGTACCAGTGACTCACTCCAGGTGACACACTGCAAGCCCAGCCAGGACAGAGGCCAGGGAGCCCGGTGCTGCCAGGAGTGCCTGCTCTGTCCTGCTCTCCTGCCCCTGCCACGTGGCTCACAGCCCTCACCACTCAGGCTCGTCCCCTTGGCCCAGTGACCCAGCCTCCCTGCTCACACTGAGAGGTTTGGAGTCACAAGTTAGACTGTGTTCCAGCCCTTGCAGTGGTCAGATGCTGGGGTCTCAGCTGCCACTCCTCTCCCCTGTGGCTGCCGCCTGACCACCTACCTCTCGGACCGTAGGGGTCTGCAGCGTGAGGGAGTATGAGGAGGAGGTCACATACAAGGGCTGCACAGCAAACGTGACCATGACCCGCTGTGAGGGCACCTGTACCTCCTCTGCCAGGTCAGTGCTTATCCTGGATGTGGGTGTTTCCCGGCCAGGCGAGTATGCCATGGTGGCCTCCCTGGCCAAGTGAGCCACCCATCCCAGCCATGGCAGCCTCCTGCACCAGAACCCAGCTTTGGGAGTGGAAGTGTCCCGCGCTCTGCACAGCAGAGAGTATCTTGCAGGGCAAGGCAGCGGACAGGCCCCAGACCACATATCTGGTTGGGCTCTATCACCCAGGAAGCCAATGAACAAAAAGGGGCCCCAGTGGGGGCTCTCAGTAGGTACACCTGCCCCCCACAGGCAGGAGTGTCGGGGCAGCACTCAGGACCCACCTCCTCTGGGAACTTCCTGGGAACAGGGGCGAAAGCCACTCGGGGCCCCCCCCTGCCCTGGCGCCCGCACCCCGGCCCTGCCACCCCTGCCCCCTGCCTTGGCCCTGACACCCCTGCCCCCTGCCTTGGCCCTGACACCCCTGTCCCCCTGTCCCACCACCCCTGCCCCCTGCCTTGGCCCTGACACCCCTGCCCCCTGCCTTGGCCCTGACACCCCTGTCCCCCTGTCCCACCACCCCTGCCCCCTGCCCCCTGCCCCGGCCCTGACGCCCCTCCTGTGGTTCCTCTGCAGCTTCAACATCGACACCAAGCAGGTGGATGTGCACTGCAGCTGCTGCCACCCCCTGGGGTCCTATGAGAAGCAGCTGATGCTACCCTGCTCAGACCCCCAAGCACCCGGGGGCCAGCTGGTACTCACCCTGCTGGTCTTCAGTGGTTGTGAATGCAGCCGCCAGGCCTGTGGAGGCTAGCAGGGCCTCCATCCACGCTCCAGGCTCAGAGGGCTGCAGCCTACTCCCAGGCACCTGTTCCCAACACCACCCTCAGGCTTGTTTCACCTACAACTCCTCTCCTGACTTCTCAGACCCCCAAAGAGTCTGGGCCATGGCTCCCCGCCGAAGCAGCCCCCAGAGCCTGCAGGAACCAGAGCGCGGTGTGAGAGGCCCTGACCATGGACTCTGCTCAACCGTGCAGAGGTGACCCAAGGCATCTGCCCACACTCCCGACCTTCAGATGTGGCCAGCCCAGCCCTGCAGGCAGTAGGAAGCAGTGGGGAGGGAGGTGGGGGCATGGCAGGATGCACATGGCACCTCTGTGGAGTGCACCTGTGAAGGGTTGCAGTAAGGCAAGAGGCACAGGTAAGCACCAAAGACCAGAGAGGCGCCCCCAACCAGGGAATGTCAAGGACAGCATGGACCCAGATGGCAGCTTCCAGCCTCCCGAGTGGCTTCCAGCCCCCACCTCTTCCTAGCCAATGCCCACCCAGCACATTCTCAGGAGGGCTCCAGCACCAGCCCATGTTGTGTTTTCAGGGTTGTGTGTGTGAACTAAGACACAGAACGAAGCCCCCCTGACACACATCCAATAAAGGAGTCAGTTATGTCCAAGCAGAGAAGGCTCTTGGTGAACTCTTGCCTCTGTCGCCACCCACAGCCCTGTGACTCTCCCAGCCCTCACACTGGCACTGCAGCCACCACACGCCCAGTCTGTCTGCAGCATCCCAGGCAGCCCATCCCAGGTCCCTCTCTTCCATGGCAACTCAGTGGCTGGTGCCCAGTGACCACACCTGTTGGCCATGTGCACCCAGTGCCCTGGGCCCACCGGGCACTGCAGGGGTGGGCAAGCCAATGGTCACAGGGTTCACTCCCTGTCAACATCAGAGCATTAAAAGCATTTGGTAGTTGAGTGGCCAACACAAGGCCCATCACTCTGAGATGTACCCAGGTTCCGTGGTCTGTGAGCTCGGTGGCACTGGCCCTGAAAGCTGGGCAGACCCACCCTGTTTGCTATCATCAGAGTTGGGTCACTGGCACATGCAGGGACCTTGCATTCATGTTCCTGTTTCTTCTCCAGAGACTACACGGGTGTCTGTGTTACTGTCCCAGGGTTGACATCCCTTCAGGGAGGATGCCACACTGACAAGCTCACGTGTTTGTGACACGAAGGCAGAACTGGACACAGGTGGAGGGCACCCACCAGGGTGGCCGGCATTCACTTGGAGGGTGGGAGGAGTAACCCATGCACTGCCATGCCCCTTGGTGTGCAGACAGGCAGGCTATCCAGTACAGCACAGCCATGCAACGTTGAGGCGAGCATGAGGCCCACTAGCCATGGCATTGCCACCAAGCCACCAGTGGGCCCTGGCACAGACTACAGGGGGAGAGGTTCTTCCCCATGGGCACCTGGACAGCGTGGCAGATAGGGGCCACTGTAGCACACACACTCTTTCCCAATGCTGGGTCTCCCACGGTTCTCTGAGGCATCACTGCTGGCACAGATGAGACCTGGCCTGAGCAAGGGACTGCCTGCCTACAGGCTGGACACGTGGCCCTAGACCCTGAGAAACAGGATGCACACACCTCACAGAGGCCCCTGCTCAGCTGCTTCTCAATCGGCAGCATGACAGAGGGCTGCTGGGGACACACCTGCCACCCACGGAGCCACTCCTGGATGTTACCTCAGTGGGCCATGGTGGGCATCCTCAGCCTCTAAACCCTGCTCACACCTTTGTCTATCTCAGTGAACTAACGTATGTGCCTGGGAGCCCAGCACCAGGGATGCACATGAGGGCTATGCCGTCCGCTGGCTATGGGCCTTGTGAGCATCTCACACAGCCCTCGAATGCGCAGTGTGGGCCAAGAAGCGAGCAGGCCCCCACAGCACTGCCGCTGACAGCTGCACTAAGCGACTCTGGCCTCTGCCAGACTGAGGGACACACAGGACCCCTTGGGAGCCTCTCTCTGCTGCCTTCGTGTGGTCACCACCCACGGCAGGCAGGTGAGTGCCTGTCGACCCCAAAGAAGGCATGGCCTCAGGAACCCCCCATCCCGAGCTCCCCCTCCAGCTTGTGAACATGACACACACCCCTTTCAGAACAATGGTATTGGGAAGAAGCTAGGATACACGTTTTTGCCAATAGAGTCATGAAAAACGCATTCTAATTTTCAGATTTTAAAACCTGCCCAGGCAGGCTGCCCATGGATGGTGGCTACAACAGCTGCTCCAGCTGAGGTCAAGGACTAGGCACCACATGATACCTTCCGTGCCTCCTGGCACACCCAGCCCATGGCACTCAGCCTGTGGCCCTCAGCCACACTCCTGGCAACTGCAGTCAGCCCCCCTAAACAGACATGTCCAGGCTGAGATCTAACCTCCCACCTGCAAACACACCATTCCTTGGGGACGAGAGCGCTGATGACTAGACAAAGCAGCAGCTCTGTCAAACTCAAGAAATTCCAGTCCCAGTCACATTGACTCCCTTTAATGTGTGGCCTCAGCCAGGGTTGTGTCCTGCTTTCTGCACGGGGAAGCCTGGATGCACGACGGCCCTGTGTGTGGCACTGTGCTCGGCGGCTCTCAGCCCAGATGCACACCTGTCCTTCTGCTCGAAGTGCATGAAGGTCTGGAGAGGGGCGGGCAGTGCCAGCACTGGTCACCCAGATGGGTGATGGCTGGCAGGCTGGTAACGGGGACGACAGTCAGGAGGGGCCACAGGGATGAGCTGCCTGCACAGCACTAGAATTGCTCGGACAGCAGCTCACATAGCCGCTGGGAGACAGTGTCCTTGCTGGTCCGCACGGTGAGCCGGTACATCTGGAAAAGAGTGCAGGCCAGTCAGGGCGTGGCCTCTTAAAAACACCCTGACCTCCTCTGAGCCGCCCCTCCTTACAGAACGTGAGCACCTAACGGGCTCTAGCACTGAAGTGAAAATTTCCAACAGGGACTGGGCCAGGAGGGGCAATGGCACAGGCACTACTGTGGGAAAGAGAGCAGGGTAGCTGGGAGGGGTGGGGCCCAGGTGCCTGGCTTGGGGTGGCGGCGGGAGACAGGACAGCCTCCATGGAGCCTGGCTGCTGGGGGAGAGTCGAGGCCTGAGGCAGGGTGGCAGGGAGGGGTAGGATCCAGGTACCTAGCTTCCGGGGGAGAGAGTCAGGGCAAGAGGTGGGGCAGCCCCCATGGAGGCTGGTGGGGAGGATGGGCCAGCAGCCTAGCATAACGGGCCATCCACACCTTGCATCATTGGAAAGAGTGGGATAGATGCACCCACAGGTGGTCACAAACCATGGGAGGCCTGGACAGCCCTTGGGACATCCCTAAAAAAGGGCATGGAGAGGACAGACCCCGGCCACAGCAGCAGCTTGAGGGGTGTCACAAATAAAGCAGGCCACTGAACAAAGCATGCCAATTACCAGAGCAAGCCCATGGAACAGGCACATGACTCCTCAGCAAGTGGCCATCGATGGTCACTACCAACAGCACAGAGGGCAAAGCACTCTGCATGGCAGGGGTGCGGGCTGCACACCAAGCCCTCCTGCTGCCTTGCACATCACCAGCACTGCGCTCAGCAGTGCCTTGCACGGCCTGACCCGCACACCACTGGCACCGTGACGGGCCCGGCGTGCACTGAGGAGCACCTTGCACAGCCTCACCCGCACACCACTGGCACCGTGACGGGCCCG
>NW_006921831.1:4279489-4311529 GCF_000298275.1 Orycteropus afer afer
GGCCTGACCCGCACACCACTGGCACCGTGATGGGCCCGGCGTGCACTGAGGAGCACCTTGCACGGCCTCACCCGCACACCACTGGCACTGTGACGGGCCCGGTGTGCGCTCAACAGCACCTTGCATGGCCTGACCTGCACACTGGCACCGTGACGGTAGTGGCGTGCACGTAGTGGCACTTTGACCTCCTGCCATCCCACACAGCACCAGCACCTCGATGGGCCCGGCGTCGCTCAGCAGCAGCCTGCGCAGCCTCACCTGGGCTTGCAGGTTGGGCTCCAGGCGCAGCAGGCATCCGATCTGGGTAGTTTTGGTATGGATGATTCCGGCACCCACAAAATTTGCAGGATTAGGATCGACTTCTTCAAGGAGCGCAGAACCAAACCCAATAATCTGGTCAAAAGAAATGTGGACCTATCAGTCAGCAGGCTATGGAGGTCCTGAACCAGCAAGGGCCAAGACCGAGACCCCTGCAAAGGCCTTGGGCTGTGCTTCAGGCCCAGGGATGCCAGGACCCAGCACTCACCTTGGCTTTGGTGATTTCCGTGTCCATCGGGTGCTTGGCTTTGAAGATGTTCTGCACTTCCTGCTGCGGACTGTGCAGAGTGACAGTGAGCGTGAGCCCAGCTGTGTCGCGTGCCATCCCCTCCAACGACAGTGAGCGTGAGCCCAGCCGTGTCGCGTGCCAGCCCCTCCAACGACAGTGAGCGTGAGCCTACCCATGTTGCGTTCCTCAACCCTGCCCACCAAGCATGCCAGGCTTCTCACCTGCTCAGCTGCTTCCAGCGCTGGAAGAAATCTTGAGATGCCATCTCTGTGGGCTGGAAAAACTTGTTGAGTGTGATGGGCAGCTTTACAGACACATTCTGGAAGGTTCCCCCATACCTTGGTACAAAGTGAGGAAATCCAGAACTCAACTAGACAGCCCAGCTCTGAGCTGGCAAAGCATCATGGAACAGGACGGGGACATGCAGGCATACAAGTTCCACTGACTCAGGGCTCAGAGGGCTCTCCTGGTGACAAAAACAGAGGTCTGCCCAAACCCTGCTGGGTGGACTGACTGGCTAGCTGGTGGTGTCACATGCCTGAGCATCCCCACAGCCTACAGCTCTAGGTCAGTGTGACCAAGGACAAGGGTGCATGGCAGGCCTGAGCCCATCCTGGTGACTGTCAGCCCAGGTGACTGCCAGCCCACGTGAGCACGTCAAGTAGTCACAATGTCTCTGGGGCTGACTCCCTCAGGGTCATCACCACCCCTCACTTCCCAGTCACCCAGTGCCCACAATTCCAAATCATTTTAATTGGGTTTTTCCCCCCATGGAAGACTGAAGAAAATTGGAGTCTGCCTACAGAATCAAACAAGAATTTCTCTATTTCCCTAAATTCTGCAAGGTATACAACCTGACGTTCCCTGCTATTGTCAACGTCTGGAAACGGACTTTCCCAAGAATTGTCCTTACCAACCCCCCTCAAGAAGCTAGTTGCTCACACACACCGCAACAGTCATTGAAGGTAACAAATCAAGACGCCGTGTGCCATGTCCGGCTATGCAAGGCAGAGACACGCTGAAGGGGCAGCACACAGCCCCGCAACAAAGCACAAAGCTGCAGGTCAGGTCTCCCCACTTGTAGGTGCTCCCACACTGGGAACAGGGTGGGGGTGGCCTGGGTCTTAACCCACCACTCCACCTGGCACTGTGCTCAGGCCGCCTCATGGGACCAGGGAGCACTCTCCCCATATCCTCCAAACGCCCGAAGGCTGGAAGAGGACAGCTGGCCACGCTGCAGACTGTGTCTTCAGCTGCTTCCGACATCCTCCCAGTACTCAGGGTGAGCCAGAGTCAGAGCACAGATGGTCCCGGTCACACAGGCACAGGCAGGGCAGACCAAGAGTCACACCCAAACCCCAGAAGCCGACAGGCGAGTGGTGGCTGAGATCTGGAGAACAGGCTGAGGACCCACCCTCACTGCTGATCACCCTCCCCTACCCGGCACCAAGCCACAGGAGCCAGGTAAGAACCACAAGCTCCCCCACCTCCCAGGCAGACAGCTGCTCACCTGAACTGGATGTTGAGGACCGGTGCGTCCGAGAAGTCAGACAAACACTCTATGTTGACCACCTGCTGGACCTGTGCCCCCCCATCCACGGTTGGGTCCACGGGCTTGGTCTGCAGGTTCAGATGTGAGCATGTGTTAAGGAGTTCAGGTCCAGAGAAGCATAAGCCCGGGCCCAACGCCATGCCAACAGCAGGGGGCAGCCGGTAGGGTAACCCAAGAGGCCCTGCCTCTCCACAGCTTCCCACACAACATTGAGGGAAGACATGCAGAGTTCCGCAACCAGCTGGACACCCCTCGAGCCAAAGCCACCTCAGTGACAACAGCAGCAGCAACAGTTGGCAATCAGCTGAGTGCTTCAAGTCACTTCCATTCACCCCGCGGTGCTGAGGTATGGGCTGTTGCTGCAGCAGACACCAGCCCTGAGTGTCACGAAGCGAGGTCTGAAATGATGAATCTGCGCAGCTCGGGCCCACAGTGAGCATGGGCCACTTTTCAGCCACGTTTGTCTTCTACTGGTCTGTCTTCAGGAGAACCTCCACGACCCTCCCTACAGAAGGGTCTGGGGCTGGGCCCTGTGTCCAGACCACTGGCTGCGGGGCTCTGCTGCCCCAAGGGGGTCTGTTCCTGGTCTCAGACAAGAATTTGAACACACTCAGTCCTGCATCCGTGTGTTGTGTCTGATGAGCAGTAGCTCTGATGTCCAACAGTGTAAATAAAGGCCTACCCTCTCACAACAGGAAACGAGGCTAGGCTGGGAAAGGGGGCTATGGTCACAGTGTCTTTTCCACGAGCAAAGGCTCAAAGGAAGCTGTAGTGGCCTCCCTATCCCACCAGGGCTCTTTGCACCCTGCTTCGATAGGGGACCCATCCCTGGAACGAGTGTTAGGGTGGTTCCACCAGTTAAGTGCTCGATGGGCTAACCGAAAGGCTGGTAGTTCACCTTCCCCCAGAGGCACCTTGGGAGAAAGACCCAGAGACTTACATCTGAAAACTCAGCCAATGCACACTCTACGGAGGACGGCTCTCCTGTGACCCACACAGGGACATCGTGAGCCAGAGTCGCCTCGCGGGCAGTTGGCTACCAGCTCCTTAGAGTACAACAACGAACGTTCTAACAACGCTTTAATGCGGATCAAAGGGCGAGGGAGTAGTCTAAATAAAGAGCCCAGATGCATAAGGCAAAGCCCTCGAATGGAGTGTCTGACTGCCCAACCAGAGATGGAACCAGGGCTCTGCAGGGGGCCAGGATATAACCTCTAAGGAGGGTGAACCACGCTTAAGAGCGCTCCATGCAAGGACCCACCACCAGGGAGGTACCGCCTCACCCACTACCCTTGTCCAGACTTGAAGCCTGGCCTCAAGGGCGGCCGGAATGAGGGCCTGGCATGGGCACCTTACTCTGCTGACCGAGAACCTGGTCTCAAAGGCCTCCTCCAGACCCCACGCTTCTGTCTGTCTGTAGGCAAGGAGGAAACAGAACCAAGGATATTGGCCTGGAGCCCGTCCGAACAGATCAGCATTGGAGTAAAGTTTAAGAACTGTGTGGAGGTCTTGTTACCATAAAATATAAACATCCGACCTGCAGGGAAACAAGAGGGGAACAGGTGATTTCCTACACGCCATTTTCCACCTCCCCCTGTGGAGAACCTGGGAGCCTCCAGCCCCCACGGCAATGGGTATAACCAATTGTGAACCATGACCCATTAAAACCGCACCAACTCGCCTAGCTTTGAAAGTGGCACACCTGAGGAAGTCAGGCCACCTAGTCTTCCACCTCAGAGGTGGCTGTTGCCCTCCAAACCTCTACCCTGTGGACATGCACATGTCCACCTGCATGCATGTGTGTGGTGTACATGCATGTGCACACATGTACTCACTTACTTAGGCAGGAATGAGCACCTGAAGCACCATGCTGGCTGTCCCATGCCTGCAAGCACCCAGGGTCATCCCACCCCTCGTCACACAGGAGACCTGCATCCCACCTGATGGCCTGAGCCCCTGCAAGCATGCCCTCATTCGGCACCACCAGACACTCAGGACACCCACTTCCCTATTCTGCACGTCACACTCAGAGCCTACACAAACTCTCTCAACTCCCAATGGGGGGCAAAGCTCAGAAAGTCTGAAAAGGATGAGCAGCATGGCATCCCTCTCCCCCGTTCAGAGCAGACCAAAGCCCAGGGTTCTGCCCCCATGGCCCAGAGTTCTGGAACTTGAGCTAATTGGGAGTACAAACCACAAGCATGCTTTCACAGCAGGCAGGCCTACAGAATGACCCGTCAAGTCCTCACCCCTCCACCAGTAGAGCCCAGGGGATGGCACACCCGTCTGCCCCTCCTCACTCTGCACGTCCCTCCTTCCCAAATGCAAACAAGTGGGTCCCTGGCCCAGGCAGGATGGCCCCTCAGCCCAGGGGCCGAGCAGGTACCACTTTGTTAGGCAGTACAAACCCATACCTAAGTTCTGCCGGAATTCCGACTTCAGTCCTATTTGAAGCAGCTGGTTCTCAAAGAGGACCCCGTTATTTTTGCAGACGAACCTGTGGCACAGGACAGATGTGTGTCACTCAGAGTCACCCGCTGAAAACACAAGGACTAGCCAGAGGAGGGCTCAGCTGAGGCCCCAGGAGCCTGCTAGGGGCAGGGGGAGACACGGCAGAGACTCGGAGGGTCAGTGGCGCCCACGCTGGGGCCAGGAGCTGATGCACAGCGGCAGACGTGCCAGGACAGAGCCCTGAGGCCCCTTCTCCCTCAGAACAGGTGTGTGAGGCACATAGGCTCGGTGACGGGACACTGTGGGCTTGTCCCAGGCTGGCCGCGGTGCCCACCTCTCCTCTAGGTTCACTTGGACACACACACACCAGCCTGCCTCTTGCGCCCACTGGTCCCCGTGCCGAGCACGGTCCTGCCAGGCACTGAGCACCCTGACCCTCTGCAGGATGAGTTTGGGGTTGGGATGTGGGGGGAGCTGGGGCAGCGTGCGGAGGGCACGGTGACAGGGCTGTGCAGCCCAGCTGCTCCGCGGGGAGCCGAGGAGCGCCAGGACTCGAGTCTGAGGCCAGCTGCCCCCCACCCCCCGAGACCTCCAAATCCAGGACGCTGCCTCGCTCCTCTGGTTTTGCTCTCGCGCTGCTCGGGTGCCCGCCCTGAGAGACGCGAGAGGTGCTTACTTGCGTGTAAGTTCATCGGCAGCGCGCACAGTTTCAGCGGGCTCCTCAGAAACTACCTCAGTGGAAGCCGGGCCAGGGCTCATTCAAGCAGCACAGAGAGAACAGAGGAGACGGCACAGAGACGCAAGAGGAGCGGTTAGTACACACAGGACTGCTTTGCTCACATTCACCTTGGCGTCCAGCTCAGCATTCAGTCCGGGACACACGGCAACCTGGAATGTGTGACCGTGCGCCCCGCAGGCCATGGCCCGCTCGCTCCGGCCCTCAGATCACACCCGACAGCTCTCCGTCCTCCCTCCACTACAGTGACCGCTTCTCAGAGCACAGATGCTTTTCCAGAACACATGCTACCACTGCCTTGGTGTCCATTACAACCATCATGGCCCAGGAAGGAAGGGCTGCCCGAGGGCACCAGGTGGGGCCCTGAGCACCGCACCCTGGCTTCTAATACTGCCACAGTCCAGATGCGAGGCTATGTGTGCCCTGGTTCGGTCTCTGAGGCTGATGCTTATGGACAAGGGGACAGAAGCAGCCTCACATTCACGTGACACTGGGTCATCCTTGGAGCAAATGGCACCAGGTTGAGAGGGCCTGTGGAGCTCACAGACCTCCCGAACCCAACTCGTGGCTCCCGACCTGCGTGTCCCCTAAAATGCCTACGTCCTCCCACCCTCTCCAAAGATATGCAGGACATGGGAGCAGCACCCCAGCCAGGCAGCAGCTGCACAGTCCAACTCCAACCCATCTGCTGGGGAGCCAGGAGACTCAGAAGCAGGGGTGCCAAGAATCACTGCCTGGTGTGGGATAAGGCTTATGGAGAAAGGGGGGCAGGTGCTGGACCGAACAGCCCAGGAGGGAAGGCACTGCTGAAGGCTGCTGCTATAGTGGCCTGCCCCACTCCCTGTCTCTCTTCCCACTGTGTGGGCCTTCACAGTTCAGGCTAGGTCTCCAAGAGACACCAACAGCTACCTGGGGCACCTGCTGCACCTGCATCACCTAGGAGGCGCCAGAAAAGCCCCCAGCCCAGACGGACCTCAACCTCAGAGACCTGCTTGGGGCTGCATACACGAGGGCTCCCCACTCCCGGGAGCTCGGACACTCAGGTCCAGCTGACGTGGAACCCATGCCCGTCTGTGACACGTGGCTGCTCCCACCTGGGGGGGCCCGGCTGGACTCTCCGCGATTGTAAAGCCAGCGAGAAGCCATGTCAGCCACAGAGGACCAATGCCAACCCAAACTGCCTTCGAGTTCCTTTTCTCCAAGTAATAGGAGGAAGAATTCTTGTGTAATGTGAATGCAGACAAACAGGAATAGAGTAAAACCCCAAGAATAGTAACATAATCTCAAAAAGCATGGGGCCAAAGGTCATCTCCTGAAGACATCAGTCTCGATCTGAGACACAAACCCACATGTGCTTCCCCCCAAGGACATCTGTGGGGACCCACAGACCAGAGGGGGACAGACAGCAAGCAAAAGAGAATGCAGGACCGGTGTGACAAAAGGAAGCAACACAGAAGCACCCTGGGAGGACAGCTGCCATTTCTGTGTTTGCGAGGGGACAGGAGCAGAGAAGCGGGAGAGGGACACAGGCAGAGAGTATTCAGAACCAAGAGCAGCCTGACCAGGGGACAGGGAAGAACCAACAGAATCCTGTCACGGAGAGTAAACACTCTAGGGCAACCAGCTGCCACAACATGACCAAACGTCACTACAGACAGACACGAGTGACAAGCACCACTAGCTCCTCGGACCTCGTTTTCCTTCTGGAGAAACTGCATCTAGTGGAGACCGAGGGCCTCCAGGGCAGGAACGGGGCAGGGGTGGCAGAGGACAGAGCGGAGTGAGAGAGAGGCAGCCGTCCCGCCTGACGACGCTGACCCACTACCTGGCGAAGTTATCTTCGGAGCCGGGAGCGAGAGGGGCAACTGCCGAAGCCGAGTCGGAGAACACGTCCACGAGCAGTCCACCAGCGCCGGAGGAGGGTGGGGGGCCAGCGGGGACGGGGGGCACAGCCCCGAGACCCAGGAGGTCGGCCGACGGCGAAGGGGTGGACTGGAACAGAAGGCGGGAGAGCGTCAGCAGCGAGCTCCCAGGCACAAGGCAGCGTGCATGCCAGGCCCCAGACTCCCCTGGCCCCCACGCGACAATGCCTCCACACCAAGATGTCCTGAGAGTGAGCAGGCACCCGCTCAGACATGGCTTCTCAGCCATGCACTGCAGAGTCAAGCCTAAACTACAACTTAGGTGACAAGTCATCACTCCACACGCTCCAAAAACCACCCATGGTACAAGTTATTTGCATGAAAAACAGTTCTGAGAAGGAGTGTAAAACAGATGTTTAAGGGTTACGATGAGGCACCACTGCCTGCTGTCTCTGAGGGAGTAAGCCTTCAGAAAGATGAAGAGGACGCTAGTGACGATCGGGGACGCCCTTAGATAATCGTCATGGAGACAGAGCAGAGAGGAAGTCTCTTAAAAAAAGAATTGCTTTTGGATCTTAGACAAAAGACACGAGAAAACGCCACAGTGAATCCACTACTGACCCTCACGACAAAGCACAGAACTTGGCTCACCCACCTCCTGCTCACTCTTCAAACAGGGCCACCTGCCTCCCTGCTCCTGGCCATGCGCCCACCGGGCATCCAAGCGCCTTTCTGCTCACCTGCTGGGCGCCTGGCCACCACCACGGCGATACTCAGCAGAGACACCGTTTGGGGGGTCTGGAGCAGTTCCAGGATCGTGGGATATGGGAAGCATTCATCCCACTCCCCACATGCCACTCTTGCAGAGTGACGTCTCCTGGCCCACCAATACCCCCGGAGCCCACACTGCTCAAGATGCCATCCTCTCTGACAGCAATTACATGGTAATTCAACACAGCCACCAGCCTGGGTGACTGTCAGCACACAGTGACACAAGTTCTCTGGTGGCCCCAAGAACCACAAGCAAAGGACAGCCTCCCAGGGATGCTTTCCTGAGTTATGGGGCAGCCTATCGGGGTTTTCCTCAGGGTCAAGGGCTCAGGACTCCCTCTCAGGGTGTTTTCCCTCAGAACCACTAGACTCCCTCTCAGGGTGTTTTCCCTCAGAACCACTAGACTCCCTCTCAGGGTGTTTCCTCAGAACCACTAGACTCCCTCTCAGGGTGTGTTCCCTCAGAACTACTAGACTCCCTCTCAGGGTGTTTCCTCAGAACCACTAGACTCCCTCTCAAGGCATTTTCCTCAGGGCCACAGGACAGTATCTCAGGGCATATTCCCATCACAGCCACAGTACAACTGGATGTGCTAGAGGTCAGGGACGGTGTGCTCGCTGTCTGCTGAGCACCTGAGTGGCCCCACACCAAGGCCACATCTCACCTGGAGTTCTGTGACCCTCGAGTGCATACTCCTTAGTATACTCCTCAACCTTCAGGGCCAACTCAGAAAGGAAAACCCAGTGTACCCAAATACACTTCCCAGTTGATGCTGAGGTACACTGGCCTGAATATCAACCTTATTCCTTTCCAAGTGCTCGGGAAGAGGACAGAGGGAGCCCAGGGTCCCCCACAGCAGAAATGTGTGGGTCACAGCTTTCCCTGAAGGCCAACCCATGGCCTGACTGACACCAGCAAAGAGGAGTCCAGCAGGTACAACGCCCATCTTCTTTCCAATGCTGTGCTGCCTGGTAGGATCACAGAGTGGCCCTGACCTGCTGCAGCACACGGACAGGGTGAGGCACAAAGTACCCTCATACCATCTACTCACAAGTCCCATCTACCAGCAAAATCCCATCTCTGGAGCCAGAATGGCCTTCCAAGGTGTAACAGCATGGAGAGATGGGGAGAGGCAGTCACAGTCTGCTGGAGGCCCACCCCATAAGGCCACTCTCAGGACCCTAAACCTTCACTTCCGCTCAGAGGTGCAGCGTGGGGCCCACAGAACAAAGCCACGAGATCAACAGTGTGTAAAGCAATGCCTTGAGAGGGCTTGGTGAGGAGGAGGAGGACCACCTGAAGAGAAGGGCGGTCAGCTCCACCAGACGTGGAGCACCAGTAGCTGCCGAGGTCGCTCCCAAGGTGGGAGTACGGCATCAGGACTGAAAGAGCTCAGGCGAGAAGGGTGAGGAGACACTACGGCAGCAGACAGGGGGAAAGGGGTGCCTGGGAGGCTGGCTGCAAAGGGGCATCGGGGCCCTCAGAGCAAGTGCTCGGCTGGGCCAGGCCACCAGCCCAGTACCAGGGCACAGCCTTCTTCCCCTCCCTGGACCAGTGCCCTTTCCATAGCAGTCCTCTCGCTGGAAAAGCAGGACCACAGAGCCCCCTTGCATGCACATCAGGGCTGCAAGGTTACCAGGAACTCTGCGGCCATGAGGACCTACCACAGCACTGGCGCTGGCAGGGGCAGGCTCGGCGCCCCCATTCACGTCGGCACCACGCTCTCGCTTGGCCTCCTCCAGGTCCGTCACTGTGCCTGGGCCCTTCTTCTTCTTGAGCTTCGCCAAGATGGAGGACTCACGCTCTGGGAATGGGGGCATCTCCTCCAGAACTGTGGCCTGAGCAGGAAGCAGCAAAGGCTCAGCCTGGGTCAGCACGCAGATGAGGGACGGTGGCGAGGGGCGGGGCCGGGCCCCCTGCGCACGCTGCCCTACCAGGATGTCGGTGCTGGCGACGGTGCTGAGGCGCAGGTACTCCACGGCGCGCTGCTGCAGCTCCACGTCGGCATTCTTGAGCTGGCTGCCGCTGCGCAGCACGTCCTGGATGGTGGCCTTCACCTCCGGGAAGAGGTTCACAAACTTGATGTAGGTGGACAGGAGGAGCGCCCTGGTGGGCACGCTGCACAGGTGGAACTTGCAATGGAGCAGGCTGAACTGAATCAGGGGACTGCAGGAGCAGAGAGAGGTAGGGGGGTCAGCAGCACTCCTCCACTCACATCCCCTCACCTCTGCACTGGGGCACAAGGCCTGGATCCCCAGCCCCGCAGTCTCTCCACCAGGCCACAAGGGTTCTTACCTGGATCTGGGGTCCCCAGCTATCAAGTTTCCAAACTCCCCCAGGATGTAGCCGCCCACCTTGACAAGATTCTCATGGCACGCTGGCGCCTGGAGAGCCTGCAAAACCAGGAGAGGGACTGAGTCGTCAAGGCGCTTCAGAGCTAGCCCAGGCCAAGAGGTGCGTGTATCAGGAAAAGCAGCTGAATTGTCACTGTAGCCCAGGAAAAAAGGCACAGGTCTCTTTCTTCTGGGGTTTGTTTCTCCATCAGAGCCATGTGTCCCCCAAAACTTCCTGAACTCCCTGACTTTAGCTTGCCCCTTCTCTGCTCAGCAGGGATGTCAGCCTGATTACTGACATCAGGAACACAATGAACATCTCAGCAGGGCAGGTTAGTGTTAGACCCTCCGGGGCACCCATAGTCCAACAGCCACTCCTCCTCCCCTCATGTCACCAATGACCCCACTGCATCCTCGTGGACAACAGGAGACAAGGAGAGAATCAGGCAGCACGCTGGGGTGCCATCTCACTGTGACCCTCTCTGAGGTGACATCTCACTGTGACCCCCTCCAGGGGGACATCTCACCATGACCCTCTCTGGGGGGACAGCTCACCGTGAAGCTGAGGTGACATCTCACCCATGACCCTCTCTAAGGGGACATCTCACTGTGACCCTCTCTGGGGGGACATCTCACTGTAACTTTCTCTGGGGGGCATCTTACCCATGACCCTCTCTGGGGGCACATCTCACAGTGACCCTCTCTGGGACAGCATCTCACCCTGGTCCAGGGCTCAGAAATTAGGGAGAAAAGCATCCTGAAGGTGGGAGGAGTGGGCCCTGGTAACCCAGCACCCTATACCCACACAGCCCGCCCTCCATAGCAGCTACCTCAAACACAGTCTTGGCGGCATAGCCCTGCACATCATCCCTGTTGATGACGATCTGGATGACACGGTACCACACCTCCTCACTGACATAGTCGCCTGCGATGCGGATCAGGTTGAGGATGGTGTCCACGTACCACGTGTAGTCCACAGCATACTTCTCTGCCAGGATGGCCACCTTGAGTACCTGCACAGATGGGCCCTCACTAGCATCACCCACAGCACCGCCTAGTTCACCAGACTCCTGAAGGGCCACAAGGTTCAGGACTCAATGCTAACGGAGCAAAGCCAAGCAGAGCCAAGACACCTAAACGAAGAGCCAGTCCAGAGGACAGTGAAGAAGGACGTATGGAGCCCCACGGGAACAGGGATGCTCCCGTCCCCTCCTCACACCTGGGCAGGGCATGGGCCAACTCAGCCACACTGTAGCTGACACTCTGAACACTACCCAGCCATGGCCACCACCCACCGTGGCTTCAGCACACAGAGAGGTCATAGCTCAGACCTTTCTGTCTCCTCAGTGCCCCTTCTTCCTTGCCCCCTCTTCAACATAAACACCCCTGGGCCTCCACATGTCCCGTTGCTCTGCCCACACCCCCTAGCACTCCAGCTCACATGCTGCCCACCCTTATTGGGAGCAGAGTGGCAGCCATCGGCCATCCTCCTCACACAGGCCGACAGCTGCCAACTCCTCTGCCCGCCTCACCAGCACTCCATCCCTGTGACCTCCTTTCTGTCTCCTCAGTGCCCCTGGCCGTGCACCATCCCGTCCCCTCTGCCCATCTGTCTGCCTGCCCTCAGCCCCAAAATCTACAATCCACAATGCCACAAAACCACCCCAAAACACACGATTCCCCACCCTCAGCACACCCAGGCCTTTCAACACACACTGCCCAGTTCCCACTGCGCCCTCCCAGCACTGCCCGCCCCGCTCTGGCCCATCTCCCAGCCCTGCCCCAGCTGCTGGGAGCACAAGGCTCTCACTTGGCTGCAGCCCCTCCCTGCCATCCTGGTGACAGCCACTATTGCCGTCTCTTGGCAAAGTCTCCTCGGCTCCCATGGCGTAGGTGCCCTCAAAGGCCCTACAGCTCCACAAGCATGGCCAACTCCTCCCTCCTCACCTCCCAGTGCACAGGGCTGAGCTGGCTAGGTGAAACCCCAGCACCTGGGGCACGCCCAGACTCTGATGCTCCCACTACTGAATGGACATCAGACAGATCACTTCTCCTGGGACGACAGATGGCCCTGCTTCATCTTTGTGGACTAGCCTGACCGAGACCATCACTCAGTGCTTGAGGGGACAAATGAGTGATACACCAGAGCTCAGAGCCCACACCACACAGAAGAGCAGGCTGCTGCTATCTCTGGCCCTGGGGAACCACTGCCACAAACCTGCCCCTCCACAGGCCACCTTCCTGTAGCTTCCCACCTGCCCACCATACCCTCTGCAACTTTGTCCTCTGTTCCAGGCACCCCTGCCCACTCACTGCCCCAGGCTTGTTCCTGCCGTACCTCCCGAGAGGACAGGCCCCGTGAGCCCTTCCTGAAGCACTGTCTCAAAGGTGACAAACATGCATCACTGACCACAGAAGACCGTGCAGATCAATGCACATGTGAGGGGAGCGCCCACCTGGAGGCCAGGTCATGTCACACAGTGTATGCTCAGGCACCCTCGTCCCATGAGCCAGCCCCAGAGCAGCCCTGACATGGGACACCGGGTCCCACCTCAGCCTCCGCGGAAGACGGGGATGCTGGCAAACACACCTGCTCCTTGGTGACTCATGACACAGAGTGGCACTGTCCTCACCACGGAAATGGCCCCTCCAGTGCCGACTCCTACGTATCTGTGAGGGAACAAACCCAGGTCCTGGGGGGTCACAGATACAGCTCAGGCCACCTGCACTTCTTGCTTAGCCCATTCCTCACGCCAAGTGGACCTGCACCAAGCTGCTACTTGGTCAAGATCAGACACCCATGCACACAGAGGGGACAGTGCACAGAGAGGCTGGGGGGTCATGAGCTCCTCAGAGCACTGCTCCCTGGAAACGTTGACTGGAAGCACATACATGACTTCTTGTTTTCTGGTCTGATTTCTCACAGAGCCCCAGCCCAAGGCTATACAAAGCTTCATGCCCCGGCCGGCTGCACTCACAATCTCCTCACGGATGGAGTAGTCGGCCGTCTCCAGATAGCTCAGCATCTCCGCCACGATCTGCTGGGCATTGCTGCGGTCACACATGGCGTAGAGCAGGTCCACAGCCCGCTGCCGTACACTCACATCACGCTCCGTCTGGAGAGCCAAAACAGCTGTGGTAACTGCTGCTCCCAGAGCCCACAGCCCACTGTGCAGGAGCTATCCAGCCCAGCACACCCACCACCCAGTGCAACACACCCATAACAGACCACCAACAGGTCACTGATAGGACACCAGCCAGCTCTCCCACAGTCACCCTGCAGGCGGACCATGGCACCCACACTGGCACGGAACCCACACAGATGAACCAAGGCACCTACACCAGTGTGGAACCCTGCACAGGCAAACCAAAGTACCCACACGAGCATGGAGCCCTCACAGGCGGACCGAGGCGCCCACACTAGCATGCACCCTGCACAGGTGGACCATGCACGTGTGGGTGCAGGCACTCACCTTCAAGGCGTTAATGACAGTGTCAATGTGCGTCTTGACAGCCTCGTGGGAGAACTCGGAGCTGGCCAACGTACACATGCTCTCGAGGGCCAGGTAGCGCAAGTTGGTCTCCCGGTGCTGCAGGAACTGTCCCAGCTGGTTGCAGGCACGGACGAGCAGGTTGGGCTCACTGCGGGAAACAGGGTAGGGGTCTTCAGCACACACGAACAACAGGCAGTGTGCTCAGTCCTGGCCATAGGTCACGGAGGCAGTCACGTCACACCAAGTCACCATTGTGCAGCAAAGGGAGCACCTCACAGGGCCTCTAGAGACAGGAAAGACCTGACCCAAACACTGCAGTCCTCCTGCTGTCATGCTCATCTCTCACACCATACTCCATGGCAGCACTGCGGAACTCCACCCACTCCAGGAGCCGATGACAAAGGAAACATCACCCAGCCAAGCAACCATGGAACACCTGACAGCCTCATGGGAGGAGGAGCACCCACCTGCCAACAGGCCCTCACCAAACACACACAAAGTCTCAAAAAAAAACCCTAACTCACTATCATTGAGTCAGTTTGGACTCATAGCCCTCTTTGAGTTTCAGAGGCTGTAAATCTTTATGGAAGTGGATCGTCCCAGCTTTCTTGCTCAGAGCGGCTGGTGGGTTTGAACCACTGACCTTTTCCAGTTAGCAGCCAAATGCCTTAGGCACTGCATCACCAGAGCTCCTTACGTGACATCTCAGGACAGTTTGATAGACTCCTCGAACGTGGGAAGGTTCCTGGAATAGGAACTGTGCAGAGAACCCAGGTACCCGGCCTCAGGCTTAACTCTTCAGGCACACGTCCAAGGTGCCTAAGTGTTGATGTGCCAATCATTGTACAACGCTGGTTAAACCTCTCCTCCTTTGTCTCTGTAATTGTTGTTTTTCTTTATTTAATAAGGACAGAGAGGCATCTACTGATATGAAGAAGCTAGGGTTCTTGGGGGTTGTTGTCTTGGAAGATTTTGACAATTCCCCAGACGACAAACACATAACTCTGAGATGAGTTTTGACACAGGGACCCACACTCATCCAAAGCACCGTGGCAGAGCAGTGCCACGGAGGCTGCTGCTCACCCACACACCCAGCATGCCCAGGACCCAGGGGTTCCTCACACAGCCTGCCTGGGCCAGCCCACCCCACAAGGACAGCCACACACAGGAGTCCAACCATGCAAGCTAAGCAGAAAGGGGAGAGGGGACACCCACCAGTCCAATCCATCTGACGTGCTGCCCAGATAGGCGGTCACCCACCACTGCCCACCACGGCCAGGACACACCAAAGTGCTGCTTGCTACCAGGCACTGCTAACAGGACACATGTACATGTGGCCTCCCACATGTCCTGCACACATATGCACACGTGCACACACATGGGCACGCTCACATGTATGCAAACTCCCTTCCACTTTGTATAATCATGTGAAAAGCCAGTCAGGAGCAGGAGAGCTGGGCAGGTTTGAGGGGCAGAAGGCAAAGGAAGGCTCCCAGGGAAGCCAGCAGCCAGCAGGACTTCAACACCAGAGAGAGGAGGCGGGGGGAGACAGAGAGAAAGAGAGGGAGAGAGAGAGAGAGAGAGAGGGCAAGGGCAAGGGAGAGAAAGAGGGGAAGAGAGAGAGAGGGCGAGGGCAAGGGAGAGAGAGAGAGAGAGAGGGAGAGAGAGAGAGAGGGCGAGGGCAAGGGAGAGAGAGGGAGAGAGAGAGAAAGAGAGGGAAAGAGAGAGAGAGGGAGAGAGAAAGAGAGGGAGAGAAAGAGAAAGAGAGGGAGAAAAGAGAAAGAGAGGGAGAGAGGGAGAGAGAGAGAGAGAGAGGGTGAGGGCAAGGGAGAGAGAGAGAGAAAGAGAGGGAGGGAGAGAGAGAGAGGGAGAGGGGGGAGAGAGAGAGGAATAGAGAGAGAGAGGGTGAGGACAAGGGAGAGAGAGAGAGGGACAGAGAGAGGGAGAGAGAGAGGGAGAGAGAGAGAGAGGGAGAGAGAGAGAGAGAGAGGTAGAGAGAGAGAGGGCGAGGGAGAGAGAGAGAGGGCGAGGGAGAGAGAGAGAGGGAGGGAGGGAGATAGAGAGAGGGAGGGAGGGAGAGAGGAGGGGAGGGCGTGAAAGGTGAAGGGCTGGGGTAGAGAGAGGAGAGGGGTCTCCCCAGCCCACGCACAGCCTCGGTGGTACAGCCTGAGTGTCTGCCGGGCCTAAGGCCGCACGACAGGTACACATCTTCTGAGTTCCGGGGGAAGGACCCACCTGTCATGGTGAATGATCAAGCTGATGGCCTCAAAGAGCACAGCATTCTTGGCATTGGAGTGCTGGACCTTCTTTGACTTGGGCGGCTCCTGAGCCTTGTTAAGGATTGTCTCCAGGCACTCTGTCAGGCGGCCTCGCACGGCAGGCTCTTCAGGGTGAGACAGGAAGGGTCAGAGGGCTGACAGCACCCAGCGCGTCTGCCCCACCACAAGCTGCGCTACCTTGAGGACGCCACTTCTTCTGACACTGCATGGCTCAGGAAACCTTACAGTTGTTTGTCAACATGGGCAGGTGCACTTCAGAAACACATGAAAAATGGCTGGGTTTTACAGATACTATAAACACGGAGACCCGTGTAGTCCTGGTAAATACACATACTTCACCTGAACTACACACACACTTTTGCTGACTTGTAGGTCATACAGATCCAGGAACACTACAGTCTCAGGGACATGGACAAAACACATGCTACAAAAGTTGGAGGGAAAATGGGCAGGAGATTTTCACCAAGAGAAACAGAGACACTTTGTGAAGATCAATAAACAGGCAGGGGAGAACGACAGCATCCCGACCAGAAGAAACAACAGACAGAAGGAACAAGAAAGCAGAAAAGCACCAGGCCATCAGCCCAGTGGCCGCCCACAGCACAGCTAACTGCTTTGCCACAAAACACAGCATCTAGAGAGAGTGCTTGCTGAAGCTCCTGGCTAGCCTGACCCGAGCTGTGCCCGGCAAAGGCACCAACCTGAGAAGGGTAGAAATTCTGCAAACTGCCTGGGACAGGATCCGAAACTGCCTGAAGGGGGTCAAAATGACTCCATTCAGGGGCCGGGCCTGGCAAGCTGTAGCCTTCACCTGCATAGCTCAGCCCTCGGGGAGAACAGTGGGATCCTATCCAGGCAGCCCCAGGTCAGCAGAAAGAATTGCTGCGGCCATCGCACCTGCTGGGCTAGGGCAGGCGGAAGCAGCAAGGCCGTGACTGGACTATCTGGAAGGATGCTGGGCCAGGCCCAGCACCTGGGCCCACAGGGTACCACACAGACATGCCTCTCGCCCGTCGAGGCTCTGCGGCTCCATGGCTGCACCGTTCAACAAGACGGGTATTCGCACTTTTGTGCAAAAAGAGATTCAATGCAGGAAGTTACTCGAGTGTAACAGAAGAGTATCCTGCACCTAACTAAATCAGATGGGGAACTGAAGGTGATGACAGCAAAGCCATCTTTCCAGAGGGCCGTTTGCAGGTAGCTAACAAAAACATTAACGCGTATTCTTCAACCGGAAATTCTCTTTCTGGAGACTGACCACCAAGTCCAAGGCAGGATCTGGAGGAGACAGGAGCATGATATAGGACATTCTGAGGCAGACACTAAGGTTGCTCAGATCCTCAGAACTGAGGAGGCAGTGGAGAAATGAGGGCCGTTATATGGCCTTTCGCCTAGGTTCTCTGGAAAAACAGCTTAAGAGATTTTTCCCTGAGCCCTGAGGGGTGACCTCTGCCCTAGTTTCCTACCCAGAGGATCTGCTGCTCTTCTTCGGTTGTTCCACGTTTCCTGGGTGAGCTGCAAACAACCTGGTTTGATGCTCTTTGCTGGCCCTGAGCTGCAGCCAGTCCTGGGATTGGTATGTATCCTGCAGGCACTGGACCACAGACCATACAAATGAGGTGACTACGGGCACTATGCAAATGAAGCATCTGTGGCCTATGAGAGGGCACTGGTTAGTCTGAGCCCCCACCCCACTCCTCCAGGGGCCATGTCTTAACATTGACATGTACACAGGCAACCAACCTCACAGAGGGTTTGCAGACCAAAGAAAGAACCAGAAAGAGAAGCAGAGAGAGAGAGAGAGAGATGAGGCAAGGGCTGGAACCCTGAGGGCAGCGAGCAGCCCAGAGGGGTCCGGTGGCAGAGCTGGTGCTGATAGGCGGCAGGGCCAAGAGTAGCCAGTCCTGAGGGGCTGGAGAGCTGTCCTGTCCTGGAGACATTGCTGCCATGCTTCCTGCCCCTGCTCCCAAGCTGTGGTCTGCTCATTCCCTAACAGACCCCATAACTGAGTGCAGTCCAAGTTCTGTGTGGCCACTGCAATGGCTTATCGAACCCAGAGCGCATGGCGGAGGGATGTGGGTCAGGATAGTGGAAGGGGTACTGAGTGAAGGTCCACCTGGCCTCCACCTCACAGGAATCAGCCTTGTGTGGATCTTGGTCCGAATCACCCACCCTGAAGTCAGAGTGGTTCTGATGCTGTTGTCACTGCTGCCACTTTACAGGTGCAGTTTCTGAAGCCTCGACATTTACGTAAGACTGACCTGACCTAAGAGCATGAATGCCCACACTTAACAAAACCAGAACGGTCTAGTAAATGCTCAGAGGGTCCAAAACTGGGAAAGCCAAGACATGTGACCAACGATGGGCCCATAAGAGAAGAGCCCAGGCCAGCTTCAAGAAGAGAACCTGAGCGACAGGCTGTGGGGCCCGGTGAGGGCCGCCGCAGGCCCCACGCTTACCTGGGGGCGGGTAGCACTGCAGCAGCCTCAGGAGCTTCACTGACAGCCAGGGGGCCGGGACGAAGTAGTAGGTGTAGTCCTGAAGGTCCGTTGATGCGGACGTCACGATCTGAAAGGTAACACAGGTGGCGACACACACAGCCTCAGGACGAAGGCCCCGTCCCGAGGAACAGCAGTGTGCTGACAGTACCCACTGCCCCTTATGCTCCACAGGATAAAGTCACTCAGCAACTCGACCAGCCTGCCCACGGGCAGCCATGCCATCCTTCAGCGCATGCTGCCAAGGAGGCACCACCAGCCACTCATGCTCGTGGGCTTCAGCAGAGCCCCAAGAGCCCACTTGTTGCTCACAGCTCACACCAGCTAGAGAGTAATCATCTCTTGGGACACAGCAGGACTGGCGCTACAGTCCTTATTTCTGGACTGGCAGAGGATAAAATGGCAGGGAGGGTCCCAGCCCCTTGGAAGAGGAAGCCAGCGTTCTCACGCTGCCCCCACACCCAAATGCCAACCTGCGTGCTGGCTCACCAAGCTCCCCAGAGAGCACAGCCCCGTTTGACAGCTTCGGTATGGCAGACACCCGGTCCAGTGCACCAACACAGTACTATGAACACCGTGCAGCCCATGGCCACTCTGGTCTCCTGTGGCAGGGTAGCCAGATAAGCTCCTCCCCAACCCCATATGCAGGACATAAGTGCACAAGTTAGGAGGCTCAGCCTGATCCCAGCAAAGCAGCCAGGAGCCAGCCAACTCATGCAGAGAGCTGAGCTCTGTCCAAGAACAAACAGCAGCAGAGGCCCAAACAACCACACTGAGCAGAAGGCATGGGGCCCACCGTCTCCACGCAGCAGCAACACAGCCAGCATGACGCGTGCTCGAAGCATGTTCTACACAGCTTGAGCCGTGCAAAGGACAGGTTCACAGCGTTAAATGCAGACATTTGAAACAGATGTGAAAACAAAAGCAGTGAAGAGCTTACCACAAAATTTAAAAAAAAAAAGACTCAGAAATTAATACAAGGAAAGAAAATCAAAAGACAAAAGCAGAAAGTAACAATACAAAAATGCAACAGAGAACCTACAAAGTCAAAAATTAGTCTGTGCAAAGAAATTATTACACACTTGATAAGACTCAAAAAACAAACAAGGACAAAAATACAATGTCAAAAATGAGTGGGGGGATATAAACATGAATCCCACACCGAGGACCGTCTATCTCATCAGTGTGTTTAAACATCTACACAAGTTAGTGGATGTCATCAAAACGATCTTCACCAAAACTGATTAAAGAGGAAACAGAAAACATGAATACTCCCCTAAGTTATTCAATAAACTGAATCCGTAATTAGAAACTGTCCCACGAAGAAAACAATTTCTAATGGCTTTGCTGTACATAAGGAAAAAACATCCAGGAGACCAGACAGGGAGGCATTTCCTAACTGAGAAAGAACCTCCACCAACCACAATTGTCCAATAAACTTAACATACTTAACGGTGAGACATTGGATGCTTCCCCTCCAAGAAGCAAGACTTCACTCTCCCGCTCGGAAAGGGATCAAAATGGGAGATCCTGGATGAAGTGGGGGAAGCTCTGGTGGCGTAGTGCCTAAGGCATTTGACTACTAACCAGAAGGCTGGCAGTTCAAACCCACCAGCCACTCCTTGGATGGAAGGTCAGGCAATCTACCTCTGGGGGTGGGGGTTCAGCTGTGAGGACTCACTCTGCTGGACAGCAAGGCTTATGATGACACTGCAGCAGCTAAAACAGCATGTTACTATGGCAAAGACAGACAGACAGACTGAGGGAGTAGAAAGCACAGACACAGATCCACTTGACCTGTGGACAAGGGCATTGCAAAGGGGCTTCAGCAGTGGGACAGGGACAAGTGGCGCCCATGGAGAAAGGCCACCATCACACACAGAAATCAATTTCAGGCAGATGTCCAGCTACTTTGAGACCTCTGAAGAAGGAGCAACTTCAGCAAAAAGCACTGATGTCCAGGATGAGATGGAGACAGGGGACTGAGACAGGGGGCAGAGACTGGGCTGATCAAAAGGGAGAAAATGCAGAACAGAATTTGAAATTTTACCATGGTCTCCAGACTTTCTGGAGGAAAAGGGGTTGTATGAACCTCTGAAACTATTCTCCTTAGATCATCTTTAAACCTTAAATCACAAATATCCCAACGTCATCTCAAAGCCAAACAATAGTTTAGCTTAACTGGTGAAAAAGGTCTGCCTTGAGGACTGTGCTTTTTCAGTAACTATCTAATGGGATCAAAGTGAGGATAGGAACTCGTGGAGCAGTGACTTCATATTAATGAGGGAGGCGCAGCTCTGAGAAGGACAGCAAGAACAGGAGCACGACACCAAGAATGTCGGGTCACTGAGTTGTACACAGAGACACTGCTGCATGGGGTAGCTTGTGGTGTGCGTACTCTCAACGGAAACAACAAAATAAAGTGTTTACCAAATGGAAGAACAAACCATGATGCCCGCCTGCAGTGTTCTGTGTACCTCACTGTGCCACGCACGGAGGTTACCAAAGCCGGTTAACAACGTACACTCAAAGGGATGGGGAGGGCAGCCGGGAGGTGCTGCTGTCCCTGCGCCTCACCGAGCATTAAGTGCCAGCAGTTCCATACGGCGCAGCCTAACAAAGTGCTCCCACGGAAAGACGCAAAGCACTCACAGAAAGCACCCCAGAGAAAAACAAGCCAAAGACTCCAAAGAGGCACTTGACAAACCAGGAGTCAGACAGCCAACAGGCAAGAAAGCCGCTCCAGCTTGCCAAGGACCTGGGGAGCATGCATTTACACCACAAGAGGCTACCACACACCCACCAGAGTGGCCAAGGTCTCTGGGACCAATACCAGCTGCTGGCCAAGATGTACGTGACAGAGTTCAGTATGTGCAGGCCTTGCTGGAGAGACAACCTATCCCACTGGGGCAGGCAGCTGGCACCTTCCTAAAGTCCAAAGGCTGCAGCTGCACATGCAGGTGCACACCAAGAGACAGATGAGAACAGGCCCAGTGCAAATGGGCTGACTGTCCTTCAATGTGATGGACACGCATGGTGGCACAGCCACATAATGGAATCCACATGGTCAAGATGCCTCTCACAGACACTAAGCAGAGTACACACACTGTGCAATTCCACTCACAGGGCATTCAGGACCCAAGTGAAGCTGCAGGCTGGGGTGCGCGCTCAGGGGGTCACAGGCTGAAGGCGGGAGAGCAAGGCACCCAGGTGAGGACAGTGGTGCCCTCTGGTGGAAGAAAGGGAAACAACTGGGGACAGGAGAGCCTTCTGGGTGCTGGCAGTGCCCTCCTACTGAATTGGGCAGTGGTTCCAGGGGGCTCACACGAGAACATCACTGACAGGATGTCCTGGCCCTGTGCATGTTCCCACCTGGACATGACAGCTCACGGTTCACCAAAGCTTCAAAGGAAAGCCAGCCAGTTAGCACCTCAGAAGGCTGTCATCCTTCACATTGGGCCTGACCTCCCAGCCCCAATGAGCATTTCCCCATTGACCGCTTACTCTGCTTAGTCTGGAGACAGCCAGGGAGACGGAGGTTTTAAACTCTTCCGGGTTCTTCTGTGCTAACGTGGTGATCAGACTCGTGGCAGCCGTTACCACACCCTGAAGGAAACATACATCACACAACAGCAAGATGCATCTGTATTTCAGTCAAAACCCCCAGAGGCAAATGTTCACTTTAAACTCACTTCCCAAACTAGAGCAACAAGCTGGCAGTCCCCCGGCCATCTCAGGACTCCACACATGCACTGGCTGGCTCACTGTGTCACAGACTGCTCTCGGGAACAGGGACCTCACCCCACCTCACCCCGCTCGCTGGCCTTCACCTGGCCCGTGTCTGGCCGTTTGCCCCCTTGCCAGTCATTCTAAGACATTCTGTGCTGATTAAAGGGAGCTCTGGTGGCATAGTGCCTAAGGCATTTGACTGCTAACCAGAAGACTGGTGGTTCAAACCCACCAGCCACTCCTCAGAAGGAAAACTGGGCAAACTACTTCCATAGAGATACCTAACGCCTCAGAAACCAACAAGGGGTCACTATGAGTCGGAATCGACTCAACAGCAATGAGTTTGCTTCCCCCCAACCCCAGTTACCTTTAGACTCAACAGAATCTTCAGAGTCCCAATCCGAGAACATAGAGAAGGCAGCTTAAGTAGACCCTCCCTCCCCTTTCTCAGCAGCTGTGTGCGACCTCGTCCCCGAGTCCCACCAGCTGACTGTGGACCAAGGGGTAACATGTACGACGCCAAGCAGCACAGCCCTCTACCCTCTGCACTATGTGGCCCTGAACCCCAGGGCCCTCAGTCTTACTCAAAGCACAGCGGAGGACAGCTAGTGCTACTCAGAGTGCCAGCTGCCTCTGAAAGAGCTTCTGCTTATGCACAAAAGTTCTCCCACAAACACAAAGGGCAGAAGCTGGGAACGCACCAGCTCAGGAGTGTCTAGTGGCAGCCGTGGTCTCGCTTATACCTCCCAGGCATCCCAAGAAAGCTGTTCTCACCACGGCAATGCCAAAAACGCTTATTGAGTGGGCGAGGCGGGACCCAACCCAGATACCCACCAGGTGCTGGTCGTTAAGGAGATGAACCACTCGGGACGTCCAGTCGCCCATGGGCACAAGGTCAGGGGATGTCCTATACAAGCGCAGCAGACACAGGGCAGCACTCTGCTTCACGCTGTCCATGGTGTCCCTGTAAGAGAGATGCCCAGTGAGCCTCTGGACTACAGACCTCTCACCACGGCCACGCAGGCCCAGCACCCCATCCACCCTCAGAGCTGCCCCAGACCGCACACCATGCCCACGCAGGCCTAGTACCCCATCCGCCCTCAGAGCTGCCCATCCACCCTCAGAGCTGAGCCAGATGGCTCAGCGCAGCCACGCACACCCAGCGCCCCGCCCACCCTGAGCTGCCCCAGACCGCTCACCATGCCCACGCACGCCCAGCGCCCCGCCCACCCTGAGCTGCCCCAGACCGCTCACCATGCCCACGCACGCCCAGCGCCCCGCCCACCCTGAGCTGCCCCAGACCGCTCACCATGCCCACGCACGCCCAGCGCCCCGCCCACCCTGAGAGCTGCCCCAGACCATTCACTGCAGTCTGAGCCCCCATCTGAGTCACCCATTGCTTGGCTGGATCTCAAGGTCGGTGGTCTGTTCGAGCAGGTTCCTGGACACTGTGCTCCCGAACCTTCTGACATAAAGGGTCTGCCCACTGCCTCTCTCTCACAGGACAGCTCAGCGAGGCCAGCAGCACTGGCCAGACTGGGTTTTCCCTTGTCCCCCTGGTCCTGCCTCATCCTCCCGTTCCCATAGCTCAACCAGGCTGCACTGAAAGCTGGTCACTCTGCTCCATCCAGATGCACCATGGGCCCTGGTTTCAGGGCCTGCTCCTGGCCACCCTCTCTGATCTTTTCTCTGACTCACATGCTGGCTCCTCTGCCCCAGAGATCACCTTGGTCAGTGCTGGCATTCATTTCCTTGATTCGTGTGTGCACCAGGCAGTATTTTGACGGCATCATAGACAACCTATGGCCCAGAGAACCACATGGTGCAGGTGCAGAGAAGGTGCCACGTGGTGCGGGGGTGGAGGAGATGAGCACTTGAACCCATCAAGGAAGGTCTCTAAGCAGAGGCGGCCACCAGTGCCAGGCTAAGACAAGCCTCCTGAGTTCTCATTTTCAATCTAAATATGCACTCACTCTTACCTGCACACATCTGTGCAAATGCACACCCACAGCATGCACACATACACACACACCTTCACAAATACATCTTACACATGCACTCACACCCACACCCACCCACATGTACCCACTCGTGTCAGTACACTCACACACACCCACATACTCACAGCATGCACACTCAAACCCCTGCACTCACCTACCCACATGAACACACCCATGTCAGCACACACCCAGACACACATGCGCTCACACACGTACTTACCCATATGTACACACCTGTGCCAGCACAAACACACCTGTACACATTCCCATGTATACTCACTCATCTATGAAAAAATACCCATACCTGTACACACACGTGTATATTCTCACCAGTGCACTCACCCACACACACACACCATACACTCCCATATGAGCCCACAGCATGTACATTCACATCCCTGCACTCACCCACCCACATGCATACACTTGTGCCCACACACACCTGCAACACACACGCTTACATATACACTCATCTGTGAACACACACCCACATCTGCATGCACACATACATATACTCTCATGTACAGCATACATTCATATCCCTGCACGCTTACCCACCCACATTCACACACCTGTGCCAGCACACACATCTGACCTACACTCATACACTCACCCATGTACACACACCCACACCTGCATGCACACATATGTATACTTTCACACAGAGCATGCATTCATACCCATGCACACTCACCCACCACATGCACACACCTGTGCCAGGATACCCCCAGGCACATACACACCCGCACACACTGACATGTACACTCACCTGTGTACACCCACTCACGCCTGCATACACACACACAGCATGCACACTTACTCAACCCATATACATACACCTGTCCCAGCACACCCACATGTATACTCACCCATGAACATACATCTACACTCACACCTGCATGCAGACACACACTCACACATGGCATGCACTCATACCCCTCCCTGCGTACTTACCCACCCATATGCACACACCTGTGCCAACACACCCATGCTCATATCCCAAGCACACTCACCTGCATACACACACCCACTTGCATGCACACACTCACCTGCATGCACACACGTATACTCACACCCATACACACATACCCAGCATATGCATTAATATCTCTTCACTCACCCATCCACATGACACACCCATTCCAGCACACACCCTCACACACTCACCCTCACAAACTCACCTGTACACCCACCTATGCCACACACACCCACATTCACACCTGCATGCACACACATATACCCACTCACCCATGTGCACAGTCACATGCACACATACTCAACCGTGCATTTATACTCACACGCACACCCACATTCACACCTATGCACAATTACACACCTACACTCACCCTCATGTACTGCCACACACACTCACCCATGCATGCACATACACACGTGCTTCCTTCCCCTCATACTCACATGTACTCACACACCTGCGAACACATACACATATGTACACCAAACTCACCCATGTACACACACCTGCACTCTCACCCCTGTGTGCACATGCATGTATACTCACACCTACAACCTATGCACACACTTAGACGCGCGTGCACACCCACACACATCCATACATTCACACACTCACACACACACACGTGTGAGTCAGCTCAAGCCTTTTTCTCATCTGGCAGTTCGTCCCAGGGCATCTCGAGTGCTTGGCTGCCTCTAATTCAGTCATCAGATGGGCAACGAACGGGGCCGCCTGACCCTCCCGTTGCATTTCTCGGCTCCATGTGTCCACCTGACACAGCTTTCTTTGAATCCCATGTGTGGAATCCTTGCTCAACAGGTCAGTCTGCAGCTATGTCCTGAGCCAGGGCTCTGTCCTGTCTCCGACATGACATCCCCCAGGGCTCATATGGCCCACCATGCCACTGCTCACATGCAGAGCAGCAGCTCAGCCTGACCTGGTTCCTCAACTGCTGCACTGCAGGCTCTCAAGGCCAGGTCACCCTGGAACCACCCTCAGTGGCATGCCTGCTGTCCACCCACAAGATGCCAGCAGCCCTCCACTGTGACACCAAAAATGTCCCAAGACACTACAAGGTGTCCCCTCAAAGCAAGGTCATACCTCAAGAGCCCCAGTCTAGATCCCTGCTTGTTCTGACCCCCATGCCAACCCCCTCCTGCCCATTGAGAGGCAAAGGGCTAGGAGGTGCCTGGCCTCTTTGCATGTCCTTCCAGAGTGCCAGGTCCTCTCTAGGAGCCCACCCCACTTGCAGGACCTGTGAGCTTCTCAGACAGGAGGGCACCCTGGAAAATGTGCAGGTGGTGCAGGTGCTTCTGAACATTTTCCTGAGCCGCCACTCGGCTCCTCACTCAGCAGCTCTCAAGACGGGGGGAGGGGGGGGGTGCACCAACAATTCTCAGAGTCTGGGTGCCATGCTCCACGGCAGCTCCCACCAAAGGGACTGGGTGCCAGCTCGCCCCTAGCAAGCCCTCTCCTGGTGGTTGCACTGTGAAGCCAGGCTTACTTAGTCTTCTCTTTCATCTTCTCTAACCCTCCTGAGGACAGACAGTCCAAATGGACTTCACCAGAGCCTAAACTTTACTTCTTGACCCACCTGTAGACTGTCCACGTCTCCTCAGGGCACAGCCAGGGAAACGAGCACTGCCCACAGGTTCCTTGGTGACACGATTGAGCCCTTTAACCAGAGACGCAGCCTGAGACACATACCCCGCCACGAGGATCTTGGGAATCTCCCCAGCAAACGCCTCAGCCATCTCGCGGCTGCCCACGTTGGCGATGCAGTGTAGCGCCAGGCCCATGAAGGTGGGGTTCCGGCTTGCCAGGTCATTCTTGATGGCATTGTTGATCAAGCGGATCAGCTCACTGTTGGAGTTGACCAGCACAGAGATGAAGAGGTAGCCCTGTGAGCCGCAGGAGAGGAGAGAACAGGTTCAGGACCAGACGCCGAAGCCGCAGTAGCACAGCCACATCTCCGTCTCCACAGCCCGCCGGCCCCAACCCCAGCCGCCCACACTTGCAACCCAGGAAGACTCATCTTTACTTGGACAAAAGCACTAATCCTGCTGCAGAAGTAACGGACATCTTTGCTCACAAGCCTACTGTGAGGCAGGCAAACACACTTGCTAACTACCGTCAGAGGGACAAGCCTAAGGAGCTGCTCACGTGTGCCCCACTGAGGTCAGACCCTCAGTCTCACCACAGTCCCACACTCACAGATGCACAGGTTAACAGGCCAATGTCCGATGTCAAGAAGAATGTACCAAGAAACGGGTGGATTCCCACAAACCCGGCCTGCCCTCTGCTCTTCCCTCTCCTGCATCTGTCTGCTGCGTGTCTCCGGCCTCCCCATCACCACCCGGGTGAGAGCCTGGCATAGCCTGCAGCTGTCATAGGAGGCCTATGGGACCTGGGGACCTGGCCTGGCTACAGAGCCACAGGCCTCTGCCATGCGCCAGCTGCTCTTCACCATACACCTCCCCCGCCCTCCTTCCTGTTCATTTTGTAGATCCCAGCTCAACCAACTCCCCAAGAAGCCGCCTCCCAGTCCAGTCCCCCTTCCTCCCAGGGAACCATGCACTCTCCAGCTGTCACTCTCTCTGGGAGCTGTCTGATGCTCTGACACGCCTCCTTGGTCCAGGGCAGGCCCATCTGCCTCTGGTACTGAGTCCCCAGGGTCCCTGGCATACTGACTAGCAACTTGGGATTTTCCATTTACTTTCTGAAGTTAGCGTTTGCAGAAATAGGAGAACGTGTTCCTTTCTCCCACGGGGTGAGACATACAGAGAGACTGTCACTCCAAGGGGATGAAGACACTAGGAAGCTGGCGCCAGCTCCAGAACCAGCACCCAGTGTGTCCATACACTGGTCACCTTCAAATCCCGTGACAGTAGTGCCCCTTCCAGAACAAAACGCCATGTCAAGCAACTGGACACACTTACCGTGACAGCATGGCACCCAGCATCATGTGGAAGGGACCCTGCAAGTGGCCCCCAGCCTACCCTTTAGAGGCTAACCTGAGGACAGTGGGACTCACAGGCGCCCCAGGGACCCACCTCATCAAAGGCTGGGCTCCTATAGCACCAGGGCAAACCCTCTGAGGAACAAAGGGGCAATATGCAGAGAGCAGCAGGAAGGCAGTGGCTACCTTAGCAAGAACCTTCCCCAGAAAGCACCTCTACAGCTGTAAGGAAAATATGCAGAACGGTGGTTGTGGCTGAGAGAGAGCGGGAAAGGGGAGGCCTATACTGACACATACAGTGAAATCGAGCCTCATGCACCAGGCGCTGAGGCCTGCACCCAGCCCACGCAGCTAGTGTTAGAAGCGGGTAGAGAGGGGAGGAGCTGCAGGTGGCCAAGGGTCGGGACGACACTCACAATCTGCTTCTCTGTGTATCGGTTGGAGCTCAGCAGGTTCACAGCCTCCATGTGTCCAAAGTCAATGTCGTGGCCCAGGAGGAAGATGAAGAGCAACTTGCAGACATACTTTTTCTTGCTATAGCCATCGAGTGCCTTGTCACCTACAGAAGAGAAGGCGGCGGATGGCCCAAGGTGAGAGAGCACTCCCCGCAGCAGGAGAGCCTCAACACTCCACTGGAGTGCAGGCAGCCAGCTGCAGGCAGGACTGCGGTGAGCGGCACCCTCGCCAGGCAGTGCACATCAGCACCCAAACGCCGGTGCCTTCTCTGTCTCATAGCAGACCCACGCAGTCCCAAAGCCATCCCAAGAACCCCAGCCACGCCATCTCAACCCACAGTGCCGGCAGCAAGGGTCACGCCATCACAGCCAAAGGCAGGTGGACATCACTGGGCCTAGGCCATCACCTCCACACAGCTGGGCCCTGCAGGCAATGGGGCGTGTACAATGTCTACCTGAAACTGGCTGGAAGGTAAACGTACTCTAAATAAACTCCCTTCCATTTCTCAAAAGTTTTAGAACAAACTTCCCAGCCACACAAAAGAATAGGCCCCAAAAGGGCTCCTGTGCCTTCTTCACTCACAGCATGATGGGGAGCCCCGTGCCTTCACTCACGGGGTGACCAGGGGTCCTGTGCCTCACTCACGGCATGACTGAACCCCTCCCCAGAAGCCACAGCAGGGCAACCCAAAAGATGAGTCGACAGACCACACCACGTTTAGTCAAAAACTAAATGAAGACACAACACTGTGACTTTCCACACCACAAGCCGCTCTCACTGAGAGGTAACAGGCCTCAGATTCAGCCTTCAGCAGACTGCCAAGAGGCCACCCAGAGCTTGGTCTACTTCCTGTGGGTGGTGGGGTGGGCCTGGTGCTGTGGGTGTGAGGAGTGGTGCACTCATGGGACCCAAGGGAACAGAAGAGGGTCACACACGTTTGCCCCCTACTCAAACCTATCAGTAACGGTCTGACTGACCTGGCAGTGCTGTCCCAAAGAAAAGCCCCTCCAAAGACCTCAGAACTGTGGTCCATGCCCACTAACTGGGCCCCTTCCCTTCAGGACAACTTGAAAATCTTTACTCCTTTCAACAGCAAACTAACAAAAAATACAAACCCTACTTGGACCCACCTCACCCCTCACCTGTCACATCCTATTGGGGACCCAGCGTGGTAGCCTCAGGTCTGCACCTGAACAGTAGCATAGCCAGGCTGCCTCCAACTTCTCCCTACTGGGCCTGGCCACCCTATAAGAACTACCCCAGGCCTCTCCTTCCAGAAGCCTCCTTTGGCTATCAACACTGCTAACCACAGCCACAGGCATATAGCTCCACCCCTAACTAGAGACTCACCTCACCTCAGCATACAAAGGACAGAGTCAACGTCCCTGTCGGACCCCGGGACCCATGGGCTATCTTTTCCCCAAGGTGCTGTGGCTCCTCCATAAAGATCCCAATGGGCTCCTGCTCCCACAGGCTCACAGATGGGCCCCTCAGAAGGACCCTCCTCCAATGCGGATGCAGGTGCTGGGAAAACCATGGGCCACTGCAGAGCCCACAGGAGTGTGGGCAACACAGGCTAGAGAAATGAAGGGAAGGCTGAAGACCCCAGCGAGGGCCTAGGGGCCCGAGTTGATACAGGCACAGCTGCATGCCAAGATTAAAGAGGCCCTTTCAAGGGTTCACAAAGGCTGGGAAGGGCTAGGGATGAACCCTGAGTCTGAGCCCAGGGGAGTGGGCCAGAGAGCCGGCTTACTTCCGCAAGACCTGTGACCTGCAAATGGAGTCCCAGGGACACCTGCTCCTCTGTTGTTGTTGTTGTTAAGTTCCATCGCGTCGTCTCTGACCCTATGCACAGGAGAATGAAACACCGCCCGGTCCTGAGCCAGCTCCACAATTCTTGCTACACTTGAGCCCATTGCCACCGCCACTCTGTCAATCCACCTCGTAGAGGGCCTTCCCCTCCTTCGTTGACCCTCCACCTTACCAAGCATGACACCCTTCTCCAGGGAATGGTCCCTTCTGACAATATGACCAAAGTAGGTGAGATGAAGTCTGGCCGTTCTCACCTCCAAAGAACATTCTGGCTGCACTTCCTCCAGGACAGAGCAGTTACTTTTAGCAGTCCATGGTACTTTCAGCATTCTTCACCAACACCACAGCTCAAAAGCATCAACTCTTCTTCAGTCTTCCTTATTCATTGTCCAGCTCTCACATGCATATGAGGCGATTGAAAATACCATGGCTTGTGTCAGGTGTACCTTAGTCCTCAAGGAGACATCTTTGCTTTTCAGCACTTGAAAGAGGTCCTTTGCAGCCGATCTGCCCAGCGCTACACGTCGTCTGATGTCCTGACTGCTGCTTCAATTGGCATTGATTGTAGAACCAAACAATGTTAAGTCTCTGACAACTTCAATCTCTTCTCCATTTATCGTGATGCTGCCTATAGTTGTGAGGATTTTTGTTTTCTTTATATTGAGGTGTGATCCATACTGCAGACTGTATTCTTCAATCTTCATCAGTAAGAACTCACTTTCGACAAGCAAAGTTGTGTTGTCAGCATATCACAGGTTGTTAATGATTCTTCCTTTAATCCTGATGCCATGTTCTTCTTCATATAGTCCAACTTCTCGAATTATTTGCTCAGCATACAGACTGAATAAGTATGGTGAAAGGATACAACCCTGACACACTCCCTTCTTGGTTTTAAACCATGCAGTGTTCCCTTTTTCTGTTTTAATGACAGCCTCCTGGTCTACGTACGGGTTCCTCATGACCACAATTAAGTGTTCTGGAATTCCCATTCTTCCACAATTTGTTATAATCCACACAATCAAATGCTTTTGCATAGTCAATAAAACAAGTAAACATCTTTCTTGTATTCTTTGCTTTGAGCCAAGATCCATCTGACATCAGCAATGATATCCCTTGTTCCACGTCCTTTTCTGAACGCAGCCTGCACCTCTGGAAGTTCTCTGTCAATATACTGCTGCAAATGTTTTTGAATTATCTTCAGTTAAGATTTTACTTGCATGTGATATTAATGATATTGTTCGATAATTTCCACATTCTGTAGGATCACCTTTCTTTGGAATGGGCACAAATATGGATCTCTTCCAGTTAGTTGGCCAGGTAGCTATCTTCCAAATCTCTTGGCATAACCGAGTGAACGCTTCCAGTGGGGCATCCATATGTTGAAACATCTCAATGGATATTCCATCAATTCCTGGAGCCTTGTTCCTCGCCAATTCCCTAAGCGCAGCTTCAACCTCTTCCCACAATATCGTTGGTTCTTGAACATATGTCACAAAAAAATGCATCAAAAAATCCTGAAATGGATGAAGATCGACCAGTTCTTTTGGGTACAGTGACTCTCTGTATTTCTTCCATCTTCTTTTGATG
>NW_006921831.1:4312314-4319049 GCF_000298275.1 Orycteropus afer afer
TGTCACCAAGGCCAAATTTTCCAACTACTGGTGATTCTTCTTTGTTTCCAACTTTTGCATTCCAATCACCAGTGATAAGCAACACATCTTGATTGCATGTTCAGTCAATTTCAGACTGCAGAAGCTGATAAAAATCTTCAATTTCCTCATCTTTGGCTTTGGTGGTTGGTGCATAAATTTGAAGATAGTCGTATTAACTGGTCTTCCTTACAGGCTTATGGATATTATCCTATCACTGACAGCATTATATTTCAAGACAGACTTGAAACATCTTTTGTGATGATGAATGCCACGCTATTCCTCTTCAATGTGTCATTCCCAGCATAGTAGATTATATGGTTGTCTGATTCAAAATGGCCAAAACCAGTCCACTGCAGCTCACTAATGCCTAGGATACCAATCTTTATGCGTTCCATTTCATTTTTGACAACTTTCAATCTTCCTAGATTCATACATCGTACATTCCATGTTCTGATTATTAATGGATGTTTGCAGCTGTTTCTCCTCAATTTGAGTCATGCCACATCTGCACATGGAGGTCCTGAAAGACTTACTTTATCCATATCATTAAGGTTGGTTCTACTCTGATGAGGCAGCTCTTTCCCAGACCTATTTTGAGTGCCTTCCGACGCAAGGGGCTAGTCTTCCTGCACTATGTCGGACAATGTTTCCAAGCTATTCATAAAGTTGCCCAGTAATGTATCAGACAGTGTTTCTCTGCTATTCGTAAGGTTTTCCCTGGTCAATTTTTGAGAAGTGGATGGCCTCCTCCTTCTTCCTAGTCTGTCTCAGTCTGTAAGCTGCATTGAAACCTGTGCACCATGTGCAACTGGGCTGGCGTCTGAAACACCAGTGGCATAGCCTCAAGCCTCACAGCAATGTACAAGCCTCACAGGATGACAAACTGACAGACAAGTTTGTCTCCCTTTGCTGTTGGAAACCTCTGTACCCTCCTCTGACCTAATTCCTACCTGAAACCTGCTCCTCTGGCAAGTGTAAAATCATCAACCCTCCCAGGCCGTAGCCTCTCAGGAGCAGCTGGCCACCAGGGATGCCAGGTTCCAAGGACAGGAACCAGCTTGGTTCTCAAGGGCTGCTGCAACAGAAATATCACAAGCGGACAGCTTAACAAACAGTTTATTGATTCTCTTGCAGTTTACCAGGCTAGACGTCTGAATTCAGAGTGCTGGCTCTAGGGGCTGGGTGAAGGCCCCTGACCTTGGACTTCAGCTCTGTCTCTTGTTCCAGGCCCACTGGAGCTGGGGGCGTCTCCTAACTCAGGCAGCTGCTGGGTGCTGAGGATGTCAGCAGGTAAAATGGCACAGTCCCAAGATCAGTAGGCAACACAGCAGGCCACTGGTTCAAGTCCAGGAACTGGAGATGATGATGACTCGGCCAAATGCGGGATCCGATGTGCCAGAAAGCTAGAGATTTTCCCAAAGGTTCTGCTTATATGCTAGAACCAGGCCAAGGCCCAAAGGCAGGTCCCCATCTGCTCACAGCAGACTCCACTATGGAGGTGATTACAGTCTCATCAGGGGGAATAACCACATCCAGCTGCCCAGCCGAGTTGACACACACACCCTTAACTACCACACCCCCCAGCTTGGAGAGACGTCACTAAGCAGGACTGAGGAGGCACCCCACCCAGGACAGACCTCCAGCCACAGGAGAGAACATGCAGATCCACTGGACTGGCTGAAAGTCACAGCACAGGAGACAAGCCCAAGGCTGTCTCTGCTCCAGGGCAGCACCCACACTTCAGGTCTCAGCAGCCACCTCCAAGACCAGACACACGGCTCACAACACACCCCCCACTTGGTTCTGCTGGGAGCATGGGAGCTCCGACACCAGCAACCCCAAGGTCCCCACCTCTCCTCAGGAAGCCCCAGCGTTCTGTGCCCATTCCTCAGGATCACGCAGCAGGTGGGCCACTGGGCAAAGCAGCTCCCAGTCACTGTACAGCACAAGGGCCGCAGTCCATGGCATGCCCCTCTCCATCCCGCAGACAGACCCCTCACCACCTGTCCTTCACAGTGGCACCAGGCTGGGTGCTCTCAGCAGAGGACACTCAGGAGTGCAGCTGGTGGGCCAGCAGTGCTGCAGAGCCAGCCGAGTGCTGCCCAGCCACAGAGCCTTGGCCTGGCCACTGCATTCCTGTGGGCCTCTCAACATGAGGCAGCCCCAAAGGGTTCCTGCCCATAGCCATACCCCACTCTGCAGGTCCCCACAGCTCACCTGCAGCCCAGGGGGCTGACACCCTCTGCGCATACCCTGCCTCCCAGGGCTGACCCACCTACACTCGTCACTTCCTGCTTGCCAGGCAACTGCAGCTCCTTGTGGGACCTTGGTGCCAAAGGTTGAGCCCCAACCTGCCTTGAGGACTCTCCCTCAGCCCAGGGGCCCCAGAATTTCCTTACAGCTTATACCCAGTCCCTCTGATCAGAGGCTAACAGTCTTTTACAGGAATATCCCCCTAGAATTCACAACATGGCTTGTACCTCCTGACAGCCCAGCAGACCCAGGCCCTGAACACTCAGCCCAGTGTTGGGCAGTGGCAGAGTATAAGATGGGCCTCCTAGCAGGTCCTGCAGCCTGGTTCAGAAATGTTAAAACGGTCTGTCTTCTGCCTGTCCTCAATTTCCCCTTAATAATCACCCCCTGATGGTCAGTAAAGGAGACTGGCACCAGCCTCGACACCTGTAAAAATGTCCTGAGACTCAAAGCCACACCTCTGCAGCATTAGGAAGGTGGGGCAGGTGAGCACACCACAAGGGCCCAGTGTCTTCTGCCATCTCTCAGTCAGGTCACTGCAGACGGGTCTTGTGAGCCTGTGCGGCAACGTCAGGATGGCAGGGAGCTGTCACACTCTGAGCTCTGAGGCATCCAGACAAGGCCACCTCCACCCCAGCACGGCTAGGCAGCGTGCACAGGCAGCAGCTCTTTGCGGGGACGGCTGCAGCCTCAGTGGTGAGTCCAACTCCAGGATAGAACGGAGCCCACAGGCCACATTGGCCACTCAGATGATGCAGGAGTGACCAGTGGCTTGATTTTAAACAAGTTCTAATTCTACAAGACACCACGGTAACTGTGTACGGAGAACTTCACTTTGATTTGAGGTATAAAAAAGAATATTCAAAGATTAGGTCCTTGCTCGGTATGCTGACAAAAGACCATCCCACAGAAAAGTCCCACACGCTTACCTTTAAATTTTGATCGAATGTTGGCCAGTTCTTTGTTTATCCTCTTTATTTCTGCTTCTTTGCTTTTGCCTAAAAAAAGAAGGCAAACACATCCTTACTTTAACCATTTCTATAACAACGCATGTTTCCCGACATGGCCCACATTCCCAGATATAAAGGTACAGGCTGCCTTCAAGGCAAAATGAGACCCCAAGGGCCTCCTGTTCAGCCGCTCAAAAGCAGAGATGAGCACAGGGAGACAGGATGTCTGTCCACAAATAGCCTGGCAAACAGCCACCACAGAGCCCCAGGGTCTGACCCACACAGAACCTGGTGAGTGCCCACTGCAGAGCCCTGGGACCTGACCCACACATAGCTCAGTGGGGCCCTGCCACAGAGCCCCAGGGCCTGGCACAGCCTGGCAAAGCACCTTCAGCAGAGCCCCGGGGACCTGACCTGCACACGGCCTGGTAAGCACGCGCCCCAGAGAGCCCTGGGACCTGACCTACACACAGCCCAGTGGGGCCCTGCCACAGAGCCCCAGGGCCTGACCCACACACAGCCTGGCAGAGTGCCTGCAGCAGAGCCCTGGGGACCTGACCCACACAGAGCCCAGTGGGGTCCTGCCACGGAGCCGCGGGACCTAACCCACGCATAGCCCGGCAGGCACGCACCGCAGAGCCCCAGGGCCTGACCTATACGCTGGCTGGGCCTCCATGGAGGCAGCAGGAGAGCATTTGTAAAGATGGGACGGTGGTGACAGAGCAAGTCTGAGTGCCCCAGGAAAGTGACTGCTCTAGGCAGATAGGGCAGGTGCAGTGCCCTGCCTCACAGCTTCTGATTGCTCCTTCCTGCCACGTCCTGGAGCTAAGGACCCCAGAATACCTGCTAAATGTTCCCCACAGTCATCATTACCAGCTAGTAACAGCATACTATGAAAACCAATCCCGCAGATAACAGAAGTCAAACGTTTCTGCTGCTGCAGGAGGCCAGACCTGCAGTAGCTAGTAAGTGTTATTTTTATAACATTCAATGAGTTTGGGGATTCTGCATGGTCTGAAAAGGGGACAGCAGATGAATTACATTACAAGCAAACGTTCAGAAGGCACTCATCAGACAAGCCCACTGAATTTACTCAGATGCTGTGGGACATGTAGGGGGCAGGAGGCGGGGAGACGGGGAGCCAGCCAGGATGCGGTCCGGCGGCGGGCATCAGTCTGAGCACTTTGGCACCCCATCTCCAGGGTCTCCTGAAAGAGGAGAACACAAGGGAGACCTCAAACGCCCACACTGCTAGGACAGGTCTAACTAAAAAAAACTTATCTTTCTAGATAAAGAATAGCTCTGGGGAGACTGTAGTCTAGATGGGAAAGGAGGGGCCGCAGGGCCAGCCCTGCCCCCCAGGAATCTGGTCTTTGCTCCCTAGTAACAAGTCCTGGTCTTTGCCCCCAGTGGTCTCTAAGACACTTTGATCCTAGTCCGCATGCACGGGTAACTCCCACAGCAGATTCAGGAGTTCTGCTGGGTAAGAAGTAATCCAGACCAGCCCACAGCCACCTGCTAAAAGCAAGTTGCAATTCACACCCAGTATAGAGTCACTTTTCAATCACCTCATATGCATGTGACAGCTGGACCATGAGTAAGGAAGACAGAATTGATGTGTTTGAATTGTGCTGGCCAAGAACGCTGCATGGACTGCCAGAAGAAGGAAAAAATGTGTCTCTCAAGAAGCACAGCCGGAATGCTCTTCAGAAGCGAGAACGGCCAGATTTTGTCTCTCATACTTTGGTCGTGTCGTCAAAAGAGACCAGTCCCTGGAGGAGGATATCATGCTGAGTGAAGAAGAGGGTCAGCGCAAAAGGAGCAGACCCCCAATGAGATGGACTGACACAGTGGCTGCCACGACTTGCTCCAGCACGGCAGTGATTGTGAGACACACGGGCCTGGGCAGCCTTATGTTCTGTTGTACCTGGGGTCACTATGAGACAAAACCAACTCGTACAACATAGGCTGCCTAGGTCTGAACGGACTCATACAACACAGCCTGCTAGGGGTCTGAACGGACCCAATGACAATGGGTTTCGTTTTTTTAAGCAGCAACATGTTGAGTTTGAGAACTCTAATAGCCTCCAGGAAAATCTTTAACCAGAAACCTTTTAGTGTCAGCATTACAAACAGAACTTTTAGACTCCTTAGGGCCTTTATCCGCCCTGCCCTCCGGTCTCAGCAGGTATCAAGGAACTTCCTCCGAACTCGGCACGCATCACAAAAGCCATCCGGATTCAGCGCGTATTGGAGATTTACTTGGCTCCTGGAAGTCTCTCCCTAGATAATATTTTCCCAAGTGAACTTTGGAGCCGGGGAGTTTCTTTACGTCCCCCAACATCTTAGATCACTGCCCTAAATCCCTTAGCAACAACCAATCACCTGTACCCCCTCGCCCCGGTGCTGCCCCTCCCCATATTGTTCCATAAATTGGTGAAAGAAACGGGGTACGGGGTCTTTTGCTTAAGCCACTGACCTGGTAAGGGCAAAGAGCCTAACTTAAGTTAGCTAATAAACTGTCCTATTGCATTTGCATTGTCGTGGGTTGGCATATTCTTCTCTTCCAAGCATCTCCTTTACAGCCTGGGTACTACAAACAAAGGAGCGTTGGTGGTGTAATGGCTAAGTGCTCGGCTACTAACAGAAAAGTTGGCGGCTCAAGCCCACCAGCAGCTCCGTGATAGAAAAGACCTGGTAAGCTGCTCCCATAAAGATTACATCCTAGAAGACCCTGTGGGACAGTTCTGTGATGATCAGAAGCAACTCAACAGCATGACCTTTCTGACAACAAGCAGCAACAAGCAGACCCGAGAAGAAGGAACAAATCCATCTCAGATGAAATATACCAGAACGTTCCTCAGAAGCCAGAGGGGCAAGACGGACTCGGACACATCCCCAGGAAAGCCGATGACTAGAAAAGGACATAACGTTTGGTAAAGGGGAGAGTCAGTAAAAACAAGGAAGCCCCTCCCTGAGATGGACCGACACAACAGCCCCAACAGTGGCTCCAGCACACCAGGGCGCATGTGGACGGTGCAGGGCCAGGCAACACTTCGTTCTGTGACACCACAGCCACGCGAGACAGCCAACAGCAACGAGAAGCAACAAAGACTGTGGAGACGGGCACCGGATGAAGGGTCCCAGGCCGACACTGTGGTCTGTGGGGATGGGCACTGGACAAAGGGTCTCAGGCTCTCTCTGTGTTCCATGGGGACAGGCACTAGACGAAGGATCTCAGACCATGACTGTGTTCCGTGCGGATAGGTACTGCATGAAGGGTCTCAGACCATGACTGTGTTCCGTGCGGATAGGTACTGCATGAAGGGTCTCAGGCTGTCACTGTGGTCTGTGGGGATAGGTACGGATGAAGAGTCTCAGGCTATCAGTGTATTCCCGGGATGGGCACCAGATGAAAGGTCTCCGGCTGTCACTGTGGTGTGTGGGGATGGGCACCAGATGAAAGGTCTCCGGCTGTCACTGTGCTGTGTGGGGATGGGCACCAGATGAA
>NW_006921831.1:4320747-4323375 GCF_000298275.1 Orycteropus afer afer
GGCTGTCACTGTGCTGTGTGGGGATGGGCACCAGATGAAGGGTCTCAGGCTATCAACGTGTTCCGTGGGGACAGGCACCAGACGAAGGGTGTCAGACCGTCATTGTGTTCCGTGGGGACGGGCGCCAGGTGAAGGGTCTCAGGCCATCACTGTGTTCCGTGGGGACAGGCACTGTCAGGTTGTCATTCTTCAAGAACAACATGCCTGTTAGTGATCTTTTCTTGTGTGCTAGCTGACTAACCAGCCAACAATGTTCCCAAACAAACAGCATAGGATTATGGGACAGATTACTATAAAACACCAAGATCTAAATACAGTATGTACATCTTTGAAACGTATGATGAAACTTGGTTGAAATAAATACCATTAAAATCAATCACCAGCTGCTGTCAAATCAGTTTTGACTCACGGAGAGCCACGTGTTCAGAGCAGAACTGCCCCCCACAGGCGTTTCCTAACTGGGCCCTGTCAGGCGCGGAGCACCGGGCCTTTCTCTCCAGGCACTTCTGGATGAAGGGCGCGCAGCCGTGCTGTCTGCAGCACTCATCTGCAGCGGATTTTTCCAGTACAGAACAACATCTGACCTCCTGACTGCTGCTTCCTTGGATGTGGACTGTGGATCCAAGTAAAACGAAATCCCTGACAACTTCAGTCTTTTCTCAGTTTACCCTGATGCTGCTTATTGTGAGGATTTTTATTTTCTTAAGTTGAGATGTAATCCATACTGCAGACTGTGGTCTTTGATCTTCATCAATAATAAGTCTTCCTCACTTTCATCATTCAAGGTTGTGTCATCTGCATATCGCAGGTTTTCAATGAGAATTGCTCCAATCCTGATGCCACATTCCTCTTCATATAGTCCTGCTTCTCTCATTTTTTGCTCAGCATACAGACTGATTAATTATGGTCAAAGGATATAACCCCGACACATTCCCTTCCTGATTTTAAACCATGCGGTATCCCCTTGTTTTGTTCAACTGCCTCTTGGTCTATGTACAGTTTTCTCATGAGCACAAGTAAGTGTTTTTTGAATTCCCATTCTTTGCAATATTGCCCATAATTTGTTATTGATAATTACACTTCGTGGAAATAGAATACACACACCAATTAAAAGACAGAAATTACCAAACTAGATTTAAAAAAAAAAAAAAAAAAGCCCAACTATATGGTGTCTACAAGAGACACACTTTATACAGATAGAAAGTAATATAATGAAAGAGGTCTACCATGCAAACAGTAGGCATGGGAAGGTGGGCCGCCACCACCACAGGGAAAAATGTGAGACTTTTCATGATGATAAACTTAGTCCATTGGGAAGACACACTGTCTTAGGCTGGTTTTTTGGTCCTCTAGTGCTGCTGTAACAAAAATACCACAAATGGGTGGCATTAACAAATAGGGATTTATTCTCTTACAGTTTATGAGGCTAGAAGTCTGAGTTCAAAGTGCCAGCTCTAAGGGCTGGGTGAAAGTTCCTCAATCCTGGGCTTCAGCTCTGCCTTTTGCTCCTGGCCCACTGGAGCTGGAGGCATCTCTTTACTCAAGCAGCTGCTGGTTGCTGGGGCTGACAAGCCCAAGGTCAATAAGTAAAACAGCACAGTCTCAAAGTTATCAGGCAACACTGTAGGCCACTAGTTCAAGTCCATTAACTATCCCAAGATCAGCAGACAACATGACAGTCCACTGAGATGAAGACTCGGCCAAAAGCAGGATCCAGATGTGCCGAAAGCTCTGAGACCTTTCTCAAGGCTCCTCCTCATACAATGGAAGCAGATCACAGCCTTAAGGCAGCTACTCAGCTGTCCAGTAAATTCTACCAGGGAGCTGATTACCAATCTACATCCAGCTGCCCAGCCAAGTCGACCCATAACCTTAACTATCATCACTAGGTTCACTCAAAACTCTAACCAAACTCACTGCCATCAAATCGATTCCCACCCATAGCGACCCCCATGGGTTTCCAAGGTGGTAAATCTTTACCGAAGTAGATTGCCCAGTCTTCCTTCTGCAGAGTGGTTTGAAGGAGCAAAACCAATGAAGTGTATATATAAATAAAGAGAGAGATTTTCTCAGTGGAATGGCTCACACAGTTTTGGAAGGTGGCAAGTCCCAAATCTGTGGGTCAAGTGTCAGACTGGAGGCGTCTCCCAACTCACGTGGCTGTAAGAGCTAAGGAACCCAAAACTGGAATATCAGACGGCAAGCTGCCGGCTCATGTACCAAGACCTGGAGGTCAGAGGATGATGAGTTAGATGAAGAATTGCAAGAGAGAGTTCCGGCAAGATGGCGGACTAGGCAGAAGGACTACATGGACCCTCTTCAACAAAGAAAAGGGAAACCAATTAACACAGACACAGAAGATAATCTTAGACCCCTGAGCCTTGAAAGGAAGGATACAGAAGTGGACTAAACCCCAACTAGCAGAAGAATTTGTGTGAATATACCAAAAAAGGAGACATACGGAGCTGTGGTCTGGCAGCGACCTGAGCGACCCTGATGGTATAGATGGCTTGGAGATTACCGAGTGGTAGTAGGACCTAAGAATTAACCTAAAAATCACCCTGCTAGCCAGGGACTGCACGGAGGACTGTGCACAGTGGCTGGGGAACAAACAGAGAAGGTAAAGAG
>NW_006921831.1:4327025-4340839 GCF_000298275.1 Orycteropus afer afer
GGTAGCATAGTGCCTAAGGCACTCGACTGCTAACCAGAAGGCTGGCGGTTCAAACCCACCAGCCACTCCTCAGAAGGAAGGTTGGGCAATCTACTTCCTTAGAGATATTGCCTTAGAAACCCAGGGAGGGGTCGCTATGAGTCTGGGCTGACTCGATGGCATATAACAACAACAACAACAACATTCTGAGATAGGAACAGACTGCAAACACTAACACTACAAAGCTTCTAGAAAACCATAGGAGAGTTCCTTGCAACCTTGGAGTAAGAAAGCCTTCTTAAAGAGGACACAAGGCAGCCCTACACCAACAGCAGGGAAGCAGCTCAATACGTAAAAATAAACCTTCTGTTCTTCAAAGATCCAGCAAGATCACAAGGCAGCCACAGACCAAGAGTCTGCAACACGTGAAACCAACCAACAGCTTGTCTCCAGAAGACATCAAGAACTGCCACAAATCAACAACAAAAAATAAGTAACCTAGCTGTTTTGTTTTGTTTTTTAATGGGCACGAGATCTGTAAAAGATCACCTGCCAATGGGCAATAAGTACATATAAAGATGCTCATCACAGCTGGTGACCAGAAGAACACAAACGACCAGCAAAATGTGGTACCACCACACGCCACTCAAATGGCTAAAATTAAAAAGACTGACACTAGCAAATATCGGTGGCGATGTGGAGCCCCTGGACCTCTCTTAAGGTGCCAGTGGGAGTGTGGAAGAGCTCAGCTACCCTGGAAAACTGGTCATGTCTCCTAACTGAAACACACCCCAGCTACTCTGCCGCATGCCCACTGTGTTCTCCTGGCAGAGAACAAGTCCACTCTCCCTGAATCAACACCTGTAGAGGAGTGCGTCAAAATGCTTCATCCCTAATAGCCAAAACCTGAAAACACCCCACGACTATTAACAGGAAAATGGATAAACAAATTGTGGGGTATTCCTAAAGTCAACTACTCAGCCTTAAAAGAGAATGGACTCCAGCTGACCAGGACTGGGCCAGAAAACCTGCCCAATGAGCTGGGAGCTGGGACCACCTTACAGTGCAAAGGAAGACAGGAGCCACCCTGCAAGAGATCCCAGCTTTGGCCAAAGCTCAGACAAACTGAGCCACAAACATATTCAGGAGAGTGGTACTGGATTATACCCCAAAGTACGAATTAAATACGCACAGGTGCATACTGACGTAAGTGACTAAATACACTGCGGAGGAGAGACAAACTCCCTACGCAGAAAAAATTCTAAAAGCTTATGGAGATGCTTCACCATCAAGAAAGTGGAGCCCAGCTCCCTACTTACTTCAGTGTGGACTCTGCATGTGGCAACACCCTTCCCCAGAGCACTGTGGGGGGAGGCAGGGAGACTCCACAGTGCAGGGAGATTAACACCAACAGTGAGGCATCATGTTGACAGCATGTATCCTTGACAGGTGTCTTGATCCTCTGGTGCTGCTATGACAGAAATACCTCAAGTGCATGGCTTGAACAAACAAGAATTTATTCTCTTACAGTTTAGGAGGCTAGAAGTCCAAATTCAGAATGCTGGCTCTAGGGACCGAGTGAAGGCTCCTCAACCTTGCGCTTCATCTCTGGCTCTTATTCCAGGCCCACTGGAGCTGGAGGCATCTTCCGACTCACACAGCTGCTGGCTGCTGAGGCTGCTGAATCCAAGACTGGCAGGTAAAGTGGCACAGTCCCAAGATCAGCCAGCAACACAGCAGACCACTGGTTCAAGTCTGGGAACAGTCCCAAGACCACCAGGCAACATGCCCCAAAATGTGCCAAAAAGCTGGAGGCCTTTCTCAAAGCTCTGCCATATACACTGGAAGCAGGCCACAGCCAAAGGCAATGCCTCTTCAACTCATTTCAACTCATTAGCTGCTCGAGGCAGACTCCACCATGGAGGTGATTACAATCTCTTCATGGAAAATAACCACACCCAGCTGCCAACCCACTCACAACCACGGCCCAGCCAAACTGACACACAACCTTAACTACCACAATAGGAGAAGAATGGTACTTGATCTCTGTGGTCTTCCTCCCAAGACCCACAATGTCAGTCTACCTCCTCAAATCCTAAAAACCTAATAGCCAGCTTTGATTTGGACATTTCTGATACATAACGAAGATGCTGTGGTGGCACAGTGGTTAAAGCATTGCCTGCTAACAAAAGGTTGGTGTTTTGAACCCACCAGCTACTCCTCAAGAGAAAGATGAGGCAGTCTGCTTCCCTCAAGACTGACATCTTTGGAAACCCTATAAGGCAGCTCTATCTTGTCCTCTGGGGTGCTGTGAGTCAGCATCTACCCAATTAAAAAAAAAAAAAAAAAAACTTACTGCTGTCGACTCAGATCTGACTCATAGTGACCCCTCCTTGGGTTTCCAAGGAGGTATCTCTATGGAAGTAGATTGCCCAACCTTCCTTCCAAGGAGTGGCTGGTGGGTTTGAACCACCAGCCTTCTGGTTAGCAGTCAGATGCCTTAGAACTACGCCACCAGAGCGCCCATCTACCCAATGGCAGTGCGTTTTTTGGATATAGAAAGACCAAGGGAAGAGACGTTAACTGAATATGCCATCATCGAGTGTTAAACTTGGGAAATGGTCTTAATTCTGGAAAACGGAAACCCTGCTTGGACGCAGGACTGTTTCAGGTCAAGATCCTTATCTTCACACAAACAAGCACGGTGCTCTCTTGACGAACCAACACGTGTGGTTGTGGGATAGCTTAAATTATGCCAACAGCTAACACAAGACTGCCTGAGGACCAGGCTGTTGTGGACCTGGCGCTGTGCTGAGCCCTGGGCTGTATCCCTTGGGAACCAACGAGACGCTGTGGCCAGTCACAGGCACAGTAGTCCAGCAGGGCTGGCAGGGTGGGAATGAAAGTGAACCGAGACCCCCATCCAACACACAGAGCAAAATAAACTCCAGATGCGCGTGTATAACGCACTGGCATCTTCAACAGGTAAACAGCCAATCGCTCACTTGATCGATGTCAACAGGACACAATGGCTTCAAAACAAGATTGCACATTTTTAAGTCTTTCACTTCTTGTAGTGGTTTTTAATGTTTGTGAGAATTGTTGGTAAAAGGTCATAACCATTTTGAAACAACTTCTCCTTCTATAAACTTCATACCTGTTCACCAGAGAAAACCTAGGCAACACAGACAAGCACAAACTACTCGGCAGTGCCAGGCCAGCTCATCCCTTCGTTTTTAACCCTTAGGAAAACCAAGCAGGAACAAGAGCACAACTTACTGACATGAGGAGGGACGGAAAGGCTGCCATTCCCGACCTCGCAGCACAGAAGGAATAATAAAGACCATGATGACAACTTGTAAACTCAAAATTACTCTGACAAGCATGGTTTGCTAAAACGGACCAACGAAAACTGCTACTTTATAAACAAACAGAAACAGAAACAAGAAGGCAGGTATTTATTTTCTTACCTAAATTCTCACCTTACCAGCCACTCCTCGGAAAGAAGGTTGGACAATCTACTTCTGTAGAGACACTGCCTCAGAAACCCAAGGAGGGGTCACTATGAGTCGGGTCGACTCCACAGCACATTAACGACATATTGCCCTGTTCCTTATTTTTTCCACTCAGTGTAGCAGGAACATTCTTCTCAGGTCCTTAAACCCCATTCTAACATATCCCTCTAACTTCTATAAAAACACCGACTGAGTATTCATTGTCTGCCCGCAGGGGTAGAGCCAGGGGAGTGAGCCCCCGGGGAGGAGCAACCTCTAAATCCCGCCCCCAATCTTAAGATGAATGACCCTGACAGGGACACAGCAGCAGAAATGCCTGTCCCCTCATTTCTCATTTTGCTTTTTCAAAATTCTAGTTTTCTGTTTCCAGTAACCCGGTTCCCCATCCCCTCAACCTTTCTTTTTCCCTGTCTCCCCTCCAGTGAGTGGCTTAGCCCCCTTCCCCACCCACCCCTCAGAACCATCAAAGACTACTTCTTTCGTGAGAAGCCCTCTCCATGTTTTACAGCAGTGGTCTCACATGTTTGTCGTCACTGACTGACCACACTCAGCATAATGGCCTCTAGTGTCGTCATGGAATGGGCTGTTCACAGATTCCTCCTTGTTCTTTACTGGTGCCTAGGGCTCCATCGTGGGTACGCACCATACTTTTTCTTGATCCATCCCTCGGCTGACGAACACACAGGCTGTCACCATTTCTGCTGCTGTGAACAGTCCCGCACTGAACGTGGATGTGTATGTACCTGTTCATGCCACAGCTCTTACTTCTCTAGGTTGTATACCTAGCAGTGGGACTGCAGGATCATACGGTATTTCTATTTCCAGCTTTTTAAGGAAGTGCCCTACCGTTTTCCACAGTGGTTGCACCATTTTACAGCCCCACCCGCAGTGTGTGAGGGTTCCAGTCTCTCCACAGCCTCGCCAGCATTTGCTGTTTCCTGGGTTGTATTTTTTGTAACATTCACCCCTCGTCCAGCTGCCTCAGTTGGGCACCTTTCGTATTTGTGGCACCTAGGAGTGTCATCCCACACCTCCTATGGTGGCACCCCCTTGGAATTGCACACCCTGGGCCTGTGCCCTCCTCTTCCCCTCCCCCATACCTTGCTGCCCCCTTACACATGGGAACTCACTCAATCCTTAAACAACCCTATTATCCTCATTATACAGAGGAGGAAAGGGAGGCAGGGAAAGGGGAAGTACCGCACCCAAAGTCACACAGCCAGGTCCCGGTGAAGCTCGACCTACTGAACCCACTCACCTAATAACCTGGACCCTGTCTTGCCTCGCCGCATCTCAGTGACCAGGACTTACGTACGATGCCACTCTGTCATCAGTTATTTTCAGTCAATTTCCTTTCGGGGGCACAAAACTGCAGGTGCTTGGAACCAATCACGTGATCCTCTGGGGGTTGTGAGGCGGAGCACTGGACTCACATTTGCCTGGAGGAAGAGCTGCCATAGAAACAGCTGGAAGAGATGCGAGCATCCTCCCCCCAGTGGAGTCTCTGGTGAGCCTGACAGGTGGGTTTAACAGCCTTGTGAAGGGCAGCGCCCCCAACTCACAAGAACACCACACATCCTCAAATTCTGTTAGATCCCAGAGTGTTAATACATGAAGGGACAAGTCACCCCACATAAGCCAAGGCCAGCACGGTGGAGTTTCCCAGGCTCTCCCAGCCAACACAGTGACAGGAACACACACTGGCTGCACAACTCTGCGCTCGGTGACTGTGACTTGGAGCCTTACTCCTCCACCGTAAAGTGAGTAAAGAAAGCCTTCCTTTAGAGGGCTATGCTGACATCCTGGTCGGGCACAGTCCTGGCATATAGGACAGAGGAAGTGCCCAGTAAAGTTAGAAAACAAAAAGCTACCCTGGAGCTCATCCTGACTGCTGCCCCGTGTGCATGAGAGGAGAGCGACGCTCCACCAGGCCTTCTCGGCTCTTCTTTAATGACGCTTTATCAAGTTCTCAGTGGGAGTCTGCACATCAAGTGAGATTCCCACGTGACGATTCCCACACAGACTGTTCAGTGACATGAGTTATACCTGTCACAAGGTGTCAGTGTCCTCCTGGAAGTCCTGGTCCCATCCCCAGTGCTCTAGTTCCCCTGTCCCCTTAACTTCTCATCTTTGCTTCTGAATAACGGCCCACTTCTGGGTTCCGTACAGATGGTTTTCCAGTAGGGCAGCAATCTGACGGGTGTTAGCCTTCATTTTGTGTGCCACTCTGCTTTCACTGGAAGGGATTTCAGAAGACAGTTTCACTGCTAGGTTTCAAGAGTGTCTCAGGACAGTCTCAGGACCCCTCTGTTCTCTACTGTTCCAACTCGTCTGGCCTTTTCTCTTTTTTTAAAGAATTTGAGTTCTGCTCCATATTTTTCTCCCCTTCTATCTGGGACCATCTACGATAACCCCAGTCAGAACAGCCAGTGGTGGGAGCCAGGCCCCCTTGAGTTCTTCTGGTCTCAGGGTAAGTGAGGTTGAGGCTCATGTCCACATGTTTCTTCTCTGAGCTTTTGGTAGCTTCTGACTGCTCTGCTCCTGGCGAATAGAGCCCCACTGGTGTGTCAGAGACAGCCGCTCACACGCTGGTACAACCCAGACTCTGCCTGCCAACCGGGGTGCAGATTGTGATTTCTGTGGACTGTGTCCTGCCCACTGACTAAGTCATCAGGAGGCCTACACCTGTCTTCACAGAGAAACCGTTGCATATGTCCACAGTTAACCTCCTTGAAACAAAATCCTAGATGTGGAATAATTCCCTCAGAAGCTTTACACAAGTGTTGTGACTTTTCATGTGCCTGCCAAAAGACCCACTGAAAAAGGTGCAGACTCTCCACAGACCAAGACCCACAGCCGAGAGCACTCCCGCCTCTCCACCCTAAGGCTCCCACCAGCCCTGGACTTGCCTTATCCTAAAACCCAAAAAAACAAACCCACTGCCACCAAGTCGATAACTCACAATACCCCTAAAGGACAGAGTAGAACTGCCCCACAGGGTCTCCAAGGCTGTCAATCTTTCCAGAAGCAGACTGCCTCATCTTTCTCCCATGGAGTGGTTGGTGGGTTCAAACTGCTGACCTTTGGGTTAGCAGCTGAGTGCCTCAGCCACTGCACCACCAGAACTCCCTGCCTACTCCTAAGCAGCTGTCAATTCCAAGATTATTCACTGAGTGCTATTTGTCATAGAAAAAGCCTGGAAACAACGTAATGCCATCCCTAGGGGACCAGCAGAATGGCGCCCACGTGGCCAAATAGGAGGGCAGTCTCTGATCTGAGAGATGGGGCCTCCAAGTCACAGGGTGAGGGCAAGAGGAGGGCAACAGATGGGTCGAGAGAGACAGAATGGCTGAAAGAAGGAAGGGAGGGGAAGAAAAAGGAGGTGGGGAGGGAGAAAGAGGGAGGAAGGAGAGAGGGAGAGAATGTGGAACACATTCATAGAAAAGTAGGTATAGACTAGCTTGGGTTTCAAGATACTAGGACAAAGCTAGAAACTAATGAAAATGGTTTCAAGCAGGGATTAGGTTTGGAAGCAGGGTGGAGGGGCTAAGAAATGCCATAAGAACAAGTGCACCTTTCACACGGGTTTGATGCTCTACCATATACAAAGTTTTACTCAGAAAAAGTAAATCCAAAACTACTGCCATTCCCTATGTGAAAAATGACGTCCTTAATATTTTGTCTGTGTCTCTTTACAATAATACTGGTCACACAGGCCCATTCCCTATGTGAAAAATGACCTCCTCATTATTTTGTCCGTGTCTCTTTGCAGTAACACTGGTCACACAGGCCTTTTTCACGGGTCACACTGGACTATCTTGTTGGCACTTACTGTTTCCTTATTAGCCACCTGGGTTCTGTCCACTTGCTCCTGTTCTTTCTTGTTCTTGCTGATCAGTGAAAGTGATGACATATTAAAGCTCTTAATTTGCCTTTCAATTGTTTTCCATGTTTGACCTATTTAGAGCTTTTGCCTGTTTTCCTGACTAATCTCAACAAATCCATCAAGTTTATCATCCAGCTGCTGCCCAAGTCAGTTTGAGAATGGCACTTCCCGCTCCAAATTTTACAAAGTTATCTATCTACGATAAAATACCTATGGTTAAGAAATGTAAAATTCTAAAGATTAAAGGCAACATAAACTACACTGCCAATCTCCAATCCAAAATACCCACAACCTCTCTCTGTGCCAAGGGCCCTACCGATGGAGGCTGAAAAGTGGCCCAGCCACAGCAGGTGGAACAGGACACCACCAGGCATGGGTGGACAGAGAAGGAAGGGTGCCCCCACAGCCTGGGCTGGACACTGGACAGCAGTGTCCCACAGATGCCAACCATGAACAATGGCCAGGCCTAACAACGGTCACTCGGGATTCTGTGGGCTAGCCTCTTACAATATTGGTTTGGTTTTTGGGAAAAACATCCTGAACTCCATAAACTTCCTAAAAAAAAAAAGGAAGGAATGCATTTGGGAGCATAGTCTATTCATAAATTAGCGACTACGCGTACTAGTGTAATTATTAAGAGATTTAAAATAAACTGCAATGTGGGGGTGCAGTACTAGGTCCACTGTTAAGATCTGAAGAGCAGACTCTGGGGGCCAGCATGAGCATCACCCCACCCACCTCTAGTCAGGGTGCAAACATGTCGGTCCCTAGCAGGTACTGAGCTCTGCAAAGGCCTGGAACTGAAGCAGACATGGAGCCCTGGCCCTGAGAGTGTGGCCCCTGTGTGCCTCCCCTCCTCCAATCCCTCCCCCAGATGAGTACTGGGGCTCCGACCCCACCGCACTCCTGCACCTCGGGACCTTTTGCTCAGCTCACTCCGATGCCTCTCCAGCTTCCCCAACCTGAGGCATCTTTCTCCGGGCAAATTCCTTTGCCTCGGACCCTCCCTTGCACGCCTCCCCTGACCGGGTCAAAATCCATCCTCTGCCCTCCCATGTCCTTCTCTGACGCCTGTCCCACCACAACACCTGGCACCCGGCAGTGCAGTTGGACTCAGGCGGACCGACAGAGACTGGCTCACAGCACAGTCTAGCTTCCAACAGGGCTCCTGCATGCAACTGGGCAACTCAGCCCATAACACTGAGGAGCACAAGGGGCCTCAGGACAGGACGAGAGGAGGAAGAGGGACAAGGCTCCAAAGATGAGGGGCCAAGCAGCCAGGATTACTACATGATGCCAACTGTCCGGCACAAAAAGGAGTGGGGTGCCAAGGGAGAAGGGGAAGGGGAGAGAGACAGGGGTCAGGGGAAAATCAGGAAGATCTGGAGGGCACCTGCACACCCCCGCTGCCACGCCTCCTCTTCCCCTTCATCCTGGGAGCATCTGCAAGTGAGAAGCCCACCAAACAGCTCCTCCACTTCAAAGCGCTCTACCACGGCTTATAAAATGGGATTCCTTCAAGGCCACGGAGGACATCAAGCTCAACTGGCATAACATATTACACAAAAACATTGTTCTACATCCCTCCTGGTGAGTGGTGACTGGGTTGTAGAAGCTCACAGGCAGCTATCTAAGATGCAACAATTGACCTCTCCTCGTCTGAAGCAAAGAAGAATGAAGAAAACCAAAGATGCATAGAAACAACTAGTCTAAGGGACTAGTGCACCATGGGAAGCTCAGCCTACATGACCGTGAGACCAGAAGAACTAGATGGTGCCAGGAAACCACAGCCAACCACAAAGGGATCACTGTAAGAGATCCAGGGTAGAGTGGGAGAAACATGTGGAACAAAACTCAGAATCTTAAAAAACACCAGGCTTACTGGTCTGATGGAGACTGGTAAGACCCCTGAGACTATGGCCCCTACTCACTCTTTGGGCCTGGAATTGAACTCACTCCCATGGCTTCCAGCCAAACAAGAGACAGGACTACAAGGTGAACACTTACACCAGGTAGATACACTCCTTAGAACAATCAACCGTGGGAGATCAGAAGGGCAGTGCTGCACAGGGAGACAGTTCAGGGGGCAGGAATGCATAGGAAAGAAGGACACAGGGAGGAAGTGGGAAGAGAGCTGTTACACTGTTGTTGTTGCTAGGTGCCATCAAGTCGTCTCCGACTCATAGTGACCCTATGCACAGCAGGACACAACACTGCCAGGTCCCGTGCCAGGCCCCCATGATCCCTGCTACACCTAAACCCATCATTGTAGCCACTGTGCCAATCCATCCTGTTGAGGGCCTTCCCCTTCTTAGTTGTCCCTCCACTTTACCAAGCATGACATCCTTTTCCAGGGAATGGTCCCTTCTTACAAAATGACCAAAGTAGGTGAGACGAAGTTTGTCCATTCTCACTTCCAAGGACATTCCGGCTGCACTTCTTCGAGGACAGATTTGTTAGTTCTTTTAGCAGCCCATGGTACTCTCAGAATTCTTCATCAGCACCACAACTCAGAAGCATTGACTCTTCTTCATTCTTCCTTATTCACTGTCCAGCTCTCTCACATGCATATGAGGTGACTGAAAATACCCTGGCTTGTGTCAGGTGCACCTTAGTCTTCAAGGACGTATCTTTGCTCTTCAGCACCTAAAAGAGGTCTTTTTTTTTTTTTTTTAATTGTGACTTGGGTGAAAGTTTACAGAGCAAATTCACTTTCCATATAGCAGTTCACATACACTTTGTCTCATGAGATTGACTACAATTTACCCCAATGCAACAGTTCCCCTCCCACTTCCTCCCAAGTTACCTCTTCCCTGTGTCCATCCTTCCATGCACTCCTGCCCCCTAAACTGTCTCCCTGTGCATAAACAGCCCTTCTTTCTCCCGTGATTGTTCTCTCCAAGGGGTGTATCTACCTCAATGTTGAATTCATATGCCTGTCTGTTGTTTGGCTGGAAGCCACAGGAGTGGGTTCTATTCCAGACCTGAAGGGCAGGTAGGGGCCATAGTCTCAGTGGTTCCATCAGGCTCTATCAGACAGCAAACCTGGTCCCCCTTTATCTTCCAAATGGTTTTGAGTTTTGTTCCACATTGTTCTCCCTCTCTATCCAGGATCTCCTACATAGATCCCCCTCCGAGTGGTTGACAGTGGTAGCCAGGCACCACCTAGTTCTTCTGGTCTCATAGTCGTATAGGCTGTGGATCGAATGGTGTACCAGTCGCCAGGACTAATTGTTTCCATGAATCTTTGATTTTCTTCATCTTCTTTGCTCTGGACAAGGAGAGACCCATCATTGCATCTAGATGGCTGCTTGCAAGCTTTTAAGGTCCCAGGCGCTACTAGCCAAAGTAGGAGGTGAAACAATGTTTTGTGTAGTATGTTATGCCAATTGAGCTTGATGTCCCCTGTGACTATAGTACCGAGCCCATCAGTTCAACTACTCAGTCCCTTGAAAGAGGTCTTTTGCAGCAGATTTGCCCAAAGCTATACATCATCTGATATCCTGACTGCTGCTTCCACTGGTGTTGACTGTAGAACCAAGTAACACGAAGCCTTTGACAACTTCAATCTTTTCTCCATTTATTGTGATGCTGCTTATTGGTCCAGTTGTTAGGACTTTTGTTTTCTTTATATTAAGATGTAACCCATACTGCAGACTGTATTCTTCAATCTTCATCGGTGTTTCAAGTCATCCTCACTTTCAGCAAAGTTGTGCATATCACAGGTTGTTAATGAGTCTTCCTCCAATCCTGATGCCACACTCTTCTTCATATAGTCCAGCTTCTCAGATTATTTGCTCAGTACACAAATTGAGTAAGTATGGTGGAAGGATACAACCCTGACACACTCCCTTCCTGATTTTAAACCATGCAGTATCCCCTTGTTGTGTTTGAACAACAGTCTCCTGCTCTATGTACAGGTTCCTCATGAGTACAATAAGTGTTCTGGAATTCCCATTCTTCTCAATGCTATCCATAATTTGTTATGATCCACACAATCGAATGCTTTTGCATAGTCAACAAAACATAAGTAAACATCTTTCTGGTATTCTTTTCTTTCAGCCAAGATCCATCTGACATCAGCAATGATATCCCTCATTCCATGTCCTCTTCTGAATTCAGCGTGCATTTCCAGGAGTTCTCTGTCAGTATACTGCTGCAACCATTTTTGAATACTTGCATGAGATATTAATGATATTGTTTGATAATCTCCACATTCAGTGGAATCACCTTTCTTTAGAATGGGTATAAATATGGATCTCTTTCAGTCAGTTGGCCATGTAACTGTCTTGCGAATCTCTTAGCATAGCCAAGTGAGTGCCTCCAGCACAGCATCCGTTTATTGAAACATCTCAAAGGGTATTCCGTCAATTCCTAGAGCTTTGTTTTCTGTCAATTCCTTCAGTGCAGCGGCTTCTTCCTTGGATACCATTGGTTCTTGATCCTATGCCATCTCCTTAAATGAACACTGACCAATTCTTTTTGGTACAGTGACTCAGAGTATTCCTTCCATCTTCTTTTGATGTTTCCTGCATCATTCAATATATTTTGCCCATCAAATCTTTCAATATTGCAATTTGAGGCTTTTGAGTTTCTTTCCTCAGTTCTTTCAGCTTGAGAAATACCAAGTGTGTTCTTCCCTTTTGGTTTTCTCATTCCAGGTCTTTGCACATTTCATCGTAATCACTGGGTTTGTCTTCTCGAGCTGCTCTTTGAAATCTTCTGTTCAGCTCTTTTATGTTGTCATTTCTTCTGTTTACTTAACTACTCTCCATTCAAGGGCAAGTTTCAGAGTCTCTTCTGTCATTCATTTTGGTCTTTTCTTCCTTTCCTGTCTTTTTAATGACTTTTTGCTTTTTTCATGTATGATGTTCTTAATGTCATCCCACAATTCCTCTGGTTTTCAGTCATTGGTGTTCAACGCATCAAATCTATTCTTTAGATGGTCTCTAAATTCAGGAGAGATATATTCAAGGTCATATTTTGGCTCTCGTGGACTTGTTTTAATTGTCTTCAACTTCAACTTGAACTTGCATATGAGCAGTTGATGGTCTGTTCCACAATCAGCTCCTGGCCTTATTTTGGCTAAAGGTATTTAGCTTCTCCATCACCTCTTGCCACAGATGTAGTCAATCTGATTCCTGTGTACTCCATCTGACGAAGTCCATCTGTATAGCCGCCATTTGTGTTGCTGAAAAAAGGTATTTGCAATGAATAAGTTGTTGGTCTTGAAAAATTCTCTCATGCGATCTCCAGCATTATTTCTAACACCAAGGGCATTGTGGTGGTTAAGTTTGTGTGTTAACTTGGCTGGGCCTGGTTAAGTGGCTGGGCCACTGAATGTAGTTATTCCCCATGGTGAGATTAGTAATTAACTCCATGGTGGACTCCACAAGAGCAGCTGAGTAACTGCTTTGAGTATGTGGTCTGCTTCCTGCATATAAGAAACTGCTTTGGGAATGGTTTCTAGCTTATGGCACACTTGAACCCTTCATGTAACCATGTTGTTCAGCAGCCTGCCATGCTCTACTGACCTGGGGATTTTCAATGGACTTGAATGAATGGCCTGCTGTGTGGTTTGGTATAACGTCGGGACTGTGCTATTTTATTTGTCGACCTTGGGCTTGTTAGCCTCAGCAGCCAGTAGCTGCCTAAGTGAAGAGATGCCTCTAGCTTCAGTGGGCCGGGAGCAAGAGGCAGAGCTGAAAGCCAAGGCTGAAGGGCTTTCACACAGCCCCTAGAGCCTGGCACTCTGAACTCAGACTTCCAGCCTCCCGAACTGTAAGAGATTAAACTCCTGTTTGTTCATGCCATCCCATTTGTGGTATATTCCTGTCCGAGTGGCACTAGGTAACCAGAACAGCTATATTTGCCAACTACTGGTGATTCTTCTTTGTTTCCAATTTTTGCATTTCATTCACCAGTGATAAGCAACACATCCTGATTGAATGTTCCGTAAATTTCAGACTGCTGAAGTTGGTAAAAATCTTCAATTTCATCATCTTTGGCTTTGGTAGTTGATGCATAATTTTGAATAATAGTAGCATTAACAGGTCTTCCTTGTAGGCGTATGGATATCATCCTATCACTGACAGCACTGTACTTCAGGACAGATCTTGAAACATCCTTCGTGATGATGAACGCCATGCCATTCCTCTTCAATTTGTCATTACCAGCATAGTAGATCATGTGTTTGTCTGATTCAAAATGGCCAAAACCAGTCCATTTCAGCTCACTAATGCCTAGGATATTGATCTTTATGCGTTCCATTGTATTTTTGACAACTTCCAATTTTCCTAGGTTCATATTTCATACATTTCATGTTATGATGATGCGGTGTAGTAAATTACTTAGTGTGGCTTTTCTACCCATAAGACTTTGTAAACACCAAGGTGGGAATTGCTATTAGCAACTGAGGAGATCCTGATTTTAAA
>NW_006921831.1:4342939-4356818 GCF_000298275.1 Orycteropus afer afer
ACTGCTGGTTGAGGAAGACGTGCTGCTGAAAGAGACACACATCGCTGAGTGAGACACCGAGGGACCAGCACTGCTGGGAAAGAGACTGTGAGAGACTTTTGGCTGAGGGACGGTGGGCTGGGAGAGAGACTGAGTGTTCTTCACATGTCTGGCCTGGCAGTAATAGGCCTTGGGTTACTGCTGGTAACCCTGTCTTCCCTTTGTGGAATTAGAGGAGGTCGGAACATGTGGCCTCCTTGTCGTTTTTGTAGATGATTAATAGATGTTTGCAGCTGATTTTTCTCATTTTGAGTCATGACACATCAGCCAATGGAGGTCCCGAAAGCTTTACTCCATCTGTATCATCAAGGCTGGCTCTCCTCTGGGGAAGCAGCTCTTCCCTAATCATATTTTGAGTCTCTTTCGACTTGAGGGGCTCATCTTCCGGCACTGTATTGGACAAGGTTTCCGGGCTATTCGTAAAGTTTTCTGGTAATATATCAGACAGTATTTCACTGCTATTCAGAAGGTATTCACTGGCCAGTTCTTTGAGAAGTGGATGGCCTCTTTCTTTTTCTGAGTCTGTCTTAGTCCGGAAGCTCCAAAGGAAACCCATCCACCATGAGTAACCCTGCTGGCATTTGCAACACCAGTGGCATGGCCTCCAGCCTCACAGCAACACACAAGCCACCACAGGTCAACAAACTGACGGACAAGTTCATCTCCATTAGCTGTTCCCACTGCTCTGCTTACTTTCTGGTCTCCCTTAGAGATGCTTCCAACTCCCCTCCCCGTGTGCCCGCCTCACCTTTCCAGGCTGCCCTTAAAGCTGCTTCCAAACCCCTCCACACCTGGCTCACCTTTCTGGGCTGCCCTTAAAGCTGCTTCCAAAGCCCGCTGCGCCCAGCTCACCTTTCCAGGCAGCCCTTAAAAAGTTTGATATGTCATGCAGATTACTAAAATGGGACACCGAGACACGAAATGAGCACATGCTGTTAGACATATGGGGTCAACAAACCTGCTTGACACAGGGTTGCCAGAATTCACTACCTGTGAAGCACAATAAAACAAGGTATGCCTGTAATCACACTCAGCTGAGGCAGAGAAAGACCTCGAGACAGCACTGTTCTGCATTTCCCTGCAAAATACAACTTTTTAACAAAACTGAAAATAAGCAAAACACACACATGCTCATTTTGTCAATTTCCAATTTTCACAAACTATCCAGAAACGAACTTTATGAAAACAAGATCAAGTGTGTATTTTGGGGTGATGACTGCTACCCTACTAACAATCAGCCCCAGCCCTAGAGAGAGGCCATCCCCAGGGGCAACAGGGATGCACCCCCAGAGGTGCCTTGTAATCCCCCCACCCCAGCTGCTAGCTTGCACATCACTTACAGGACTGATTCAAAGAGCTGACAACGTTGCCATCTGTCTGTCCACCAGGCCAACCCTTCTCCCACCTACCACAATGCTGCTTCTCTGTCCTCTAGTCCTGACCTTCACGCCTACCTCCCCACCACCCACCCCCTACCTGGCTCCCCACAGCACAGCAGTTCCAGCTGGGTTCACCCTTATTCCTCCACGCAGGCAGCCTGCTTTCCCACCCAGCCACCACTACTCCACTAGAAAGAGCTAAGGCCCCCACTGAACTGAGTGTCCCGCCCACCGAGCCTACCGTGACTGCTGTAGGCGAGGGCTTCCCTTTCCAATTCCAATTCAGTTAAAGCCTGCTCTTCACTCACCTGCCCCTGAACCTATGCCAAAGTGACAGTCTCAGGAAAGCCACACTCCATGGCAGCTCCACATGAGATCAGGGCCCTGCCTTCTCACGTCCCCTCCCACCTCCACTCTTCCTCCATCTCCACTAACCATCTGGCTTCCTAGTTTAGGGAAAACTCAAGGCATTCCCAACAAAAAGTAAAGAGCCTTGTCAGCCAGGTGTCGTACAGTGCCTCTGTTGTGCCTGCTTCCCCCTGATGCTGATTGACCATCCCTACTCCTGGGTTGGCCAGCCCTCACTGCCACGTCCTCCTTCCCAAAAACTTCCTCCTCTCAGCTGGTGTCAGAGCAGGTCTTCCTACACCTCCCCCTCCTCTGCATAGTCCAGTCAAATGCTGCAAAGTCACAAACTGCAAGCCCTGTCACTGCTTGTCCTCTCACGCACTGAAGCCAGGGTTTCCTGCCCAGGCCATCTGCCTCACCTCCCCATAGCTCTTCTGTCCCCTCCAGCCCTCCAGCCACATAGGGCCCCCTGGCCATGTGATCTAACTCACAATCCCTCCAACACAGCTTACCCTCTTCCAGGCTGTGTTTTTCTCCTTGACATGGTACGCAGTGTGCAGTGCATCTTGATGTGGTACATGGTGTGCTGTGCATCTAGATGTGGTGTACAGTGGTATGCCATGTACTTTATATCTTGACATGGTATGCACTGTGCTATGCATCTTGAGGTGGTACGCAGTGGTATGCCATGTACTATACACCTTGACGTGGTACGCAGTGTGCTGTGCATCTTGACGTGGTGTGCCGTGGTATGCCATGTACTATACATCCTGATGTGGTACACAGTATGCTGTGCATCTTGACATGGTGTGCAGTGGTATGCCATGTACTGTACATCTTGACGTGGTGTGCGGTGGTATGCCGTGTACTGCATATCCTGACGTGGTATGCAGTGTGCTGTGCATCTTGACATGGTGTGCGGTGGTATGCCGTGTACTGTGTATCCTGACGTGGTATGCGGTGTGCTGTGCATCTTGATGTGGTGTGCAGTGGTATGCCATGTACTTTATATCTTGACGTGGGATGCGGTATGCTGTGCATCTTGACGTGGTGTGCAGTGGTATGCCATGTACTGTATATCTTGACGTGGTGTGCAGTGGTACATAGTGTGCTGTGCATCTTCACGTGGTGTGCCGTGGTATGCGGTGTACTGTGTATCTTGACGTGATATGCGATGTGCTACACATCTTGACATGATGTGCAGTTGTATGCCTGTACTATACATTTTGACGTGGTATGCGGTGTGCTGTGCATCTTGACGTGGTGTGCAGTGGTACGTAGTGTGCTGTGCGTCTTCACGTGGTGTGCCGTGGTATGCGGTGTACTGTGTATCTTGACGTGATATGCGATGTGCTACACATCTTGACATGATGTGCAGTTGTATGCCTGTACTATACATTTTGACGTGGTACGCGGTGTGCTGGGCATCTTGACGTGGTGTGCAGTGGTATGCCATGTACTGTGCATCTTAACATGGTACATGGTATGCTGTGCATCTTCATGTGATGTGCAGTGGTGTGCAGTGTATCTTACTTACTCATTTTATATCTATTCCCCTAGAATAAAAGCCACGTGAGGACAGATACAAGATGGCCACTCCGTAAATTTGTAAAACAAATTAACCTAAAAAAAAAAGGTACTTTCCTGACCCCACTGTGGCAGGCAGACTGGCCCCCACAGGCATCCACACTTGATCCCAGGGTCCTGAGAATGTGACCTTATAAGGCACAAGTGATTTTGCAGATGTGATTAAGGCAGAGAAACCATCTTGGATCCTCCAAGTGGGCCCTGTCTAGTCATGTGAGCCCCTGAAAGCAAGAACTGTCCCCCCAGAGGCTGGATTTGGGACAGAAGAGACACTGCACTCAGATATGAGTGGGATTTGCTGGAGGGGCCGTGAGCACACAGAACAAATGTAGCTGTCTCCAGGACACAGGGCAGTAAGAGTCTATTTATGGCCTGTCTGATTCAGTGTTTGGGTTCTGCCAAGATGATTTGCTACGGCACAATCTCACAAAGAGATTAGACAGCTTCCTATGCAAATAAGGAGCATAACAGCCTTGCAGAGATTGGTCCAAGGGGACTAGTTGGTTCGTGGTCTTGGTGGGAGCAGTAGGCTTGTAAGAGAGTCAGCCCCACAGACTACTGTCAAGAAGAACTGGGAGTGAAGTGCTTCCTTTTGACGCAAGGTCCCTGCACCCAGAACTTCCCAGACCCAGAACACAGAGCAAGAGAGAGAGCTGTAACATTGGAGATGGTGCCAGGTGGCGCAACAGAGGCATAAGTGGCAATGGCAAAAGGCAGCAGAGACCAGGACACCGGCCCTAGGCAGCTGCAGGGGGGCATGGTGACCGTGGAGTGAAAGAGTTCAGTGCACTAGGCAAGAGGCTTGCTGGCAGAATGGGGTGCATCGGGCACTTGTCAATGGAACTAAAGTGCTATAACACTTGCCCACTCAGGGCAGAGCCGAGAGGAGGGCCTGCCTGCAGGTATAGCCAAGAACTTGAGAGCTGTCCTGGTCGGAAGCGGTGCTGACCCACAAATGGACCGTCCTTCATTGTTCCATCACTTCCAAGTTGATCCAGATCCCAAATTGTACCCTGTAATCATGAGTGTGGTCTGTGAGCTCTGTGGCCACTGCACAGAAAGACCAAACCCAGCAGAGCAGTAGAGAGAGCTGGGGGAGGGCTGGCTGGTGTCAGAACTGCTAAAAAGGTTGGCAGGTGGAGGCATAGCTGACCTCCGCCTTGTGGGAATCACCCTGGGGCTGATCTTGGCTCCTCTCTTCCAAACTCAGAGGACTCACATTTGCTGGCTTACAAGGAGCCAAGATGGTCCTCCTGACAGCCAACAGGGAAACGGGACTCCCTCCCTCCCACAGCCACATGCACTGACTCAGCAGACAGTGTGAGTGGGCTCGGGCTTTCCCCCAGGCCACCCAGGAAAGAGCACAGCCTGCAGACACCGTCATTTGGGCCCTGGAGCCACACAGGACTCATGATGGACAGACCCAAGACATAAAATGCAGGATAATTTGTTGCAGCTGGGGATCCGCCCTCTGCAGGCACCATCCCATCACTCTCCCGTTTATAGCTGTTCTCCCGTTTACAGTTAGATGCACTTTTCTCAGTTAGTTGTCTTCTCTTCTGTGAAAGCCCCGCCCAAGGATGTCTCAAGTGACCTGTCAGCAGCCACACAAAGACTGCCCACGCGTACCTCCTCAAAAGGGCACATGGCTTGTCTTCCAGTCCCCTGGGCTAACCCTGCACATGCCCTGACTCCTTCACCCCACATGCCAGCACACCCAGGACATCATCCCCAGAGTGGTCCACCCTGGGAGCTGGCACAACAATGTGGTTCAGACAGAGCCCTCGGGGGCAGAACGGCCAGAGCTAAGTCCTGGGCTGGGTGGTCTCAGGCTTCTGTACCTCAGTGCCCCCTCACCTATGAAATGGGGCAGCACCATTATGAAGACGATGAGCTAAGCAGACAGACTGATGTGCCCGGGACGGTGCCAGGTCCGCAGCAGGCTACATAGTGCCTGCTGTACACCAGGGGCTCCACTCACGCCCTGGGGAGCTGCCATCTCAGGGCTTTAACGCCATCTACAAACCGATGCCTCCCTGATGGTCCCCTCTAGCCCAGAAGTTTCTCTGAACGCCAGTCTTGTACACCCAATGCATATCTCTCCCCAGGGACCAGACAAAATACATGAGACAATGGCTTTCAGACACTGGCCAAGAGGACACGGAGCACAGGGCCCAGGGAGAGACAGCACATGGCCAAGCTGGCCGAGCCTTGTGATGGCCCTGGTACGGCCTGGAGAGTTTCTGGGCTGCAGGGGGGGCAAACAGAGGTCTCTGAATGGCTTTTGTTCATGTTGTTAACCACTGACTCTCAGTGCCTAGGACAGTGCCTACCATGTAGCTGACACACCATAGATGTGTTGAATGAACAGATGACGTGTACAATTACGTCAGAAAATAAAATGCAGAAATCCGAAAGGCACATCTTCAGCAAACTCCTCACTTAGAGTCACAACAAAATTAGAGCCAGACAAGCAGACATACACGTGAGGCTCTCGTTTCACTGGCTATTTGTTCCTGGAGAGACCACAACGCCACACGGAGAAAACATGCCAACGGGAAGCCGTCTCCACCTACGGGCCCAGCCCCCCTCAGGGGAGGCCAAGCCTCGGGCCCGAACCGCCTGGCACCAACCCACCCAGAGGACCACCCCTCACCTTCCTCCATCTCAGCTGGCAGCCTCAGCTCTCAGGCAAGTGGCCGAGCTATGCTAGAAACGCACAAGTAGGGCCGTCGTGACACAATCCAGCGGAGAAAGTGTGAAACAGAGAACTAGCAAGACCGAAGGCACAAGTAGCCCAAAAGAGGTCCGTGACACTGTAAGGCATCTAGACGTGGGTGCCCAAGGTGGCCAGAGAGTACCCAGACACAGGGTAGCCCAGAGCCAGCCATGGGAGATGCCATAATTCTACGGGCACAAGCCAGGTTGCAAACAAGGAGCAAATCTGGTGACTGCAAAGGACCAACACAGGCATGTCCCCAAAGAAGTCAGGTGAGCCCAAGTGGTCACAGATGGCAGCTTGGAAAGACTAGACTTGGCATCTACTTAGTGTCCTTTCCAATGCTGCCTAACTATGGAAAAGCATGAGCGCTGTCTGGCCACAGAAAGGGAGCAGATACCCCAGCACAGCCCCCCCAGCCTGGACTAATCCTCACTACCCCCCGGGGCTGCCATCAGCCAAGAAAAACACCCCACAATGCAAAACAAACAGCAGGCTACCCCACCTGGATGCTGGTCTCCAATTGCTGGGCAGTCCTGCAGACAGAGGGCTTCACGCCAGGTAGGTAGGAAGCCAGACAAACGGGAAAGGTCTTGAACTCAAGGAGAGAGTTGAAAACCAGCACAGCACTCACTGGGTTTAAACCAGGGGCAAAACCAAAGAGCCCTGGCTCTGCCCAGTGCCACCATGTGCACAGGCAGGAAGAAGGCAGCAGTCAGGAGCCAACTCCCACCTCTGGTTCCAAGACCTTCTTGAACAGCAAGCAGGTCAACCACTTGACCAAGAGAGCACGCTCACTGCATTACCAGAGGCGGGGCAAACGCTCTGCAAAGGGGGGATTCCCACCTCTCTAGAACCCAAGACAGACGCGAGCAAGATGCTGCTCCCACTGCCACAGCAGACCCCACAGGGACCAGCACCTCCTCCCCAACCCACACCCCCAGGACCGTTTCCACACCATCATTAGGAGCTGCAATGGCCCACACTGGTCCTCTCTGCGTCAACACTGGAGGGACGGTGTGAAGAACTCACTCACGTCTCCTGGGCAGTCAGGAGCGAGCACTCAGCTGTCCCCATTCTTCCCAGTCTGCACCCCAGTCCATCTGCAGGGCAGTCTCAGCTGGTCCACGTACACTGCCACCCACAACTCTCCACCTCCCACTGCACACAGGACACCCTCAACAACCCACCCTGTACTGCTTTCACACACCCACTCCACAACTCCCACGGCAGGACAGGGTCACACACAGCACTTTACAATCTGTGTCTCAGGCATCACACGAACTGCCGAAAATGGTTCGTTTCTGTTTGCCCAGTGAGTCCTCTCAGTTAGAAGTTTAAACTGGGGGAAACTTATTCACCCAGTAATACAGCACCCAAAGCTACCAGAGGCCAACAACTTCTAACTCCCAAATACCAGGTTCAGTGTGCAACTGTCAAACCTCTGTGCTCCTTAAATTGAGGCTGGTCACTGTGCTGAACTCAAGATATGAGGGGAGAAGCGGGGGTGACAGCCCTGTCCTCCCTCGTTCTTTCCAGCAGCAAGTGGGACCAAGTGAGGACACAGAGCTGGCCCAGACAGGTTTTAACAGGAAAAGGAATGCGCTGAGCCCCGGGCTTGTGCAAAGTGCCCCTGGGTCATGCGGGGTTCTACTCTTCAGATGTCCACAGAGTTCCGTGGGAGGCCACGATCCCTCTCCCTACTCTCTCCCTCTGGGGCCTCCCCACTCCAACACATAGAACTCCTCGGAACGCCACAAGCCAAGATTCCACCATTTCTTTGGATGGCCTCTCACTCCTGCTGGGAGCTCTGAGTACAGGAGCTGTAGGTAGATGGGACCACCTCCCACTGGTCTGCTCCACTAAGGTTGGTGGGGACCCCATGCTCCTCATTGCACACAAGCCCACACAGGCCTGCAACCTCTTCCAAAACCCAAGCCAAATCTGCCTCAGTGCTCAGAGTGCTCACACTGGAGGACGTTGCCTGCTGCCCACCTCCCGCGGGCTGGCCAGCACCGGCCAGCGCACTGACAGGTCTGTGGGGAGACCCATGTCCACAAGGGAAGGACACACAACAGGCCAGGCAGCACCGGCCAGCGCACTGACAGGTCTGTGGGGAGACCTGGGTCTGCGAGGGAGAGGAAAGACACGTGGAGCTTCCCGGCAGTCTGTGTCCAGTAGTTTTGCCAAATAAGGTAACCACAGACTTGCAAGGCTTTCTGGTTCTTGGTGTTTCTGAATGACAGAACTTGAGGTAGGAAAGTGACCCCTTGCTTGTGAACCTGCTCAGCACCAGGGCTCTATTCTATGCCAGGTGAAGCTGAGTGCTCCACCCACAGCCATCCCCATTCATTCAAACGTCTCTGTTGGTATTAGGGGAAAATTCTCCCCCAGAAGATGCCTCTCTACATCAGACTCTAATCTTCTCTCTGGTCTGATCTAGTTGATTGCCACAAAGCCAAGGAGTGTCATTTTATCCCACAGAGACAGCCTCCCCAAAAGTCCTTTCCACTTAGCTCTGCAACCACAAACCACATATTGCTACCGAACCAAAACCGCACCCCCACTGCTGTGGAATCTATTACAACCCACAGCGCCCCTAGAGGACAGAGCGGACCTGCCCCAGAGGGTCTCCAAGGCTGTAATCTTTACAGAAGCAGACTACTTCCTCATCTTACTCCCACAGACTGGCTGATAGGTTTGAACCGCCGACCTTTTGGTTGGCACCCAAATGCTTTAACCACTGCACCACCAAAGCTCCTTATATTGTTGCCAGCAGCCTTTCAAACAATGAAAAACCATGTTTGGAGAAAAGAGAGGTACTGAGTATCTGCATGGCTTGTACTCTCTCTGGGACTGACCCTTCTCTTGTGCTGTAGGACATAGTGACTCCACCCTTCAGAGAGGAACACAAGCAGAGCCAGCATCCAGTCCCTAGATGCAACAAGCACCAGTGTGGCAGACAGGCTCCACAGGAGCAAAGACCGAGTTCCCCTGTGGCTCAAGGGCTGGTTCCTCTCACCACTCCTCCCTCCATTACACACTTCCTAAATCTGCTTCTAAGGAAAGTAAGTTCTGCATGAAGCACAAAGGAAGATGTACGAAAACAGCATTCTTTTAAAAAAAAGAAAAAGTCAGCATTTTAAAAACACAGTCAAAATTATATCAGAACCAATGTTGGATTCCGGGCTTTATGCTGGTCAGGAAAATCAAGGACCGAGTTTACATGTAACTCCCACCCTGAAGTTGAAGCAGAAGTTAAGTTTTTACGTTCATCATTTCTCCACGTCCAACTCATGACTCATAGTCAGAACATGCTTTAAACTTCAGTCAGATTGCAGGACAATTCAGGGAGTGCCCGATTTCAACAAACTTACCAGAAGTGGAAGGGACCACACTCTGTGACACCAACATGAACAAAGCTCACTGAGTGTACTAGCTCGTGGCACGCCTGCAGCAAGCGGCACCATGCTCCCGAAGACTGGCGCGGGAATGGCATCTCCTTGTCTGTTTTCCTTGTCCGATCTCCTGGAGGAATCAAGCAGACACCTCCAGGAGGCATAAGTCCGCTCTTCCTTGCCAGGTGCACTGAGTGCCTGGGAAGGCCAAGTGGCAGCCCCTCCCACCAGCGACGTGACTGTCTGGCAACAACCCTAATTCTTCCCGTTGGCTGAAGCCCTTGATGCTGTTCAGCTGAGTTTCAGCCTGACATCTCGCAGCGTTCAGTACCCTCAGCAACGTTGGAGTGTCGTGCCATCAAGAGCCACATGTGAGGACATGTGCTAATTAAGTCACATGTGACTCTCATCCATGACAGATCACGTGCGTGCCAGCAAACAAGTTCCCAAATAACTGGATGCCAAGCAGGACAGCTGTCTTCTTGCCTAATTTCAGCAGTTTTCTGTTTTTCCTGGAATTCCACATCTTCAATAGAACCCAGTTAACGCCACAGTCTGGACGGGCCTTGAGGGATTAATGGGCCTGAGCAAAAGGGGCCAATCTCAAAGACAGCAGACACTCTGCTTCTGCTTACATAACGTCCTGACCCCACAGAATTTCTAGAGACGGAGAAGAAAGAAAAGTCTGCCAAGGGCAGGCTGGCTCAGGCAGCACTAGGGCTCCTTGTGACCGGACAGTTGGGTCCCTGGATTACAGTGGGAACGACACTAAGCCACACACATGAGGCAACTGCACAGAGCCACACAGACACAGAGCAGCACCGAACACAGGGAGAATCCCACTAAGCACAGCAGGTGGTACCAACGTCAGTTTCCTGGTGCTGAAACAACGGTGGTGTGGTGACCATGGGGATAAAGGGTTGGGGACCCCACCTCGAACATTTTCTTGCCACTTCCTATGAATCCATAATTATTTCAAAATGGTGGGTTGGTTTTTTTTTTTCTTTTTGGTTAAAAACTGACACTAATTGAAAGGACTAGAATTTTCTTTAATGCTGATTAAACACACAGCAATGGATGCCTCGGTAACTCCCATACGCTGAACTCACAGGAGCAGAGCTCAGCAGCCCCTGGGCTGACACCAGTAGGAAAGAACAGAACCGTCAGCCCAAATGGCCTGGCAGGAGCACCGATGGGAAGCCGGAGGTGTTCACGTCTGCCCTGCTCCAGGAGCCTGCATGGCCGACCTGAAGGAGCCACACACTCAGGTCCATCTCTGACCCCCTCCACACACTGCCCTCCCACGCTCAGCACAGGACTTGCAGGGCGGGAAATTCAGAAACCAATGCAGGAAAGTAAAAACTAAACCAAACCCACTGCCATCGAATCAACTGCAACTCACAGTGGCCCTTTCTAGGACACGGTAGAGTAGACTGTTTCCTTGGGTTTCCAAGGCTGTAAACGTTTAAGGAAGCAGACTAACTTACCTTTCTCCCTCAGAACAGCTGGCTGGTAGGCTCAAACTGTCAACCTTTTGGTTAGCAGGTGAATGCTTTCCCCACTGTGCCATCAGACCTCCTTAGGAAGGTATAAAGGAGGCACAATTTTATAGCTGAAGGTGATGTCACTGATACTTCAGCTCTAATCCCACCCCTCATCTGTCAGGTGAAAGACTTAGGCTCAGTGGCCTCTGGTCATGGAACTGGTGAGAGTAAGGGTCAAGGTTCTGGGTGACCAGCTCGCTGTCCTCCCCACAGAGCCAGAGTACTTGGGCTCCCCCTCATCACTGGAGACTGGAGCAATGAGCATGCAAATTGGGGTGGGGGGTGTTGATACACCTCTCCCTGCAACAGGGACCAAGGTGACCCCAGCTCTGCCCCATGGTGCTCTCCTGCACCACCTCCAGCCACAGGCCAACACTTTGCTAAGAACATTAACTCCTTGCTTGTCCACGCACATCTTGGGCTCCACACCCACCATCCCTCTCCCTGGGGCCCCTGAAACACCTCAAGGAATCAGCCTCAGACACAGAGTTAACTCCGAGGGGATGTCCATAGCTCATTCCCCTATCCCTTACAACACACGCCAGACAGCACAGGAAGAACGGGAGACAGACTGTCTCTGCCCTCCCTCGTGGCACCCAGGGGACACAGACTCACACGTGTACAAACAGCCCCACAAGCTGATGGCAAGTGTCATGGAGGGGCAGTATGCACTGCACCACCACTGATGAGAAGGCAAGTGAACGGGCAGCATGACCTGAGGAGGGGTCAAGTGCCCCAACACACAAGCTCCTGTGCGCTCAGGATGCTCCCATTCACTCGTCTGCACCATGGTTCTCAATCAGGGGCAGGTTTGCTCCTCAGGAGACACCTGTCAGCACCTGGAGGCATTCCTGGCTGTCACGGTGGGGGAGGGGCACCTAGTGGGCAGAGGCCAAGGATGCTGCTGAGCGTCCTGCAACCACAGGTCAGGCCCACGGCAAGGGTGACCCAGCCCGACCATCGCCAGTGCCAAGGAGGAGGAGGCTGGTCTACACATGGTCAGCCAGCAGAAACTCAGCAGGTTCTTAGCACACAGCAGACACCATCCAGTCCAATGCAAGACCTGACACAAACTGTACCTAACGAGCCCGTGACTGCCTTCAGGAAAACAGCTCATTGTCCTGGCCCGTCTAGGCCACATGCAATGCTATCTTCAAAAACTGTCAGATGAAATGGATGTACACACAGCCATGTTCATCACAGCACTCCTCACAATAGCAACGAGACGGAAACAACCGAAACGTCCATCTACGGAGGAAGGGACCAACATACACAACGAGATACCGCACAATATACAGGAACAAGGATGACTACAAAACACTCATATTATAGATGACCTCAAGGAACTCAACACTGCGTGAAGTAAGTCACTCACCGAAAGACCAATGTTGCAGGAGACCACTACTGTAAAAACTCAAGGAGACTTCACCAAAACAGACACATGGTTTGACAGCTCCCAGGGGCAGGAGGGGAGGGAGGGGAGACATATATCAGCTTGGGTGAAGAGAATAAAATGACTCGAACAGGGCAGGGAGGGTGATCCCAGCTCCCTTAACGGGCCCAGCAGCCCCTGGGGAGTGTCAGTGGCTCACACACCCACAGCCTACTGAAAGGCTCATGGTCTGCACCTACCCAGTGGTGCTTGGAGGAAATGGCAATGCACTGCCCAAGGCCAGCAGCCCATGGAGCACAGTTTGGCCCTGGCATGCGTGGGGCCCCCACGAGCTGCAGTGTGCACTCCACCCGAGAGGCACATCATAGGGTGACCCCCTACATGGTGGTCCGGGTAGTACCGCTGCAGGGCAAGGGAGGCACTGACACCAGAAAGCCGCCTACTGAGTCCTGGGCAGATCCCACCCCACGTCTGCAGGCCAGGGGAGAACTGGCAGCCCATGCCCAGCCCGAGACCAGACGGACACATATCGGCACGACGGCCCTCAAAACGCACACTCCACCTCGGGCAACAGACAGAGCCAAACGTTCCATGGCTCCCGAAGCACAACGCAGTCAGGCTGCTTCGGGAAGAAAAGGCTGCGCCCTCCGAGCGCCAGGGGCTGCCTTGGGGCACCGCGTGCCGGCCTCTCCGTGGGGACTCCTGCCGCTGCGAGGAGGTCCCCGGAGCCGGCCCACGCCCGCCCTATGGCGCCGCGATCCCGGCCCTGGGGGAGCGAAGCACGGGGCACACAGGCAATCGGGCGGCAGCCTCCCCGGAGCCGGACCACCGGCTGGTTCCCCGGGAAAACCCACACTGTCTCGGGGAACGCTGCCCCCGGCAACCGGGGGCCGAGCAGCCGGCGCCCGGGAAGACATCATGCGGGACCCGAGCGCCTTCGCCGGAGCCCCCACGCGGGCAGAGCGGTCGGTGGGCGGGCCGAGCAGGGCGCGGGGCGCAGGCCTAAGGCCCCGCACCTCCAGGCTGCACCCCAGACCCTCCCCTGCACCCGGCAGCCGGGTCAGACGCCCGCATCTCTGGGCTGCACCCCCAGACCCTCGCCTCCAACCCGGAGGCCAGGTCAGCTCCCTGTATCTCCGGGCTGCACCCCTAGACCCACTCCTGCACCCCGCGGCCGGGTCACCCCGTACCACTCAGGCCTAAGGCCCCGCATCTTGGGGTTGCACCCCCAGGCCCACGCCCGCATCCCGGTGGCCAAGTCAGCCCCCCGCATCTCCAGGTTGCACCCCCCAGACCCTCGCCTCCACCCTGCCGCCCGAGTCAGCCCCCCGCATCTCGAGATTGCGCCCCCGGACCCTCGCCTGCACCCCGCGGCCGGGTCAGCCCCCGCCCGGCAGGCCCTCACTGCCGGCGCCGCACGCCAGCCGGACCTGCGACCTCACACCCCACCCGGGCCACCCCAGACTGCAACG
>NW_006921831.1:4356918-4358485 GCF_000298275.1 Orycteropus afer afer
CACCTGCCAGGCCCGCAGCCCCGACAGCGCCCCGCGCTGCCCGCCCGCAGGGCCCGCCTGCGGCGCCGGGCCACTCACAATTGCGGATGTCCGAGATGAACACCGCCAGGCCCCGCATCCCGTCCCCCTTCGACACGGCCGGCATCTTCGGGCCCGGGTGGCGGCCTCGCCTGGCGGGCCCGAGAGGAGGAGCGCGGGGAGCGCGGAGCGCGGGCCGCCGTCGCCGCCGTCACCACAGCCGCCGCCGTCCGAGAAAGAGCCGCCTCAGCCTCACAGCGGCTCTTTCTGGGCCGCGCGCGCGCACGCACGCACGCGCGCGACGACGGACGGCGGCCGGAGCGGACGTCGCGTGAGAGGGCGCGCGCGCGGCCGGAGGCGCGGGGACGAGCACGTCGCGGCCGGGGCATGGTGGGAGGCGCGTGGGCGCCCCCTGGGGGCAGAGCTCAGGGGTCGAGCGGGCTGGGGTCGCGGATTGGCGTCCCCGGACCGCCGCCATCGGTGGAAGGACGAGCTGATGGCTTTAACTGTTGTTGTCACTATTATTCAGGGCAGCGTGTGGTACAGAGCGGCCGAGACCGCTGAGCACGGTTGGCTCAGGTCTCAGCCCATCTGGCAGCGCCCTGGGCTCACCCTGGACGTGCACTTGTCCCCACGCGTTCTGCAGCTGTTGGGCGCGGGGCAGAGGTGGACAAGTGGAGACAGTCGCCTCAGAAGTCCACCTTGGCCTTTTTCTGATCCTAGTGAGGAAATCCTCTCGCGGCCCAGGATCCCCAGATCCGAGGAGTAAGCATCCCCCAAAAGGCTGTCAGAGCAGCCTCTGAGCTAGGGAGACCCCTCCGGGGTCTGGAACCCCCATGCTGCCCTCGGAAGCAGATCTGCTCGGAGCCAGCCCTTTCCTCCTCCTCCTGCAGACTGAGACCAGGAGAAGCCCAGGCCCACCCACTCCACCCATGTCCACACCAGGTGGCAACCGTCTAGGGCCCATCCCTCAATACCTGGACCCCATGTGTAACTGTCACCACCCCCACAGCTCCCGGGCCCCATGAGGCCCTGGCCAGGTGAGCCCACCGGGAGTGGCAGGGGCTGCACTGGGGCCTAGGCCTCCACTGACTGCAGGAAGTGTGCCTGCTCTCCTGCAGCAGAATGGCTTTGAAGAGACCACTGCCTCAGCAGGGCTTCCTGGCCTGAACCAGGAGCTGGACCCCTGCCTACACTTGGCTCACCTCCCCAGACTCTGCTGAGAGCTAGGCGGGAGAAGAGGGGGCAAGGCCACCAGTGCCATTCCTCAGACTGACCCACTGTGCCCCTGGGCCTCCAGGAAAACGGGTCCCTGGAGCTCTTGACATGCAACAGAACCAAACACTTCCTCAGACAGAGATGAGGAAGGGGAGCTCCCCACCCCAAGTACTGTTCAGTGAGCTCAGTGCTCAGAAATGGCTTTATCTTCGCTTGAGTACTCTTGGCTCTGTTCCGAGGTTGTTGTTGTTGTTGTTATTTGCCGTCGAGTCGGCCCCGACTCATAGCGACCCCTCCTTGGGTTTCCGAGGCAGTATCACTACGGAAGTAG
>NW_006921831.1:4358585-4363144 GCF_000298275.1 Orycteropus afer afer
TTGAACTGCCAGCCTTCTGGTTAGCAGTCAAGTGCCTTAGGCACTATGCTACCAGAGCTCCCTGTTCCGAGGTAGGGTGGCCATAAATCCCTTTGTTGGACCTGTTACCCTGGAGGCAAGGGCGTGGCAGCTGTGGGGGAGGAAACATGCCCCGGGACCAAGGGTCAAGAAAGAGTCCCAAATAGACCCCACCTGTAGCATTGTCTAGCTTGTTGGCTCCTGCCTGCTTCAGGGTGACCCAGTTTCCTCCAAGTAATCTCTCCGCTGCTTAAATGAGCCGGAGTTGGTTCCAGTTGTACACAGGAGGATGGCAGGTGAAGAACATGTTCCTGGAATGGATTACAAACCAGGAACTTTCTGGAAAATGGGTACCTGCAGTTGAAGGTGGGCCTGGGTGTGACTAAAGGTCTCTAGAAGCCATGAGTGTGGGGTGACAGGGATGTGGCAGCCCTTGACACCCAGCAACTACCCTGGGATCACACTGTCACCACAGTCTCCATGACATGCGAGGGGAAGGCAAGGCCCTAGGGACTGAGCATCCCCAGTCCTGGGTGATGGGGGCAGGAAGAATTCAAGAACTCCAAAAGGGAGTGCTGTCCAGGGCCTTACGAACCCAGCCTCTCAGCCACACATAGCTGGGTTCTCACAGTTGCCTCTCCAATGTCTTACAGGAAAACCAGAGCCCTGGGGGAGCAAGAGGGCCCAGAAAACTGGGATGGGTTAAGTGGGGTGATCTGGGGATCCCCTTCCTAAGGAATCCCCTTGCTAGCCTCTACAGCTCCCCTCTCGTAGGAAACTATCCCTGTGCTGGAAGACGAAGTAATGACATCACTTGAAGGGATTACTTTGCAAGCGAAAAATCAATTCCCCTCAAAGCCCCCAGCTCTCCCTTCCAAAGACCAGGGAGCAGGGCCAGGGCCAGCACAGAGTCACGGCTGGTGGGGCGGCTCAGTCACTGGCAGGAGTGGAAACTGCGCAGTGGTGCACAAATCCTGCATTACCGGCACAGGATGGATTCCTGGGCATCTTGGGCCGCCGAGCATCCCTTAGTCACTGCTGCGCTGGCTACTTGGACCCTGGACTCAGAGGGACCCATGTTAAAGGCAGTCAAAACAGGAAAAAAAACAAAAAACCTCACTGCTGTTGAGTTGCTTCTGACTCACAGCGACCCCTCCTTGGGTTTCCCAGGCAGCATCTCTAAGGAAGTAGATTGCCCAGTCTTCCTTCCGAGGAGTGGGTAAGTGGGTGGTGGGTTTGAACCGCCAGCCTTCTGGTTAGCAGTCAAGTGCAGCCCTTGATGTCCCTCTGCTCCTTACAGAATGCAGCATCACCTGGTGTCTCTCCCCCATGGGTGATGGCTCGCTCCCATGTCTCTTTTTCAAACATTACTTAGAATGGATCAGGACTAGGACCTGTCTTACTCCATCCAGTGTGACTCAACCAATCAGGTCTTTAAAGGAAGACCCCACTGCCCAGACAGTCACGTTCACAGGTATAGGGGAAGACTTCAACAGCAATTTGGGAACACAGTGAAATTTGCATCCCAATCCAGCACCCACCCACCATGTGGCCCAGCTCTGGCTCCTTCTCAGGGTGAGTGGATGGAATAGAAATTAACCCTAAGATGGGCCTACTCAGAACAGTTTCCAGAAGGAAAGCAGTGTTAGCTGCTGTGCAGTTAGGCCCTGACTAGTGGAGGCCTCCTGCACAACAGAACTTGGTGATCCTGTGCCACCGATTGGCCGTGGGTCGGACTGCTGGGAGCCCCTAGGGTTCTCACTGGCTGATTTCAGAAGTCAATCGCCTGGCCTTTCTTCCTGGTCCCTCCCACCCTGAAACCTGTCCAGCATCACAGCAACATGCAAGCCTCCACTGACCCATGGTTGGGGGCTGCGTGTGCAGTGCCCTGGCTGGGAATCGAACCCTGGTCTCCCACACGGGGGGTGGGGGGGTGGGGAGCAACAATTCTACCACTGAGTGCCTCTCACAAGACACGCTGAGCTACAAAAGCAGGTCTTTGGCAACACCAAGAAGCACTGCCTCTTTGGGTTTGTTGACGCCACTCACACCACCCTGTGCTTTGCCATCAGGGTAGTCTAAGGTTGGATTCGGGACTTAGCAGCACACATTTCATGGCTGATGCCACAGCACAGCCCTTTCAAGAGGGCAAGTGCACCACCTCGAGCTGTACCCGACAGCTGACTGGATCCCTGCACAAACACATCCTGGCCAGCGTGTGTAACCCGTGGCAGAAACTGCTGAGCTGGTTCTGGTGTTCTCTCCGGAAGCTTCCACGGCACACGAGGAAGCCCCGCTCCCTCTCGCTCTCACTCTGGACTTTGCTTATCCCAGCACCCAGGGAGGATGTCTCCGTCCACAAGTAAGGGCGGGCTCTGCAGCAGGAAGTCCTGACGTGGGCCCCTCTTCCTGGGCTTCCGGCCTTGGAGCAGTGTTTGCAGAGGCAGGACATGGTGAGCATGGTGGCCTGGGCCCTGTCCTTAGAGTGACTCCCAGCCAAGGCCCCCCGTTAACTCAGGGTGGAGTCACGGGGCTGCCAGTGCCAGGAAAGGCCTTGCCTTTTGCCGACTCAGCAAATAAAGAGGTCTCACCAGATGCAGAAAGCACAAGTCTGGCTCCTGGGAGGTGCCACACACCCTGCTGACCTAGCATGTGTGCTCTTGGGGGCCAGCCACACGCCAGCCTCCCCGCAGAAACTCAGGTTGTGTAAAGAAGACGACCCCGGGATGGGAGACCCCAGGGGCTCTGGGGCAGGGCTGCCTGGCCCTGCAGGTGGCCCCAGAGCCTGAGGTGGGGAGCTCAGCTGGTTCAGGAGGGCTGACTCTGCAGTCACCCCACACCAGGCTCCCCTGCCCTTCTCTGTCCTCCATGCCCTCACCCCCAAGGCAGGCAGGGGGCAAGGAGGAGGACCCAGCCCCCTACAGCTCAGAGGGCCTTGGCCTGGCCAGCTCACACTTGCCCCCAGCAGCAAGTGTCAACTTTACATACAATAGGACACGATGCCTGGTCCTGGGCTGTCTGTGTGATGGTTGTTACATTGAAGTCTGTGGTTGTGGCCATTGTGTCCACCTTGTGGAAGGTGTCCCTCATTTTCTGTGACCCTTGACTTTACCCATCACTATGTTGGAAACCCAAGGAGGGGTCGCTATGAGTCGGGGCCGACTCGACGGCACATAACAACAACAACAACAACAAATGTCATTCTCTAGTGATCTGCCTTTCCTGATAACATGTCCACAGTGAGAAAGTCAAAGTCGTCATCCTTGCTTCTAAGGAAAAGTTGCATTTTTGGTTTTTAATTTTTATTGTGATTTGGGTGGCAGTTTACAGAGCAAATTCATTTACCATACAGCAGTTCATACACATTTTGTTCCATGACATTGACTGCAATTCCTCACAATGCAACAGCTCTCTTCCCACTTCCTCCCTGTAGTTACCTCTTCCCTGTGTCCTTCTTTCCAATGCATTCCTGCCCCCTCAGTTATCTCCCTGAGCAAACACTGCCCTTCTAGTCTCCCATGGTTGATTGTTCCAAGGAGTGTACCTACCTGGGGTAAATGTTCAGCTTATACACCTGTCTGTTGTTTGGCTGGAAGCCACAGGAGTGAGTTCAATTCCAGACCTGAAGGGTGACTAGGGGCCATAGTCTCAGGGGTCTCACCAGGCTCTATCAGACCAGCAAACCTAGTCTTTATTTATTTGTTTTCTTCGTGATTTGCAATTTTGTTCCACATTGAGCAGTCATCTTAAGAGGCTTCTGCTCACCATTGAGCTTGTCTGAACTGATCACAAAACCTTCATCCGCCTTTTAATAATTCACACACTTAACAGTTTAATGTTCAAAAGCAAAGTTATCTTGAACGTTCCGGAAATATAAAATGCCCCGTGTGTACGTACAGGTTCCTTCTTCATACGGAAGCTCGGCGCTTAGGTTCGGATCCACTTTGGCCCTTTTGGCCCTTCCAGCCTGCTTCTGAGGCCTTCCCCACCTGTGTGCACGCCAAGGGATCTGTTTGCAAGCCAGTGAGCTGGCTCCAGCGAGTCTCGCTCACTTCCGACATGTCGTCATCAGTCAAGCCCAGCTCCCAGAGAAGGACATCGTATTTGGCAGGAGTAGGGACAGTTGGCGAGGAGGGCCACCACTCATGACACGAACTGGCACACTCAACACTGGGCTTGAACACATCAAAGGTCATGATGGCGGCACAGGATGGCATCCCTGGGGCCTGTTGTATGTGGAGTTGCCATGAACAGGGGCCCACTCGGCGGAAATGGACAAAGACAAACCAGGGCTCCCTGACACCAGCCAGGCCGGCTGGTGACCCAGCAGGACCCCTGGAGCCCTACACTGCGAGAGCTTTGCAGAGGGCTTGGCACTGCGTGCCACATCCTTTCTTCCTGTCAGGGTGGGCTGAGCTGTGGACTTTTGCCCGTCCGAAGGACGCTGCCATTTTGTAGGTTTAAAAAGCGGCTTGATTATTTTTAGAGACAGCGCTCTCGCAGATTCCTGTGGTGGTAGGACTTAAGAGTTAACCTAAAAA
>NW_006921831.1:4366152-4368437 GCF_000298275.1 Orycteropus afer afer
TGGCAATACTAATTTCTGATCAAATTGACTTTAAGACAAAAACCACCATACAAGACAAAGAAGGACATTATATAATGATGAAAGGATCAATTGAACAGGAAGATATAACCATAATAAATATTTATGGACCCAATGAAAGAGCCCCAAAATACATAAATCAGACGTTAAAAGAGTTGAAAAGCCTTTCTTCCTGTCTACTTTTACCCTGAATGGGTTTTGCAATGTCTTGACTCCAAAGGCCTCTGGGTCTGCGATATGTTGAGGGGCTAAGTCCTTTTTTCCTTTCAGCCTTTTGATCTTGCTGGGAACTCCCTGCAAACTCACAGGTCGAGCTTAGGTACTGAATCAGGCCCCCTCCAGAGCCCTGCTGGACTTGGGTCACCTCCCCCAGGTCAGGCCCCTGGCCACTGTGCAGGCAATTGCTGAGGATGGCTGCTAGTGGTGGCACCCAGCAGCCCATACAGGTCGCAGCTGGAAGGTGGGGGTCAGGAGGACCCTCACCACGTGCACAGCCTCAGCTCCCTCTGGGAAGATCTGGGGGTCAGCTGCCAGGAAATTTGGGGAAGAGAACCAAGGAAGTGGGGCTAGAAAGAAGTGGCCCCGTTCAGGGAAAGCCTGGCAGGAGCAAAGGGGAAACGGCCGCGCGTGGGTCTCAGGCTGGGGGTGCAGCAGCGGCAGGTGGGGACGGCAAGGCGGTTCCTGCACAACACTCCTGCGGCTGTGGAGGTGTCAGCCTCATCAAATCCTTGGGAGGGGCGTCCCCACTTGCTGGGAGGGCTCTGTTTGCCTCTGGGGTCGCAGCCGGTGAAAAGTGTGCAGGATGGCGTCACCGTTGCGGAGAGGAGGACGGAGACGGCCTGGGTTTCGGACACGTGGGTCTCGGCAGACCGCAGGGGTCCCGCTGCAGGAGCCAGGCCAAGCGGCGCGACCCGGGCGCGGTGGGGGTTACGGAGGACTGCGGCTGCCCCTGCACCCGAGGAGACCCACGCGGAGGTCAGTACTGCCCCGCTGACGGGCGAGGCTCAGCCTGGACGCCGGCCGGTGGAACCAGCCCCGGCCCGCCTACCTCCGCCCCGCCTAGGCCTCAGGGTCTCGCGGTCGGGGCGCTCCCTGGTGGCCCCCAGTGGCCTTGGCATAGACGCCCGACCCGGCGCCAGGCCCTTCCCGGAGCCCCACGCCGAGGAGCAACCCCTCGGCCCTGACACACAGCAACACCCACGAGGGCCGGGGCCGCGCCTCCCGGATCCCCGAGGTCCCTCGGCGCCCGTGGCCGGGTCCCCGCCAAGTCCTGCCCCGCCCACAGGCCCCTCCGCTCCATAGGCCCCGTCCCGTCAGGCTCCGCCCCCGCCCCGAGCGTGCCTTGAGCGGAAGCTGGCGTGGCGCGGCGAGCGGCGGCGGCCGGTCTGTGGGTGGGACTTCCGGCCGCGCTCGCGAGCGACTTCCGGCCGTTCGCAAGGGTGGTCCGTCCGGCCTCCCGGACACGAAGGTGAGCTCAGCGGCGGCCGGCCGGGTGGCGTCCCTTCCGTCGGCTTCAGTTTACCCTCCGCGAAGAGGGCGCCCTGGGCTGCCAGGCTCCGCCCGGGACGGAGTGGCGTGAGGCGCGGGCGACGCCGGGGCCGCGTGTGAGAGCCGGCGAGTGTGTGGACGAGCGAGCGTGTGTGTGAGCGTGTGTCCTCTGTCATCGAGTCGATGTCAGCGCACAGCGACCCTGCAGGCAGAATAGAGCCGGCCAGAGGCTTCCCAGGGCCGTCAGGGGAAGGAGAGCTGGTGGGTTCGAACCGCCGACCTTTCTGGTCTGCCAGCACTCATTGCGTGAGGGTCCAACCAAAACAACACGCCGGACTCACCGCTATCAAGTCGCTTCCGACTCCTAGGGTTTCCGAGGCGCCAAGTCTTTTCGGAAGTAGATCGCCCAGTCTGCCTTCTGCAGAGCGACGGGTGGGTTTGAACCGCCGACCTTCTGTAGACGAGCGAATGAGCGCGCGAGGGCGGTGAGCATGGATGAACGGTGGTGCGTGTAAATGAGGGAGTGGGCCTGGCCGAGAGCAGGTGAGTGCACACGCATGTGAGGCTGAGTGTGCAGGGTGAGTGCACGCGCGTGTGAGGTCGAGAGCGAGCGTGCAGGGTGAGTGCACACACGTGTGAGTGGAAGAGCACAAGCGTGGACGAGCGGATGTGCGTGTGAGTGCCCCCAAGTAGAGGGACGGATGGACTGGGACGGGATGTGTGCGTGGAATGTGAGGAACTGTGAATGTGAGCGGGTGCAGCTGTGAGAGCAGTCAGTG
>NW_006921831.1:4368537-4380598 GCF_000298275.1 Orycteropus afer afer
AATATCGAAGCCACTGAGAGGCCAGGCCACAAGCTCTGCCTCCGAGTGCAGGTTGAGTGACCCAGGGGCTCTGGGGAGCGTGGGGTGCCCTAGACTGGATCCTGCCCTCACTTCGGCCCCAGAGTTGTAGGCTTTCTGGATTAGAGGTGACCTGCCCTCCTCTCCCTTCAAGGCCAGGGGACAAGAAAGTGGGTCCAGGTCTCAGGGTTCAGGACAGTGGCTCACCAGACCTGGACCCGCTTTCTTGTCCTCATGTGCTGGAGTCAGCTACATGCCCCAGCTCAGTATGTTAGCCATCCGCGGGGCCTTGGTTTCCTTGACTGTGTCCTGGGGCCATGGCGAGAACTCATTCACACGCAGGCCCGCACTCTGCAACTGGTCAGTAAACCTCAGCAGCATGTGGCTGTCCTGCCTCTCAAGCCACCCTCGTTTCCAAGAGTCACTTGCCCTCACGGGAGGCTCAAAGGTGAAGTTGTGTGTACCTGACCGCAACACTTGCTGAAGACGCAGCATCCCTATTGACATTGGCAGCAGACAGGGCACAGAGGTCCCTGTTTCCTGTGCCGGTTACTAAGTGGGGAGGTTGGTGTAATGGGTAAATCCAGCCTTTGGAAAATGAGCTGAGACAAAAAAGTCAGTGTGTCGTACATGATGGCACCACATGTCACAGTTACCACACGTTTACCTATCACATGCACATGTACCATATGTCTGTGTATAGCATACAACATGTGTGTACTTGCCCCACACATGCAGATATCAGATGCACACATACCGCATGGCTGCATGGTGTACCACACTAGTACTTGTCACATGCATGTAGGCTACATATCTGCATATAATGCACGTGTGTGCATATGCACCACGTTTGTATAAAGTATACTATACACACACACATATCGTGTGTAAGTGTACAATGCATTTGCATACAGTGTATAACATGGGTATCTGCACAGTGTACCACACGTGTGAGCATGCACCACACGTGTACATGTACCACACATGTACATCATGCACACGCCACACCTCTGCACACAGTGTACCATACATGTGCATAGACGTGCAAACTATGTGGCATGCGTACACAATTGTACACGTGTGTATCATGCATATGCTATAAACGTACCACGAGTGTGCGCGCAACATGTTCATGTTGTCTGTGTGCACATACCATATGTATGTGCCGTATGTATGCCATGTGCATGTGCTTAGGCATGCAGCCCACATGTACACCAGGCTGGGGTGTAGAACACGTTTCTACTGTGGGTCTACCATGGCGTTGGAGGGCCACCACTGGCACTAGCTGTCTGCCCATCAACACAGTGCTGAAGTGGAGATTCTTGGCCCGCGGATGTGGCACCTGGAATGGGGAGCGCCTGGCCCTGAGGTCATCAGGGAGCACACCCCCAACCCCCATCCACAGAGCCCACTGACGCGGGCAGGACAGCCCTCTGGTGCATCTGGAATGACTCCTCAAGGTGTCACACTGGAGGCTCTGGCCCTGATCTGGTCAAAGCATGCCCTGTCTCTGCCGGGCTATCCTCCCTCCATGGGCCCATCCACTCTCCACACGTGTCCTGCACATGCTCCCCCCCATGTCCTGCCCACCCACCTCTTGTCATGGTACAGCCTGAGGGAGCAAGTTCACCCCAGGGCCAGCCTGCAGGTATGGGCTCTGCGCTCTGCCTGCTTCTGTGGGTTCCACAGCCCACCCTCCTTCCCCCCTGCCCCTTGGTGAGATGCCCCAAGTCAAGCTTGGGGGGGCTGCAGGCAGAGCCTCTAGGGTGGCAGCAGTGCCCCTGCAGTGATGTGTGGAGGTACTGGGGTGATGCAGGAAGGGAGGGGTGCTGGGCACCCACCGCCCACCCTGCTGCTGGCCTGCTCTCCCAAGGGGTGTCTCTCCCCCCCCTCAGTGACCCAGAACTCCGAGTCCTCGGTCAGGAGGAGCATGAGCCAGAAAGGAGGGGTGTGGGAGATAGCCTGGGGCAGCAGACGGGCAGAAAGCACGGGTCAGAGCTGGTGCAGAGAGCCGGGGCAGTCTGCTGGCACACCCTGGCGGGTGAGCAAGAAGGCACAGCCACCCCTCCCATGAGCTCAGCTGCCCCTGCTCCGTGCTCGGCCACCTCTCCTGTGTGCTAGACCTTGGGTTTGTGGGTCTGCACCCACCTCCTTGGAGCTCTATCGTGAGGCCTGGTGGTCCTAGCCACCCTTCCTTCCTTGGCCAAACTGCCCAACCTGGGCCCACAGTGCAGTCAGGAGAGGCATGGGTGACCCTGCGGGCCTGCCTACCTGTGCCAGGGTCCCCTGGAGGTAGAGCCCAGACAGAGATCCCTTCCCAGCCCAGGGCTGCCATGCACTATGCCTGTGTCCAGCTGTAACGGTGTGTGTGTGGGGGGGGGGGGGTGGCGGGGTTAGTACCTGGACACATAGGTCAGTCGTGGGCCCCTGACATTTCTGAGGCTGGGATGTGTCCCCAGGGAGAAGGAGGGGACCATCAGCCTGGTCACCTTGCCCCTACCCACTCTGGGACTGCTGTCACCATTGGAGTGATGCTGTGTGTATGGGCAGTGCCCGTGGGCCTGGCGGGAGCCCTGATGGCCAGGCACCTATTTATAGTTTCCTGGAGCTGGTACTCTCACCGCCCACAGGTGGGTGCCCAAGGGCCCCCTGTCGAGGTGTTGGTGTGTCGGGGTGGAGCCCCGGGGGGCCTCCATCGCCCTTCAGTCAGTGGGGAGCATCTGGCCTGACCAGGAAGCAGCAGGGCAGAGTGGGGGGGCTTGCAGGGGGTAAGGGCGGGCACGCCCTGTTGGTCTGGCCTGGATGCTCTGGCTGAGGGAGAGCCCCCTGCCTGGCCTGGCCCATGAGCCACCTCAGACAGTGGGGACCCTGGGGAGGGGCTGGCGGCCTGTGCTTCCTGCCTGCACCTTGCTTCGGCTGGTTGGGACGGGAATGTGTGGACGGATCCCCTCTGTACATGCGCTGTTAGAGCCTCGAGGAGATGCGGGGACAGTGAGGAAGGGGGTGCTTGTTTCCTCACTCTCGTCTTCAGGAGCAGAAGGTGGCAGGAGGCAGAGTGGTGCGGGGTTGGCGGTGGGACATTTTTCTGACCTAAGATAAATCGCACAAGTCAGAAAATAAAGACAAGATGAAGTATGAAGCAAAACCGCCAGTGATTCTGGGCTGCCTGCCCCGCCCCCCCACCATGTACTTGGTCCTGTGCGCACACACCTTGTGGGAGGGCCCTGGATCGTGCACTCTGTCACCTTGGTGCCTGGAGGCCTGGGCTGCCCCGTGGGTGGGAATGGGTTCCCGCTTCTTCCTCGCTTTGCACCCAGTGTCTTCTGCCCGCAGCAGGCCCCAGCTGTCACGGGGGGCGTGTCTGGAAGTGCGTGCTGTTCCAGTCCACAGGCCCCGGCCCCAGTCAGGAATGGGATGGCACCCAGTGGAGACCTGGGCGGCCAGCCTGGAGTATCCCCAGCCAGCAGGGACATGCCGGAGGCCCCACCCATGGCACTACTTGTCATTGCTCTGTCTACCCTCACAGGCGGTGGGGGAAGTGGTATTTCGCCTGGGCTCACCCACTGCTGCAGCTGGGCCAGGGCTTCTGCCCTGCGCCTTCTCCCGCCAGCTCTGAGCTGGGAGGTGGGGAGCTGATGTCCTCAATGGACGACCGTGGTTGGTGTGGCCCCTCTGCCCAGTAGCGAGGCCCCTTCTTGGGGATCCAGGCAGAGCCAGTGTCCTGGCTAGGAGGAACCTTTGGGATGGGGTCCCACCTGCTCCTCAGGGCTGATCAGGGAGCCAAGGCCAAGCCCACGTTTCCGGGGTGAAGTCTTCCGAGCTGAGCCTTGCTCTCTCCACAGTGCCCTGGATGCCGAGGTCGGAGTCTGCTCTGACCACCTGTCATGAGAACGCTCCTGGATGTGCTGGGGCTGGCCCTGGCCTGTGGCCTCGTTCATGCCACCCTGTCCAAGTCGGACGCCAAGAAGGCTGCTTCAAAAACACTGCTGGAGAAGGTGGGGCCTGGCAGGCAAGAGCCAGACCTGCATACCCACTCGCGCCTGCACGGCCGGGGCCAACAGCACTGGCCTGGGCGCTTGGGTGGGTAGGCAGCCTCACTGCCCAGTGAGCGTCTGGGCTGGGCAGAGTGTCCTGCCCCCACTCCATCTCCACACCTGCATCCCACCCTGTCTGCATCCCTGCGCCCCTGTGTCCCCACCCCTGACGTCCCCCTGCACACACACCCGACCCCTGAGGGGAGTGTCCCCTTGGGGGCTGAGCTGCTCTTCCAGGCTGGTCCTGAGAGTAGATGTGTCACCTCCAGGGGTTGTCAGCTGCTTAGGGAGGGGCCCCATGAGCCCCCCTCAGCCCTTGTGGCCTGGGCGTCATAGCGGGTGAGGAGGGGTGGGTGCTACCTCAGGGGTAGGGGAAGGGCTGGCACCAGGAGGTGTCCCTGGCCCGGGTTGGGGCCTCTGTCACCTGGGCACAGGTGACCTGTGCATCCTCTGTCTCCAGACCCAGCTCGCAGACAGGCCTGTGCAGGAGCGGGGCCTGGTGGGAACGGACATCCGTGCTGAGGACGTGGTTCTTGAGCACCGCAGCTACTGCTCCGCCAGAGCCCGGGAGAGGCACTTAGACGGGGCTGTCCTGGGCTACATCACCCCGGTGAGCTGAAGGGCTGGGGCTCCCAGCGAGGTGAGGGCTAGATGGTGGGGCCAGGTGTGTGTCCCGCCTGGCAAGGGGAGACAGATGTACGTTCCCGCCTCCGCTGGCCACAGCTGCAGCAGGGGTACAGCCAAGAGCCCTTCCTGGAGAAGGCAGGTGAGAGGACAAGGACCTTGGGTCCGGCACAGAGGCACAGAGGCCCGTGTCTGGGAGTGGGTCCCCTGGCTCCAGGCCCAAGGCCAGGGCTCAAGAGTCGAGTGGGCACCTCACAGAGGGGCCCCCGGTGAAGGAGAACGCTGTGGTCATGAGCAGAGGCCATGGGCAGTGGTGGTCCCGTGGCTGTCCAGGGCAGGGTGGCATGCACCCTGAGTGGGCTGTCCCGAGCAGCCGTGTCCTGTCGCAGGGGCAGGTGGCACTCCCCTCACCCCTTGTCCATCTCCCCTGCAGTGGAACAGCCACGGCTATGACATCGCTAAGACATTTGGGAGCAAGTTCACGCACGTGTCCCCTGTCTGGTTGCAGCTGAAGAGGCGCGGCCGGGAGATGTTTGAGGTTGCAGGCCTCCATGACGTGGACCCAGGTCCTCATCCCCCTGCACACCCGCACTCACAAGAAATAACGTGTGCTTGAGCGTGAGCGTGTGGTGGGTGTAAGCCCACATTCGGTAGTTCTGAGTGGTGAGCGTGTAGTGGGTGTGATGGCATTTGGGTGGTGGGGGTGTGTGTGGTGGGTGTGGATGTGCACACACATTCGGTAGTTCTGAGTGGTGGGTGTGAGTGTAGTGGGTGTGACTCAACTTGGGTGATAGGTTTGAGCACGGGTGGTGGGTATGCTGTGGGGGTGGGAGTTGAGCATAGGACGGCGGGTGAATGGGTGGGTGTGTGGTGGGTGTGCCGTGAGGGTGGGAGTTGAGCATAGGACAGCGGGTGAATGGGTGGGTGTGGTGTTGGCCGTGTAGACGTGAGGGACCGTGATCAAGACTAGGCTTCATGTGCTGGCCCAGATGAGACTGGGTGTGGTGAGTGTGTCCCCATGAGGGTGACAGCTGTGGACACTGGGGTGTGACCCCCGGGGATCCTCTGTGGCCCTGTTCCTCTGGGAACTGCCCACTCAGCTCGAGGTCAGGAGTGGCCCACAGGCAGTTGTCCCTGCCCCAGCTGAGGGGCATGCATGACGCCAGGTATTCGGCCCATGTGCCCTCACCCTTTGCATGTACTTCACGTGAAAAGCCACGGGGGCGCTGGGAGGTGGGGGTCTTGAGCAAGGAGCTACTGTCCTCTGACAACACTTGTCCCAAGCATGACCACGTTCATACCTGAGCTACACCTTAGGACACCGTGCCTAGTGTGACACTTTTTGGGGAGAGAGAACTCCTAGAACACAGGAAGGTTGGCTATCTCAGGGGTCCTGGGATGGAGTGGTTTTCTCTGATGCATGAGCACTGCCAGGAAGTAACTGTGTGTCAGAAACTGGCTGTCAGGCCCCACTGCTGAGAGCCTTGGCCGGCATGGCCACTGTCCCTCAGATCAGGATGGCCCGAGATTCTGAGGCCCCTTGGAAGGTGACAACCTTGGGTGCAGCTAGCAGCCAGAGGACAAGCTGAAGACACCTTTGTGGGTCCAAAAGGGGGGCAGAGGGTCAGAAGTGGTTGGGAGGAGGGCACGGGGTCTCACTCACACCTGTGTGTGGCTGCTCGTGTCCCATGTGGCTGTGGGGTCCCTGTTATGACTCTTACTTGCCCCCAGGGTGGATGCGAGCAGTCCGGAAGAATGCCAAGGGCCTGCATGTTGGTGAGTCAGCGGCCCTGGGTAGTCGGGCTGCTTTCCCCTGCCAGCGCAACCCCCAGGGGGTCTTCAGGGTACCCGGGTCCTTCTTAGGTGGGAAACCAGCATCCTGGCCCACAGTGCAACCCCCGGGCCCTCGGCCTGGAGAGGGGCGGGGCAGGGGCAGGAGAGAGCTCTGGGGGTGGCTGAACAAGGGGCACCTGGAAGGGCTGTGACACCAGGTGATGGAGCAGCGAGGGCCGGGTCCATGCTGGAGGTGACGGAAGAGAATGGTCCTGTGGGAACCAGGGGAGGTGGGGCCTGGCCCAGCCACTGTCCTGCTGCTCCCTGAGCTGGGGACCTGGGGGGGCTGGGGTATGGGGATGGATGCTCCCAGCACTCATCCCAGGGAGAGAGGTCCTGGACTCGTGGCTGCCCTGGACGGGCTGGCCTGTCTGCGAGTCGGAGCGCTGCGGCGGGGTCATCTGCCTTGTTCTTGTCGCCGCCCTGACTGGTGGACATTGCCTGTGTCCTCAGTGCCTCGGCTTCTCTTCGAGGACTGGACCTACAATGATTTCAGGAGCGTCTTGGACAGCGAGGACGAGATCGAGGAGCTGAGCAGGACCCTGGTGCAAACGGCAAAGGTGGGAGCCAGCGTGCTCCCGCGGGGCTGGAGACACGCCTGTCCCCTGGGGCCTGGTTGTGGGCTGCACCAGGGAGGGGCAGCGTCTCTGTGGGGCCTGGCCAGGGGAGGGGAGGGCTGATCCCGAGGCCTGGTCCCTGCTGGGCCGCCTTCAGTGTACCGTCCCCTCCAGAGCCAGCACTTCGACGGCTTTGTGGTGGAGGTTTGGAGTCAGCTGTTGAGCCAGAAGCAGGCGTGAGTGGGGCTCGCAGGCGGGCGGGTGGCTGCCCCCACGGCGTGTCTGGCAGGGGCTTGGGGACAACAGCACTCCCTCACTTCCAAGGACTTGACGGGAGGCAGGGGCTCTGGTTGAGCTGGGACACTGGGGCGTGTCCCACTCAGCCAGGAAAGGAAAGGCCCGGGAGGTGAACACCCGCGCTTCCCGGTCAGGCCCCGCGCAGGAGCTGCTCCTGCCCAGCGTGGCTCTGTGTCAGCGGGCTCGCCCGGCTGGGCCTCCTCTGGCAGCCGGTGCCAAGCTAGGTGATGGCGTCTCAGCTCATGGGTTGGGTGGGCGGTTCTGGAATCAGCAATCCCCTCCTTTTCAGCCAGGCCTCTCTTGCACCTGACCCAGGGATGCCCTGGGCCCAGTGTGGCTCCTCCTGGTGTCCCTGCGGTGAGCGGCCCAGGGTGGCCCCCTGCTGCTGTCCCACTGCCACACCCCCACCCCTGCAACAGGGTCTGCAGTAATCCCGGCTCTGCCCACTGGGGGCAGTGTGGTGACGCCAGGCCTGTGCTGTGCAGGCCGAGCCCGGTGTTGCTGGTGGGCGGGGGCATTGCTGGGCAGTCCCTGCCTGCCTGATGGGAGGAGGACTGCCTCTTGCTTCTTGGCCCAGAGGCAGCACCTGGAGCCAGCTTGCCTCCTGCCCTGGCTAGCGGGCTCCAGCTATCAGCTGATAGACTCCCACCTGCCCAGCCTGGCTGCAGCCTTGCAGCCCACCTGGGGCAGCTCCTGGAGCCAGCTTGCCCCCTGCCCTGGCTAGCGGGCTCCAGCTATCAGCTGATAGACTCCCACCTGCCCAGCCTGGCTGCAGCCTTGCAGCCCACCTGGGGCAGCTCCCGCCGCCAGCCCCTCGGGAGTGAGGCTGGGCCTGAGGGCCAAAGGGGCCTTGTAGCTCTGCCTCACAGTGCTGCCAGGCCCCCCGCCCCCGCCATACTCCAGAGCAGCTGCTTCCCCAGCCTCAGACCCCCAGGCCCGCTGTGGCCTCGGACCCTTTCCTGGGCAGAATTGCCAGTGCAGGCGGCTGGGCACGGGACTGGGGCCATCCTGACCTGCCGCCCCCTCGTGTGCACAGGGGGCTCGTCCACGTGCTCACCCACATCGCTGAGGCTCTGCACCAGGCCCGGCTGCTGGCTCTGCTGGTCATCCCGCCCTCAGTCACCCCTGGGTGAGTGCCTCAGGTGGGGCGGGGACCCTGGGCACTGAGGTCAGCCAGCGTAGGGCTCAGGCCAGGCATTCCACGGTCCTGTGCTGTGAGGGTACTGAGGACCGAGACTGGGTGCCAAGGCGCAGGGCTGAGTGGGGTCAGGGCAGCGTTGATCAGCGGGCTATGGAACCCCCAAGTGGGTGCAGCAGGGCCAGGCCAGAGGAAGTGGCTGGGCTTTTAAGTGGGACCACCTGCTCTACCTTGGGCCCGAGGCGGATGTTGGACATGCAGGGAGGATGCGGTGGGCCCCCAGCCTCAGCTGCTCTTCACGAGCGTCCTTGGGGGATTGCAGCTGCCTGTGGGCCGATAGAGAGCCCCACACAGCCATTCAGGGCTCAGCACAGGCACCTACTCCTGGGGGTTGGGGACCGAGCCGGCAGGGCTGGGCGGTGCCTGCTCCTGGGGCTGCAGGCCGAGCTGGCAGGACCAGTCAGTGGTTCCCTCTTGCCTCAGCACACGCTCCCCATCCCACAGCCATGAGGTATGGGCCCTTTGCAGTCTGCCCAGCCTACAGATGCTCGATGCAGCCGGCCAAGCACATATTCTTCTCAGGTTTCAGACTCCCTGGGGCCCAGCTATTGAAGGGGGGCCTCACACTGGGCACTTACCCCTGCCGGAGGCTGTGGGCCTTAGAGGAGGCAGTCCATGGGGTGGGAGCCCTGGGCTGAGAACGGGAGCTTGGGGCTCAAGAGGTAAGCCACGGGGTGGGACGGGCCTTGGGAACTGAGGAATTAGAGCAGGGTTAGCGTGTAGGGAGATGGGGTCACACCCAGACAGCAGCCACGGGCCTTCCCAGGAGGCTCTGTGCTCTCCTACAGCCCTATCTGATGTGCTCTGAACCCCCTCCCAATGATCTGCAGGGATGTAATGCTGGTCAGCCCCTCGAAGGGCCCAGGACCGCACTGGCGGAAGAAGGGAGCAGTAGCTTTGCCAGGAGGTCTGCGTGGGGCTTTGGGGAGGCTTCTCGGGCCCCCACTGTGAATTCCTGTACCTTTTCTGTGAGCTCTTGGGGGAGGGTACTCCCCCAGCCACGGTGTAGCACGTGTGCCTGGCATCCCCCCTGCGCCCCATCTGGGTGCCACAGGCTATGCTGCTGCACCAGGCCCGACCCCAAGGTCGGCATTGCCACTGTCCATCCCCGTGGGCAGAGAGGACTTGCTGTGGGCCTGGCTTTAGCGGGGTTGGGGCTTCTGGCACCAGCTGCTGGGCCATCACAGATTAGAAGGAGCTGTGTGGTCAGAGCCCCTCCCCTGCACGGTGGGCTGCCCATCCAGACGGGGTCAGGGAGGCCTCCACCGTTCTCACCAAGGGTGTGGGTGCCTTTTTGAGTGAGTGATGCCTAGGGTGTCGTGCGTGCCTGACTTTTCCCACGTGCCTGACTTCCTTTCGGGATGAAGGGTTTCCCCTGCCCAGGAGCTTGAGATGAGGGTGGGCCAGGTGTCTGTCCGGTCACCACGCAGCTGTGCACGGACCACCCCAAGGGGAACGTGAGAACATCGCATCTGTTTCCTCCACCCCCACGGCTTCTCCCTCGGAATAGAGCTCGGCGTGTGACGTGTCAGTGTGAACAGTAACTTGTTGAAGACACTGCACCCGCACTGGTGACCACGTGTATTCCCTGAGGGGTAGATGCATGCAGAGAACCAGGCAGTGCCTGCGTGTCTGCAGGTGCTGGGGGGCGGGGCTGGCAGGCCCTCTTCAGAGGGTGGAAGGAGGATGCGGCCCTTCAGGGCACTTTCCCAGTGACCAGGGAGGGACGTGTGGGTCCAAGCCCTGGTTCCCTGGGGCCCCGAGGCAGGAAGAGCTGTGGGAATAAGTAACATACTGTCTCCTCCTGTGGGTGTGGTCGGTGTCCCCGCCTTGCAAATGGCTCTTTCCTGGGTCATTATGGAGCTGAGGGCAGTGGGAGCTGGGCTGGGGTAACCCTAGACCCCTGGCAACCGTCTCCTGTGTCTTCTTGTGTGTGTACACATCCACATGTGTGAGCATCTGTGCACATGAGCACAGGTGTGCGTAAGTGTGGGTCCTTTGGGTGAGAGTATGCCCTCGTGTGTGTGTGCAGGTGTACGTGTGGGTGCACATCCCTGTGTATGTTTTCACGTGTGAGGACTTGTGATTCTTTTGTGTGGGCATGTGTTGTTGGGTGAATTGTGTAAGCACATGTATATGTTGTCACACAAATGCATGTGTGTATTTGTGTAAAATCACATCTTCTGTGTAAGAACGTGTTCTTCTGTGCATGTCTGTATGTGTGTCATTATATGGCTGAGCATCTGTGCATGTGTCCTTGTCCATGTATGTCTTTAGGGTCGTATGTACGTCCTTATATGTGTGAAAACGCATGCGCATCTCGTGTGAGTGCACGTTCTTGTATTGGTGTCTATATGTGCCTGTGTATCTCTGTACGTATACATGTGTTTGTGTGACCATTTGTGTGCATGTCTTTGTGCATGTGTGTCCTCATGGGCATGAAGGTACATGTGTGTGTCCTTTGAGCATGTTCTTGTGGGGGTTCAGGTATACGTGTGGGTATGTGCTTCATGTGTGAGCATCTTGAGTGCATGTCCTTCTGTGTGCGTGTGTGTCCTCGTGTGAGTGTGTGTTCTTTATGTGAGCACCTGGTCTTGTGGGGGTGCAGATACACATGTGGGTGTGTGTCTGTATGTGTGAGGGTCAGTGGGTGCATGTTCTTGTGTGTGAGTGTGTGTCCTCGTGTATGTGTTTGTGCATGTCCTCATACATGTGAGGGTCAGTGGGTGTGTGTTCGTGTGTGGGGGTGTGTGTCCTCGTGTCAATGAGTGTGTGTTCTTGTGTGTGTCCTCATGCCCTCGTGTCAATGAGTGTGTGTTCTTGTGTGTGGGTGCATGTCCTCGTGTCAATGAGTGTGTGTTCTTGTGTGACTGTGTGTTCTCGTGTGTTTGTGCATGTCCTCATGCATGTAAGGGTCAGTGAGTGGGGGGTGCGTGTCCTCGTGTCAGTGAGTGTGCTTGTATGTGGGTGTGTGTCTTCGCGTCAATGAGTGTGTGTTCTTGTGTGTATGTGTCCTCGTGTGTGTTTGTGCATGTCCTCATGCATGTGAGGGTCAGTGAGTGTGTGTTCGTGTGTGTGGGGTGCGTGTCCTCGTGTCAATGAGTGTGTGTTCTTGTGTGTGGGTGTGTCCTCGTGTGAGGGTGTGCTTGTGTGTGGGTGTGTGTCCTCGTGTGCGAGGGTGAGTGTGTTCTTGTGTGTGGGTGCATGTCCTCATGTCAATGAGTGTGCGTTCTTGTGTGACTGTGTGTTCTTGTGTGTTTGTGCATGTCCTCATGCATGTGAGGGTCAGTGAGTGTGGGGGGGTGCGTGTCTTTGTGTCAGTGAATGTGTGTTCTTGTGTGTGTCCTCATGTCCTCGTGTCAATGAGTGTGTGTTCTTGTGTGTGGGTGTGTGTCCTTGTGTCAGTGAGTGTGTGTTCTTGTGTGTGTGTGTCCTCGTGTCAATGAGTGTGTGTTCTTGTGTGTGTGTGTCCTCGTGTCAATGAGTGTGTGTTCTTGTGT
>NW_006921831.1:4380698-4401409 GCF_000298275.1 Orycteropus afer afer
GTGTCCTCGTGTCCATGAGTGTGTGTTCTTGTGTGTGGGTGCGTGTCCTCTTGTGTGAGTGTCCCATGTGTGGATGCATGTGTGCGTACCAGCTTCCCACTCCCTGAGCTCAGCCCTGTGTGGGACCAGGAAGCTTCCTTCAGAAGGTGAGGGAGACGGCGTGCAGGGGAGGCCGCCCCCACGTCCACCGGCCCAGACTGCACACGGGGGGCCAGTGCACGAGGAGTGCTCTGGGCCCGTCCCTGGTGGCCCGCCAGGCACCCGTTAGGCTCCAGGCTGTCGGCTCAGCCCGTGCCCTGCGCCCAGCCCTGGCCCTCTATTGCTTTGCAGACTCAGTCAGCCCCCGTTCTCTCTGCACATAGCCCCACATTCTCTCCTCCTGCCCAGGCCTGACACTGTGTGACAGGTGGTCCTGGGAGGGACACTAGAGAGGCTGCTGTGTTAGTTTTGGCTCCTTGCTGGGGTCTGAGCAGCTGTGCTCGCCACCACCCAGCTCCTGCACTGCTGGGGGCACCCTGAGGGTGGGCTGTGCAGGGCTCACTGCCACCTCTCCTGCCCGGTGCCCTGTGAGGACTCTGAACATTGGGCACTGTCTCCAGGGGCCAGGGTGTCTCTAGCAACCAGGCCTGTGACCGTGCCATGGCCTGAGCCCGCTGAAACATGCAGGGGTACCCATCTCAGTCCTGAGGCTCTGTGGTGGGAGGCACACACAGTCCCCCTGTCCTGGCCCACTGCACATCTACGTGCTTGTGGGAGCCTTGGTTTATGGCAGGGGAGCAGGAGCCCATGTTGGGTGTTGCAGCTGCCGTGGTGAGCACTGGCCTTCGTGGGCTGCTGCCCCAGGAGTGTCCTGTGTGCACGTGTGTGTATGTGTGTACTAGCTTCGCTCTGCCCTGTGTGAGCCCAGCCCTGTGTGTTCCTGACCAGTACAGCGGCAGCTTTGGCTGTTGGTGGCCCTGGGTGGGTGGCCTGTGCTTGAGGCAGCAGGGGCAGCTGTCCTGGATGGAGCTGGGCCGACCCTATTGTCTCAGGGCCCCCCCAGCATCCCCAGCTCCATGACTGCAGGGACTGTCTTAGCTGCGGGCAGCTGAGGTGATAGTAGAGGGACATGGACCGGAGCTGGTGAGGCATGACGACACAGCAAGTGTGACGGTCTCATTACAGGACCCACCAGCTGGGCATGTTCACACAGAAGGAGTTTGAGCAGCTGGCCCCAGTGCTGGACGGTTTCAGCCTCATGACCTATGACTACTCCACGGCGCAGCAGTGAGCAGGCAGCCCCCTGAGGGCCTGGGGATGGCGGACCACTTCATCCAAGGCAGGGTCAGGCTGCCGCAGCTCCTACTGAACCCAGCCTCTAACCTGCAGGCCTGGCCCCAACGCACCTCTGTCCTGGGTCCGAGCCTGCGTCCAGGTCCTGGACCCCAAGGCCAGGTGGCGGAGTAAGATTCTCCTGGGGTTGAATTTCTACGGTATGGACTATGCGGCTGCCAAGGATGCCCGCGAGCCCGTTGTCGGGACCAGGTGAGTGGTAGGCAGGGCTGTCTGCTGGGCTTGAGGGACTGTTGGAGCCTGGGCTGGGGGCTGTTCCCTCCTGGGACCAGATGGCCAGCGGCTTGCCAGCGTGGGGATGGGGATGGCTTGACCAGGTGGCATGGGGGCAGGGGCGGCGTGGGGCATGGATGGAGTGGCTAAGCAGGCTGTCGGTGTCAAGCAGGGACAGTGTGTCTGGGTGGCAGGGGAGTGGGGCCGAGGACCACGTGGCCAGGCAGTGGGTCGGCATTGGCACGGGGCCATTGTGGCCAGGTGGCATGTTGGTGTGGGGGCAGGACAGCATGGCTGGGCAGCGTCGAAGTGGGGATGGTGTGGCCAGGTGGCATGTGGGCAGGGACTGCACGGCCAGGTGGCTTGTCAGTGGGAGGTGAGGAAAGCCATAGCTGACATGGCAGGATGACACCCAGCCCTGGTCCCAGGAAGGCCCCTCCTGCCGGCCTCACCTTGACAAGCCGCACAGACGCCAGCTCAGCAGGCGGCCTGTGGCGTCAGGCATCAAGCACAGGCTGTGGGGACTCATCGGTGCGTGTGCACGGGTCTGAAGACAGCTGAGCACTGATAGCAGCAGGCCGAGGCCCCCGCGCCTCCAGGGCACACGGGCTGGGAGCCGAGGGCACAGTCTCTTCCATGGCAAGCGCTGTAGGGTGTCATCAGAGCAAGGGGCCGGTCCCCACCTTCAAGAACCCCGTACAGGAGCCGAGAGCTGGCCTGGAGGCCCGGGAGCTTTTGGTGCTGCAGGGCCGTGGGTGCTGCAGTGGGCAGGGCACAGCTCGCCTTCTTGGGCCCGTGTCCACCCCACCTGCTGCCTTCTCCCCACCTGTCGTTCTCTGTCATTCTCTCGTGTGCTTGGGGAGTGTCATCCCTTCTCCTTGTGTGTGAGGACAGCTGGGTGGGCCCGGCCACTCCACATGGTATAGGACAGTTGCCCGGGGTCCCCGCTACCGGCTGTGGCCAGGATTCCTGGTGGGCCCCGCAGGAGGGGCGGGTGCACTGGGGCATCAGCTGGGAGGTCACTGCCCCCCTCCAAGGAACAAGACAGAGGGGGGTCTGCAACTCCCTTCACCCTGCTGTTTGCCACACCCACTTGCTTAGAGGCAGGGCTGTGAGACTCCGGGACCCGGGGGGGGCCTGAGGAAAGTGGCATCCCCAGCAGCGCTTAGCCCAGTCAGGGGCTCACAGCCCTTACAGCATGGCCAGGGAGGAGCAAGGGGCTACTGAACAGGCTGCAGGGACTCCCGGTGCCTGGACTCACTCATCTCTACCCGCACCTGCATGTCCCGGTGTTCCCCTCGACCGTCTAGCAGAGCTGGGGCTCACACTTTTAGGGGCATGCTGTGAGTCGTGTGTTGGGGGGTGAGGCCTGCAGAAACGTTGCAGAGTGTGCCCTGGTCAGCATCTGGGAGCAGGGGGTTTTCACTGCAGGGCCTGGGGATGTCAGCAGGAGTGGGCGGGCTATGCAGCCTCTGCAGGGGGTGTTGGCACCCCTAGAAATGTGACTTCCCAGGACACAGCCCCTGTTGATGCCCCTCCCCATCTGAGCTGTGGCCTGTGTGTCTTCAGTAATGGAAGGACACAGGGACGGGGGGGGGGGGTTTCTTTGAAATAACAGGGATTTTGATACTAGAACGTGGGACAAATATGTCCTAAGGGGACTCTGCTGGTAGGATTGGTGGGGTGAGGCCTGGTGCTCCAGTTCACATAGTTATGCAGGTCTCTGTCAGGCAGCTGTGTATCATACAATCAGAATGACAACTACTTTCAAAAGGCTGAAAAGGTTGGTGGACCATATATGTCCCATAGGTCGCGACAGGGTTGAAATCATGTTGCACAGTGGTAACAGGCTTGGCAGCCTCTGCAGGTCTTGTGCCCCCCTCATCTCCACCTCCTGAGCGTTGTGCCCACTGTGGTGACAGGGGTCCAGTCCCAGGGTGGTGGGGGCTCACTGCGTCACCATCTGCTCGGCCGTAGACCAGGACAAGGTGTGTTGCCAGTCATCTTGGCCTCCTGCTGCCGCTGGCACCTGCCCTGGGCCCAGGCTGCAGAACACGGCCACGTGCACCCCTCCTGCGCTCTCCCCACGGCCAGCTAGGTGCTTGCTGGCCATTCCTAGACAGCACAAAGGTAAACGGAATGGCTCCCTGAGCCCCAGGCCCAGCCCAGCCACCCTTCAGCAGCTTGGGAAACATCCCAGGCTGTGTCCGCACCAGGGCTGCCCCCAGGCTCCACCAGCCAAGCCCCTGGCCCTCGGAAGGTCAACAGCTGGGCTGAACTCACTGTGCAGTCCTGTACGGACAGCCCACTGGGGATGGACCATGACATGGGGAGCTGTGGCCCGTGACACTTGGGACCACCAGGGCATCACAAGGAGTCATGACATAGTGGCACTCTGGGTCTCTAGGACCTCACGGGGGGCCTTGGTCTGTGGCACTTCGGGCCCCTTGGCACTGTGTTGCATGTGCTCCAGGACTGGCCCAGTGTCCTAGCCCCACGACATCTTGGGAACAGCCTGCTGTCTATGTGTGGGGGGGTGCAGTCTCAAACCACCAGTCTCTGGAGTCTGGACAGGCCCCCTGTGGCCACAGTGGGGTGAGGGACACTGTGGGAGAGTTGGCTCTGGAAGTGTCCAGAAGCTGCTGCTTTGGGTTCACTCCCTAGTGGTCTCAGGCAGCTGCGTGGGACAACTGGGGGTATATGGAGGTTCCAGGGCCTGGGTTGGCCTCACTCCAGGCTTTGGGAGGCAGTATGTGGGGCTGTGGGGATCCCAGGTCATGGCTGGGCCTGTGCCCACTTCCTAGGACCCAAGTCCACCATTGCTGACATCGCTTCAGCTCACCTGCGGTCTCCGGGATGAGGAGGAAAGTGCACGTCCTGTCAAGGGGCAGTGAGGATCCAGTGGGGGGGCCGTGCTGCTGCTCAGTGGACCCTCGGGGCAGACCGCTTCCAAGAGCCACTCCCCTCCTGGGGCACCTGGGGACTTGAGGGTGGGGCTGGGGCTCTGGCACCGACACCCAGCTCCCCGCAGGTACATCCAGATGCTGAAGGAGCACAGGCCACAGCTCGTGTGGGACAGCCAGGCCGCAGAGCACGCCTTTGAGTACAAGAAGTGAGCGGCCCACCTCGGTGCGGGGAGGGGGTGTTCTCTGCTGGGCGGGGCCGCGGTTCATCTCGGCCCCACCTGAGCACACGGGCAGCAGGTGGCCACTCCGAGCACACGGGAGGGGTGCTCCCCGCGGCCTGCAGAGCCATGTTGGGGGGCGGGCAGCCCATCCTGGAGGGGTGCAGAGGCTGCAGGAGTGCAGGGCTCGCCTGTCTTTCCAGAAGCCGTGGCGGGAGACACGTTGTCTTCTACCCAACTCTGAAGGTACGCCAGGCCTGGTGCTCCGTCCTTGCACCCTCCCCATGGTGGCGCTTGTCCTCAGCTGAAGCCATGGGCAGTGGGAATCCGTGAGACCCCACCCCACCATCCTGGAGCCCTCACCAAGCTGCCCTGTGGCCCTGCCGGAGTTCCTGGGAGCAAGGGCCCAGATTCGGGAGGGTGGGTGGCATGGGGTGGTAGGTGCTGACACCCCCTCTCCGCCCAGTCCATCCAGGTGCGGCTGGACCTTGCCCGGGAGCTGGGCGTTGGGGTCTCCATCTGGGAACTGGGCCAGGGCCTGGACTACTTCTATGACCTGCTGTGAGTGGGCACTCCAGCCGGGTGGCCAGGGTGGACACCAGCGACTCGGGACTCCTTTTCTCAGAGAGCGCTCGAACAGCCGGGGGCACTCATCCCTGTCGTGCACTGCACACAGCTGCTGGGAGTGGGCTGGTGTTTCACGCAGGGTTTTCTCAGCCGTGACACCTGGGTGCCAGTCACTGATAGGACCTGAAGCTGCTGCCCAGGCTTTTGCCGCACGGAGCCGGGCAGGGGTGTGGGTGTTGGGAGGTGCCAGGTGATCCCTGATCTCACGCCCAGGCCTGTGCAGGCATGTGGGGCTTGGAGGGAAACACCCACAGTGGAGTTGGCAGAGGTCGCCAGCTGCTGGTGGGACCCCCCCCCCGCCCACCTAGGAAACAGCAGCTGGGGCATGGAGTGAGCCCTGGGCCAGCTGGCTGCCGTCCACTAGGGATGGCTTGGCGTGGAGCCAGATGGGGTTCGCCAGGCCACACGTGTTCTTGTGACCACTGTTGGTAAAAGGAGGGAGGGGGAGGGCGCAGCTGAGGCCAGCACCAGCCGCAGACCTGGCGGAAGCCCTCTGGGAATTGCAAGGCCCAGGCTCAGTGGTCTGGCCCTGGGCAATCCTGGGGCTCCCAGCACTCTGTAATTAATCTTGGGGTGTCCTCCCCTTGCTACTGCAAGCAAATAAACCAGCTAATTGCTCTAATCCTGGCCCATTCATCTCCGCCCTCAAGCACCAGCAAGATGCTAGGTGCTCACCACCACAGAGCCCTGGAGTCCCGTGGCTGCCCTGGGGCCGTGTCTGTCCTGGCTCCCTGCTGGCACCAGTGGGAACAGGAGTCCTCTCCCTGGCACCACAGGGACCTCGAGGCCCAGCTTGGCATACCCTGGCCCATCACCTGCCACTTGGACCCTGCCCATTTCCCAGGCATGCCACAGCCAGAGGCATAGGCCTGGTGCCGGCAGTTGCCCAAGCTGTGGGCAGGGGTGGGCAGTGGACACAGCTCAGTCCTTCCAGCAACTCCCGCTCCGCCCTGGGACAGTGGAGATGCCTCTCGGGGGCAGTTGAGCCATCACCAGCTGGGGTCTTTGCACATGTGGGGGAGGGGAGGTCCACATGCAGGATGCAGGACAGGTGTCAGGGAGGCACACAATACCGGGCAGGGACAGGCCCATGATGGGGGTGAGAAAACTGGGCTGAGAAAGGGTACCGGGCCAGGAGGAGGAGTATGCTGGCTGCATCAGAAGGTTGGAGGGGTAACCTGGGGGTCCTGGATCCCAAGGAGGCTGAGTCACCTCCAGGGGCTAGGACCCCATGGGGACCCACGCAGTGAGTGGCAGGGACCCTGGGGGCTGTGAGGATCCTGCAGGGTTATAGGGCATCTATCTGGTCAGGGCTGAAGCTCAGATGGGTTGAGGTCCTGACTGGGCATTGATGGAGGGCCGGGGCGGGGCTATGCTGCTGGGGGAGGGCCAGCCTGTCGGCTCCTCTGGTGCTGCCTGGGAGGTGCACTGGATGCTTCCGTGGTCCTGGGCCTGCCTAGTCGGGGCACCCTGTGGTGGGGGCCTGGGGTGGCTTCATGGGCTAAGGACTGATGGGTGGACGTGGTGGGGTGTCAGTGGGAACTCGGGGCATCCTATCCAGAGCAGAGATCAGGTCAGAGCGGGAGTGCAGGAGGATGAGGCCTCGTGAGGCTTGGGTCAGAGGTCACTGTGAGAGGCCACACAGCACAGGGCTGAGAAAGCAGGAGGCAGGGGATCCCCAGAGCAGGGCCGGATGCCCCAGTGGCCTCTGTGCCCCTTCCTGAAGCACACCCTCAGCACATGTCATGTTTGTGGTTCTGCCCTCACCAGCAGAGGGCACCACTGAGCCAGAGGCCACTACGGGTGTGTGCTGCTGCTGGGCCCGCTTCCTTAGGGACTGGAGTCCACCCAAGCCCCTGCTTCAGGACCTGTGGATGCCACCCTGCCTGTCCCCAGGGTGTGAGACAGCAATGCTGGTACACAACACAGCGGGCATAGGGGTCTCTGGGCCAGGTGCCCGTGGCCCACTCAGGCCCTGCCAGGACCCAGAGGTACCCCACACAGCTCTGGAGGGAGGGACGACACACTTGAGGCTGCTGCTTGCGCACTTTTATTAGATACGATGGGGCGCTGCCACCTGCGTGGGGCGTCAGTGGGCCCTGCCCGTGCCCCACCCCAGGCTGGGCCACAGAGGCAATAAAAACACTGCTGTGGGGAATACATGGATAAAAGGGAGTGCCCCAGCCCCACACCCTGCACACCACTGTCCGCGGTGCTGAAGGCAGCCACGTGGGGTTCTGGGGCCCAGCCCCGCCTGCCCCCTCGGCACCCAGCCTGGCATAGGGCAGTCCTCGGGAGAGCGCATGGGCACAGCTGGTGATGTGCCTTGGGGAGGCGGGCGGGGGCTATGCACAGTAGGAATCGGCCTTCACCACCTGGCAGTACATGGTCATGGCGAAGGTCAGGCCCAGGATCTGTGGGTGGGAGGGAAGGGGCTGGGCAGAGCCACTGCCAAGGGCGCCCTGCCCGAGCCAGCACCCGGACCTGCACTGGCCTGGGCCCGTCTCCAAGGAAGCACCAGGCGGCTTTGTGCCCACCCACCAATTCCCCTGGGGCAGCCTGGCCAGGATGTTACAGGGTGGCTCCATGTCGTTACATGTTGGCCACAGGTCCTGGCCCCTGAGATCCTCCACAAACAGTGCCAGGGAAGTAGGGGGATCTGTCCCAGGCCAGGTTCTCTCCCGCCTACCTGTACCAGCGCTGTGCACAGCCCGAAGACACCCACGGCCAGAAGGTTCTCCTGCAGCCACACCTTCACCGTCTCGTAGCAGGGCTGCGGGCGACCAGGCAGGTGACCAGCCGCCCACGCCCGGCTCCGCGCCCCTGCCCCCTGCCCCGCGAGCTCACCGCCTTCCACCAAGTGCCGGGCGCGTGTAGGCCGCAGCCCTCGCTGAACTCCAGGCAGCAGGAGTCGGGCACGCGCGTGGCCTTGTAGACCTCGAACCAATCAGTGTAGTTGGACACACCGCAGCAGCGGAACTAGGGCAGGACAGAGCGGTCATGCCACGCCCACCCGGGCCCTGTCACGCTGGTCACGCCCACTCGGACCCCGCCCGCTCAGGCCACGCCTGCCCAGGCCCTGTCACGCCTGCTCTGGGCTCTGGCTTAAATCCCAGGGCCCTTGTCCATTTGCCAAGCCTGTATTAGGAGCCCCTGGGTGTGGCGTGATTCATACCCTAATGGCAGGGCCCAGCGGGCCGGCGGCTGCACACCCACCTTCACGCCTGAGCCCAGAGGAGCCCCCCGCCGCCCACTCACATCGGTCTGGATGATGCTCCAGGCGTTGGTGAGACCCACATTGCCTTGTGTACCATACAGGTGCAGGCCCTTCTTCAGGTCACGCTGAGCGTACCGGTCGATCTGGGGGCACAGCAGGGCTCATGAGACCTCAAATATGGAGTGCTGGGTGTGGGTCTGCAGGCACTCTGTGCCCACTGTGCATAGTCCCTAAATCTGAAAGCACCTGGGACGCTCAGGTGTGAGTTTGCACAAGTCCTTGAACTCTGTGCTGGTGAGTACACACAGCTGGGTGCCCTTAGTCCACAACCGTGTTCTGTAGTCACCACAGACAGGGAAGCTCTGCTCCTGGAGGCTATGGGGCTGGGTGCCCAGGAGCCTCTGGGAGCCAGTTAATAGATAATCTTGCTTAATGTGCATTCTGTTTAAAGACACCTTATTTAATGTGTCCCTTGACTCACTGACCTTGGACTCATGGCCAGCAGCACTGTAGCTCACAGCTGAACAGAGATTATCTTTGTTCAAATCTAACACTCGCCCCACATAAGCACTGCACTGAAGCCGTGTGACAACGGCAGTCACCAACAAAAACAAAACCCCAAAACACGTGGTAACAACTGCAGAAAGGACAGTTCAGTGTGCAAGGTGAACAAGAGGCCAAAAGCTGCCTCGTGCCACCTCAGCAGGACGGGTGTGAGGGAAGACTGTGTTCACCACGCTGCTCAGATCTGCAACATGAAGGCATGGTGAGGACCGATTCAGGATACAGATGAAATTTAGTGAGTAGGTGAATTTGCAAACAGAACTTGCCAATAACGAGAATTGACTGTACGTACGATTCCAGAGGTGAGTGTGTCTGTGAACTGTGTGCATGTGTGGCATGTCCTAGATGTGTGCCACATGTGTACACATGACCCTGGAGGAGAGGTGTGTGCACACGAGTGCAGGTGAGCATGTCCATGAAGTGTGTGCATGTCTATCATGTCCTCGATGTGTGCTGCATTTGTATGTATGACCCTGGGGAGGTGTGTGCACATGACTGTGCAGGTGAGCATATCCGTGAACTGTGTGCATGAACTGTGTCTACCATGTCCTCTATGTTGTGTGCTGTGTGTGCACACATGACCCTGGGGAGGAAGGGTGTGCACACGAGTGTGCAGGTGAGTATGTCCATGAACTGTGTGCATGTCTATCATGTCCTCAATGCCATGTGCCATGTGTGCACATATGACCCTGGGAAGGAAGTGTGTGCACACGAGTGTTCAGGTGAGCATATCCACGAACTGCATGTCTATCGAGTCTTCAATGATGTGTGCCGTGTGCACACACGGCCCTGGGGAGGAGGTGTGTGCACCTCTGTGAGCGTGCCTGGTACTGCACCATACCGTGTGTGACAGAGCACACCCTGCGTGCCACCAACCTTGTCAGTGTAGGCGAAGAAGAGGATGGCAATGGTGGCCTCCAGCAGGAACACAAACAGCAGCATCACGAAGAACTGTGGCGGGAGGGGGCATCAGACCCCAGCCAGCCCCCCAGGGAGAGCCCCTGTGTGTTCAGAGGGTCACACACACACACAGCGGCCCCCAGGGCTTCCGCGCCCACCATCCCAGGCAGGAATCCCGATGGCGGACGTGCTTCCCAGGAGAGAGTGTCAGGGCTGAAGCAGAAACGGCCCCCGAGGCAGCTTGGAGAGGCCCCAGGCCAGGCCAGGCTCCCAGATGTTTGAGACTCGGCAGGGCCCTGGGGTTCCCTGAGGCCCCACCGTGGACCTTAGTCCCAGAGCCATTCATGGGGAGGAGATGCACGCCCTTTGTTAGGCCATCTCGGAAACCGGGGCCCAGGCCCCATGCTCAGAATGGGCGGGGGGCACTAGGAGGCCAGAGCAATGAGCCGTGTGGGAGGGTCAGGCGTGTGGACATGTGCATGACAAGGCTCTGAGTCATTCTCTGAGGGCCCCGCCCCCACACTCACCGTAAGCAGCAGACACTTGTTCTCCTTGATGGCGCCAATGCAGCCCACGAAGCCAATGGCCATGACCAGTGAGCCCGTCACGATGAGCAGGTTGGCGGCCGAGAGCGACGGGAAGGAGGACGACAGGGTGGCGAAGTTGCCCTGTGTGGCGGCCAGCCAGATGCCAACACCAAGGACACCACAGCCCCCCAGCTGCACCGCCAGGTGTGGGGAGAGAGGGCATGAGGTGCCGAGAGGCCACGCCATCCCCACGCCCAGACACCCACAGCCGGCTCAGAGCTAGCAGTGCCTGGCGACTGCCAGTGGCTGGTGATGTCCCAGACAGGCCCCTACCCACCCTGCTGATCTCAAAGGGTGGGAAGTTGTGGCCTCCCCAATCTTCTAGACACCCAGGCAGTTTCTGCACACACCCTCCAGGGCCACGGTGACCAGAACTACTGCCCACACCTAAAATGTGACCAGGGCCCTGAGACAGTCTCCCCACTGAGGTCACCCACAGGATACCTGCTGTGCAGGCCCCGAGCAGACCCAGCCTGCCCTGCCACAAGGGCCCTGCCACTGGAGGCAGCCCCACTATCTCTTGCTCTGGGCCCCAGGCCTGAGCCCCCTCCAGGAAGCACCCCCCCATCCTTTCCCCTCTGTCCCAAAACCAGAGCCCCACACACGAGCAGGATACCCTCACCCCTTATCGTGCACACAGAGCACGGACAGGCCAGTTGTGCCCCCAGCACCTCCAGACCCAAGCCTTCAGCGAGACCCCACTTCACACAGCCCCCAGCAGCACGACTGGCCTGCTGAACCCACAAACTCTGTACTCCCTCCTTTAAAATGCCAGGGTGGTCACAGGACCCAAACATGAGACCCTATGTGGCTGCACCCTGTGGGCCTCTGAGGGTGCCACAGCTGTCCCCATGGCCACCTTCCACCGGGGAAGCCCGACCCCACATGCCTCTCCCGTAATGAAGTTATGGGGAGTCTTGGCTGGAAAGCTGGCACCCTCACTACCACCTCCCCCACACCTCAGCTGATGGGGTCTTACTGGATTTCATGGTTGTTCATTACCACAAAAATCAATTAAAAGGAAGGAAGGACGGGTGAAGGCAGAGCCCTGGTGACTCCAGAAAGGCTCTGGGGCTTGTGTGGGCACATGGCACCAGCCACAGGCTCAGTGGGCCCAGGAGTCCCTCCCAGACCCAGGGCTCTGAGGGTCACAGTGTCCACCAAGGGCCAGAAGAACCTCCCAGAAGGCGGCAGCCGGCTCTCACACCTTCCAGACAGGGAAACCGAGGGGAGCTGGGAAGCCACCATCAGTACACGAGCCGCCATCTCAGGAAGGCCCCTTCAACCACAATCCCTGCAGGGCTGGGGATGGGGGAGATACCTGTCCCCCCAGCCAGAGGCCCAGGAGCTGCAAGTTGGGGGCTTGCGAGCATCCATCAGGCCAGCCACCAAATGTCACGCCACTGAGGGAGGGACGCAGGCCCCAGCCCCTGCCGGAGACCAAGGGTCTCTGTGCCTGTTTGAGCCCCAGTGCACAGAGCCACATCCCCTCCCAGAGCCGTGTGACCACAAGTCCAGACCAGGCACAGGGAGGGGAAGGTCTGACAAGCAGAGCAGGAAGCACTGGGAAGACCTGAGGCCAGGACGGCATGAGCCCTGTGGGCCAGGAGGCCGCCACGGATGTGCCAGAACACGCCCTATGCGGCTCTGAGCCAACCCAATGCCAGGACAGGCCTGAAGGGGATCAGCAGCAGCTGAAGTAGGAGTACCACTGAGAGGACCCAGGTGCAGAGGGCCCCAAGGGAACAGCACCAACTGCCCAGGAAGGGCCAGACAGAGCCGGGAAGGCGCACAACCATCAGGGACCCAGGTCAGGGGTCACAGGCATGAGTTACAAGCCCAGTCAGAGGGTCCGCCCTCGCTGCGGGGTGGGCTGGGAGGAGCCCCGGGCCCTTCTGCCTCCCCTGCACAGCACTGCCCTCGGTCAGAGGCTGAGGGGTGGTGCTGTCCGCGGTGCTGACTGAGCTCAGCCAGGGAGGAGGAGGTGGGACTGGCCGGACTCCACACCCGTCTTTGGAAGGTGTTGCCATTACATCATGGTGCCCTTGTTGGCACAGGAGGGGACATGATGGGCACTGGATGCTCACGTCACCTGGTGGCAGACCAGGGACAAGGAGGTTGTCCAGGCTTCACCTGAGCCGTCACAGAGCTCTGTGCACAGGGGCCCACCCAGGCGCACTGGGCCTCCCCACTGGAGGGGCTGCCCACAAAAGCAGAGCAGAGGGACCTAGGAGCTGCCCTGATGCACACTGTCTCTTTCCTGACCCCACAGCAGGACAACTCATCCGCTTCTGACATGGACGGGGGACCCAGACCCTGGCCTGATGATCCACCCAGGCTGCGTCCCTGCGGAACCCAGGCTCCGACCCCGCAGAACCCAGGCCCCCTCGCTACATGTCTGGCCAGTTGGACAGAGTGTAGAGGACTTAGGCTCAGTGTGTCTCTAGGCGACAGCAGGGGGCGAGGACATCGCTGAGTGGGGGAGGGACGGCTGCCACCCAAGGACGAAGACAACTCTGTCAACAGGAAAGTGAGCAGTGCTGGTTCCCTTCCCCGTGGGGCGTCGAAGGGCACAGCAAGGACACTGCACACAGCAGCCAGGAGCTGCAGGGGGGATGGGCTGGTGGGGACAGCGTCTATTCAGGAGCCTGAGACAGAGGGTCTCTGAAAGGGCCTGGGAGGGAGGAACTCCAGAACCCACCCCCAGCCTACAGCTGCTCCCCCGACCATACGAGCCCTGTGGGATGGTATTTCCTAAGTGACACACCAATAAAATGTCCCCACCTCCACCCCACTGTCACAGACGCCCACTCACATCACTACTGTCACCACACACAGATACCACCCACTGTCACAGATGCCCACTCACATCACTACTGTCACCACACACAGATACTCTCACACACCGTGACACAGACAGCCTCACCCACATGTCAGACACCCACTCACGTCACTACTGTCACCACTCACAGATACCATCACACACTGTGACACAGATGGCCTCACCCACGTGTCAGACACCCACTCACGTCACTACTGTCACCACACACAGATACCATCACACACCGTGACACAGATGGCCTCACCCACATGTCACCCACTCACGTCACCTGTGTCACCACACAGACATGTGGTCACACAACAGTGACACAGACACCCACTCACATCACCTGTGTCACCAGATACATGGTTACACAACACAGTGACACACAGCCCCACCCACGTGTCACAGATTCCCACTCACGTCACCTGTGTCACCACAGATACTGTCACACACTGTCACACACATGGCCTCACCCACATGTCACAGACACCCACTCCACACCCACTCACATCATCTGCGTCACCACACAGGACATGGTCACACAATAAACTATGACACAGCCTCACATGTCACAGACACCCACTCACATCACCTGTGTCACCACAAACATGGTCACACACTGTGACACAGACACCCACTCACGTCACCTGTGTCACCACACACAGACACAAGATCACACACCATGACACAGATGGCCTCACCCACATGTCACAGAGCCCCACTCACATCACCTGTGTCACCACACAAATGGTCACACAACACACTGTGACACACACAGCCTCACCCACATGTCACAGACTCCCACACAGACACGTGGTCACACACCACTACACACAGAAAATCACAGTGCCTCTCCCACTGAACACATGTCACCACCACCCAGAAACACGGACCCGTCACTTGAAAACTCCCGCAGACACACGAGTGAGTGCCACCCGGCGTGACACGTGGCTGAAGAAATGCCCTGTGATTCTGAAAATGCTTTTGTGTTGCAGCTTCTAAAACATTTTGGCAGGAAAATTACAGCCTCAAAGCACAGGCGACAATGGGCCCCATTAGACAGCCGGACGGAACTCAGACACAGGCAGGGTCGGAAGCTGAGGTCATCAGGGCTGGGAGCTGGGGGAGGGGTTGGGCACCCCCCCCCCAGCGTGTGGCCCCGTGGATACAGCCAGAGCACCAGCCCTGGCAAGGAGCCTTCCCTGTGCCGAGTCCCCCCACCCAGCACCGGGCCCGCAGCAGACGCCCGACACCCCTTCTCCAGGAGACCCTTTCCGTGTGTATGCTCTGGGGCAGCCCAGCTGAGCAGCAGTGGTGACGGGAGGGCACCACATATGTTCCAGGCCCTCGGAGCGACGCCCGGCCTCGGCCCACTGCACTTTGGCTACATGATCTGCAAGCAGATGGCTGGGCAGCAGGAACGGGGCCCAGGACGCCCCTTGCTGGCCTGGCTCGCGGGGAAGGAGGGCACAGAACTGGGCGTGGCGGTTGGCTCAACCCACAGAGCTGAGAACAGCTCCAGAACCATGAACTCACCCACAGTGCTGCCTCGGGGGGCGGGGGCGGGCACTGGCAGGATGCAAAGAGACCTGCCGGCTGCAGGACACCCCACTCTTTTGCGGTGTTAGTGACCAGGGCACCTGAGTGTGTCAAGCCCAGTGCACCATCCACTAAATACACATCCAAGGAGCAGGGCTTGGCCAGCCCACCGGGCTACCACTCTGCTCCTCACCTTCCGTCCTCGGCTCACCCATCCCACCCTGGGGGTCCCCAGGGGCTCCCAAGGCTTGAAGAGACGAGGCGGCCCAGAGCAGGGGGTCTCCACTGGCCAGGGAGCTCACGGGGGGTTGGAGGAGGGAGGCAGAGCAGCCCCCGTTCAGCAGTTCTGGGAAACCTTGTGTCCACCCCTCCGAGGGGCACCAGGGCCGGGCCTTGCAGGGTGAGTAGTTTGCTGGAGGAGCATCCTAGAGAGACAGTGACCACGGCCGGGCCAGGCACCTCGGGACTCCTCGGGTCCCCCAGACAGAGACAGTGCAGACTCAGCCCCTGTGGCTGTGGACGGGCCCTGTTTGGAAACGGAGCTTTACTCTCATCATCAGCTAACAGGACGTCATAGTGGCCCTACCCCACCTGAGTGGCACCTACGAAAGAGTCGAGACCCTGTGAAAATGCACCCATCATCCCAGGAACTCCTGGCCACAGAAGCTGATGGGGATGGAAGTCCTTCCTCTGGGACCTGAGAGGGCCTAGGGCGGTGACACTGGACTATTCACCTGCATATCTGTAAAACCACTCACTTTGTTCCAAGGGTCCTCGGAGTCTAAGACACCCCCAATGTGGACAGCAGCGCCTGTCTCACAGCGCCTTCCAGCCCCAGTCCCACCCATCCAGCCTGCCGCGGCCCCACAGCCAGCACAGCAGAAAACTTGCCCATGCGCAGCCAGGGGCTGAGGTCTGGGGAGGACCCTCAAGGCCCCAGTGGAGGAGCCAGCGGGCGGCCCCGGCCCTGGCAGCCTCCCAGCTCTGCAGGCCCTTCACCATCCCTGGGGCCTCCCAGCAACCCCAGCAGCAGCAGGTCAAACATCGTCTGCACTCATTAGAGGAAATTCCAGACTGAAGATGTGCGATCAATCGACCACACAGCCAGGCCCTCCCTCTGGGACCACGAGGAGCTGGGCCCCGGTGCCAAGGATGAAGACAGGCCGGGCTGTCCCACCCCCTCCTGCCACCAAAATTGGGCCCTGCCCCCGCCCCACCCGGCACCTGCTCCAGCCAAAGCCCCACCTAGCCCACCCTGGGGTTCCAAACACTGATTGGGTCAGAGCTAGGGGCCCCATCCCTCCATCTACCACCACGCCAGGCCAGGGCTAGCTCTAGGGTCCCTCAGCTTAAGGCTCTCCCTGCATGGCCCCATGTGGTACGGGTGAGGAAACCACGGCCCCCAGAGGTCAGGGCTTGTCTCGTGCCCTCCCTGCTTGTCCATAGCCCCCACTGGCCTCTCTCCTGGGGGGCCTGAAGCCCCCAGCATCTGGAGTGGGTTGGGCCCCCTTCCTGATGTCCACCCCTGGGACCTCCACTGGAATAAGGGGAAGGGCTTTGCTGGCAGAGGCTGTACTGATGCCTAGGCCAGAACGCACCACCCACCCTGTGCCCAGCATCACCGGCAGGCACACCCACCAGCTTCCACACGTGTGCTGACAGGGCACACGGCTCCAGCTCTCAGGCTCGCCTTCACGGGCTGGGCTCCCAGGAGACACTCCCTGCCCAGCACAGCGGCCCTGACCTTCCAGGGTATACATGTGTGGAGTGTGTATGTGTGCGGGTGTCCACAGCACGTGTGTGTATGTGCACTGAGGGTGTGTTTCTGCAGATGTGTGTACAGTGTGTGTGTGTCACATGTATGCATGAGAGTGTGTGCACATGCGTGCTGTGTGTATGCATGTGGGTGTGCTGCATGTTTGCACATGGATGTGTGTGTGCCGTGTGTGTCTATGTGGGTGCACACAGTGTATGCACGTGGGTGTGTGCACAGTGTGTGCTACATGTATGCACGTGGGTATGTCTTCATGTGTGTGCCCCATATATGCATGGGTTTGCACATATGTGTGCCTGGTATATGCACGTGTGTCCCTCATGTATACATGTGGGTGTGTGCATGTGTCTGTATGCTGTGTGTATGCATGTGGGTGTGTATAGTGTGTGTGTCATGTGTATGTGTGTGGGTGTGTTCATGTGTGTTATACAGGGATATGTGTGTGTGTGATGCAACGGTGTGTGCGTGTGCACTGCAAATGTATACCAGTTCACTACATGTGTGAACGTGTGTGTGCACATGTGCTGCATGCACGTGCACTGAGGGTGTGTGTACTGCACACAGTGTAAGGCAAGTGCATGTTCACTGTGTGTTTGCCCATGTGTGTGTGCATGTGTGCTGCACTGAGGGTGTGTGCACTACACAGGTGTGATGCAGGTGCGCAGCAGGGGCGTGTTCACTGTGTGCGAGCCTGTATGCATGCAAGTGCTGCACTGAAGATGTGTGTGCTGAACATGCACTGAGGGTGTGCACATGTGTGCTGCACTGACAGTGTGTGTACTGTACATGTGTAATGCAGGTACAAGTTTACTGCGTGTGTCCTCATTGCATATGTGTATACCGTGTGTATGGCCTCTGCTGCTGTGTGTACACATACAGACACACCGGTCAGCTCTCCCTGGTCTCAGCACTCTGCTCCGCATGTCTGTGGTGATGATGTCACACAGACCTGCTTCCTCCCAGGTGGGCGGACAACCCCAGCCCAGGCCCACAGGCATGGCAGGGCAACCCAAGGACACCGGTGACAGACACACAGTGACAATTTGTGTTGGGGAGCTGCCCCAGCTCTGAGGGCAGACCCTTGGCGGCTGCCTGCCCTCCTAGACCCCGTAAAGGACACCACCAGGGAAATCCGAAGAAACCAACTCTCAGATCAAAGTCCACTAACCTGCAGATCAGCCCCACCCCCTCCCAGCAGGCCCCCAGTCCTCCCCAGGCAGCCGGCCTGTCAGGCCACTCCCAGGCCCAGTCCTGCAGTGAGGTGAGCAGGGGCGGGGCCCTGGGAAGGCCAGGCCTCCTGGGAACAGAGCCCTCAGGGAGCAGGGGAGGGGAGGGCTTTGAGGGGTCTGCCCTTGGGGGAAGGGAAGCTTTGAGGTGAACTCTGAGGTAAAGGCAGGTGGGAGGGGTGCCAGGTGGGGTGGGTGAAGAGGAGGCAAGGGTCCTGAGATGCAGCCCCAGGGGGACTCCCTCCAGGGGCCTCAGCTCTGACCAGCTGGCTCCAGGTGGGGGGAACAATTCCTCCAGGCTAGCACCCCAGACAGGCAAGGAGGCAAGCTCCCGAGGCTCAGAAGCAGGGTGGCCTACCCTTGTCCCCACCCCCTGCAGCCTCTGGTCACCAACAGGAAGGATGCCCCCCACATCCCCGGGCCACTCAGCTGGCCCCACCAAGCCCAGCACAGATGTCCGTGGGCGAAGCCCACGCCTGGCCCCTACCACCAGCGAGTCCCCACCCATGTGATCAGCAGGTTGCCCCCTGGTGGCCTCTGCCTCCTCCTCTGGTCTATGCCACAGTCCCCAGGCACCTGGCTGGGTGGGAGGGCCCTGCCCGGGCTGGCATGGGGCCAGGCAGCAGGGGCCCTGGTTTGCTTGGCTGGGAGTGTGACTGGTATGAGATATCCCAGTCCCCAGGGGGCCCCCAACTTGTTCTATTTGGGGTTCAGGACATAGCACTACAGGGCTCAGCAGAGGGTATCACCCTGAACTGCAGCTGGGGTTCAGGAGTAACTGCGACCACATCAGGTGGGTGCTCAGAGCCGACAGGCAGGTGTCCAGGTCACCAAGGGAGGGCAGGATGAGTGGAGAGCCATTCCTGCCGGCGGCCTGCCCATCCCCCACCCCACTCATTCAGCCACTACACTGCCTGGCACCATCACAGTGATACCTCCAGCTGCCAGCCCTGGCTGTACTATCACCTGTGGTCCCCAGCTTCCTCCAACTGTCACACTGTCACCTGCAGCACAGCCCCATCATGCAGCCAAGGTTCACTGACCCTGCCAGTCACCGAGCACTACCCACACAGGCACCCCCAAAAAAGACTTTCACCCCTACACACGCCCCAGCAGTGCTGGTCCCGGCCCCCAAGGTACCCCTCGGCTCTGGTCCTGGCAGAAGGCCTTGCAGAAAACAAAGCCTTGGGGTGACCCCACCAGAGTCAGAATCTAGGGCAGAAACTCCTGGGGTCACATCCCAGAGGCAGCCCAGGTTACCTGCTCCTCAGTGACCCTGCCCCCCCCCCCCGCCCCAAGCCAGGGAGAGAAAAGTCAGGACCCAGGTGGGAAGCAGGAGGGTGGGTGCAGGGTTCTGGGCTTCTGGGCCTAACGGGACCAGCACACGACAAGCAGCCTTACACAGGACTCCGGAGCCCATGCGCTGCTTTGACCACGTCCCTCGCGCTGGCTGCCTCGGGAAATGGGCCAGAGTGGCTGGCCTCGCACAGCTGCCTCACCAAGCTGCCCCCATCCCAGCCAGTGAAGCTCGGCTGGCCCAGGCAGTCAGGGGTTACACTAAGGGTCAGCCCTCCACCCCAGTGTCCTTCCCACAGGTAAAGCACATGGCAGGGTTCAGGCCCCAGAGACCCACAATCCATGATTCACAAGGTCTGCATCCACCTAGTGAGTTGTGACACCTGCCACAGTGCCAGTGGCCCCCTGGGCACCCCTGCTCCCTGCAGTCACAGGGATGGAGGGGATAGCTCTGTCCCACACAGACTTTGGACAAGGGTCCCCAGTGTCTGAGCAAGCCCCAAACCACCGCAGCACAAGTTACAGAAACTCTGGCTGCCAGACCCTGCTGTGGGAAAGCCCGGTGCCCCCTTCCTGTCTCTGCCTCCTCCTTCCTACTCTCACCGCCCCCACCAGTCCACAGCCCCCCTGCAGTATCCAGACACCCTCAGGGACCCCTCGTTGGTGCAGTGTGCTGGGGCAGACACCCACACTTCCCTTCCGACAGTGCCAGCCCTGGGACAGCCACAGCCTGGGACAGAGGGAGCCCCAAGTCTCCTTACCAAGCACAGCCCCTTCAGGGCGGAGCCCCTGGGCCTGGGAGGGCCGGGCCGGGTGGGGCAAGGACACAAACTGCCCAGAGAGCAGAGACCAGGGGGAGGCAGCTGGCGGCCCAGCACACGCCAGCCAAGATCCCACTGAACCCCGACGCGATGCCCTATCCGGTGTGCACGTGCAGGACACGTCCCAGGAAGAAAGGAAAGAGGGAGTGGGTCCGCAGCGCAGAGGCCAGAACGGGGGTGTCCTCCACCACGCCCGGCCGCCGAGACCCTCCGCACCGGCCCGGGGCAGCCCCACCTCCTCGCCCCCCGGAGCACGACCCCGGGTCCTCCCCGAGGCTCCCCCAGCGTCCGCACGGTGACCCCGGGTCCCCGACCTCCCCGCCCACCCCGGTCCCCTGGGCCCCTACGGGCCGCCGGCGCCTTACCCAGAAGAGCAGGTTGAAGGCGAACATGAGGTACTTGACGCACTGGAGACAGCCGCGCGCCATGCTGCAGCGCTTCAGCTCTAGGAGGAAGATGAAGGACAGGTCCAGGTAGAAGACCACGTACTTGTTGCCCTTGGGCGACGTGTAGCGCGCCTGAGCCGCCTTGGGGCCGGGGCTCGCGTGCAGGCCGAAGAAGGAGCCGCCGCCCGCGCCGCCGCCGGAGCGCCCGTACGGGCTGCTGTAGCGCCGAAAGCCCGGCTCCTTGCGGTCCGGAGACGGGCTGCGCCGGTACGTGGACTCGT
>NW_006921831.1:4401886-4422090 GCF_000298275.1 Orycteropus afer afer
TGGCTCTCGCTGCCCTCACCAGGGCAGGCAGGCAGATGCCGCCGGCCGGCCGATGGAGCGTGTGTCAAAGCAGGGGCTAAGGCCGGGCCAGCTCCGTGCCCTGGCCCCGATGCTCCCGGGCCTGCCCCCAGGGCGGCGCCTGCCGCACCGGCCGCCTGCAGGCCCGGAGACCTCAGACCAAGCGAATGCAGGGCTGACCCAGCTGCTGTGTAGTGGCGACTAAGGGAGCTCAGCTTTGGACCCCACTCCAGGCCTGTGGACCCGGCGCAGCAGAGTCGGTGGGAGCAGAGCCTCAGGCTCTCCAATCAGTTCCCACCTGGACTCCAAGCTCCACGATACCCCAGCTCCCAGCGTGGGGCTTGAGAAACGCCTGGGACAGGAGCCAGCGTGGGGCACCCAGTGTGGTGGGGAACAGTGTGTGGAGCGGGTGGCCGGTGGCAGGGATGAGCTGTGGGGGGTGAGGACATGGGCAGGTGTCTTGAATTGTCATCATTTTTGAACAAGGGTCCGTTGGCTTCACTTGAACTCAGCCTTTGAGATACAAGACCCTCCTAGACACAGGCATGCAACCACGGAGCCCAGGTGAGCTCTGCACATAGCCAGGATGTACACTGCTGGTGAACTCACCCACACAGACACGCATCGTGTGCACACTGACACACACACTGCCCCACCACGCTGGGTGCACACACATGGACAGGTGTGTATGCAGACACACGCCTTGAGACCAGCCCTGGGGTGCACACACATGCCCACAATGGCAGGTGGGGGGCAGAAGCCTCCTCAGCCATCCCCCCACAGCCCACACTGTCTCTGGGCCCCAGTGCCGAAGGCCACCAGGGAAGAAGGGCCCATATATGAGGTCTAAATCTGGCTGCCCCTGGCCTGGGCTGGCAGAGGGGACAGCACTCTGCACGCTCTGGGAGCTGAGGCAGAGAACCAGGCCCACAGACGCCAGTGCCGTCCAGCTGGGAGCGTTCGTCCACTCCTTGGGGCAGTCTGGGAAACTGAGGTGGAAAGCCTGGAGGGCCTGCACAGGGGGATAAGGGATGAGGGGGGCAAGTAAGAACGGAGGGGGTGCAGGAAGAGAATGGGGAGTAAGTACTGGCACTGAGGCTGACTGGGTTGTGCAGGAGGTGGCAGGTCTGGGGAAAGGGTTGGAGAAAGGCTGCAGGCAGAGGAGAGACCCGTGGGTACCCATGAGCCCTGGTGCGCCTGCCTAGCTGAACTGGGCTCACTGGCCACCAGCCCCTCTGCTGCCCCCACGCGGGCTCTGTGAAGAACTGCAGACCACACAGAAGACTCATCTCCCTCCCCGAGAAAAGCTGCCCCTGGGTGGGGCGCCAGAAGCCCCCAGAGGAGAGAAAGTTCCCCCCCAGGCCTGCAGACCTCCACCCCCTACCCTGTCCTTCCCTTAATGGTTTTTGGCATGTCTGGGGTGTCAGGAAAGGGATGCCCTGGGCTCATCCCACCTAGCCAATACCCATGCTGATGTCCACGCTGCCCCCCATCTATACCTGCACAGGCCCCACGTGAGCAGATGGGGCCGACCTGAGACGAAGTCGGGAAACCCAGCCACGTGCAACGAGACCCAGATCACAGGGCAGGCTTCTGCTGCCACAGCAGGGGCCGGGCCAGAGTGAGGGGCAACGGGGTGGGGGCCAGGAGAGGGTAAACAGGGGGAGACCACCAGAGATCTGTGGCTCCAGGGCTATGGGAGGGGATCCCCTAAGAACCAGGACCGGGTGTGTGACCAGGGCACACTGGGATGTGGAGGGCAACTCCCACTCAGAGGTTCCATCCTCCAGCAAGCGTGGCCCACAACACCATGGTGGTGTCTGGGGAGACAGCCTCCCGGCAGCCCCAGAACCGGAAGCCCTTGCCAGGCCGGCAGGGGTCCACCCACACTGCCACCCGGTCAATGGACGTACCTGGCCTTGCCACAAGAATGAGGTCAGGCAGCGTGAAGAGCCCCTGAAGGCCGATAGGCAGGTGGGCAGTCAGCAGCCAGGCGGGCTGGCAACACTGCAGGAAGGACAGACAGACAGAACAGAGGCTGTGCCACACCAGGTTCTCGAGACCAGACCCAGCTGGAGCCAGAGGACCCTTCAGCAGGCCTGTGCCCCACTTTCCTGAGACAGCAGGCAGGAACACGGGCCAGCCCAGGCAGAGACATGCACACATGGGACACGGGTGTACACGTGTGTATGCAGACACAGGGACACCCACACACACAGACACAAACTTCAGAGACACAGATCACACATGTGCAGGTGTGTAGTCACAGACGCAGGGAAACACACATGCAGAGGCGTGCAAACGTAACACGTGCATGTACCAACATGTACTCACAACTCAGGGACACACAGACACACCATACACGCAGACACGGGGACACGAATGTGCAGAGGCATGCAAACATATCCCATGGATGTGCCTACATGTGCTCAGTACACAGGGCATGCAGACTCACACAGGCACATGGAGCCATGTCACACACACAGACACAGGGACACACACTGGTGTCTTCTCCTGGGGGTCCCAGCCCCCAAGATGATTGGGGACCCTGAGACCAGCGGTTGTCCCACGTCCCACGGGGCAGCCCAGGCCACTCGGCCTCTTGGGGGCCCTGAGGCACCCAGCATGAGGGGCCTCCCATCTCCCCACGGAGCCAGTGGCAATGACTCACGAAGGAGAAGGGCCAATTCTGTTCTCCCACATCCAGTATTGCAAGCTCACATGGGGCCCAGAGGCCAGACGGGCACCCGCCACCGCCTGGCTCTGCCAGTGTCCCAGCCCTGCCCTCCCCAGTGCCCTCCAGCCTCAGACCAGGGGCTCCTTGCAGCCCAGGAGTAGGAAGGGAAGGCACCTGGGGGGCCGAGGACACCTGAAACTGGCACGTCCCTCCAGACCTCAGGGGGTGTGAGCGGCACTCCCCACAGCACAGGGAGACCGGAGCCTGGAGGTCCTCGACCCCTGCCCACCCCCAACCTATAGAGGGTCCCAGGGGAAACGGAAGAGCTGGGGCAGCAGGATGGGGGGGTCCCTCCCATTCACACCATATCCAGAGGCAGCCCCCACCCTCCGCCCTGGGAGGTAAGGGACCCAGCACCCCATTCCAGACACCGAATGCTGGCAGTGCCCCCAGCCCTGCCTTCTGCTGCACCCCAAATGTTCACATAGAGGCAGGGACCTGGGGCCTGAGGGTGCTGTCCGCCCCTGGCCACAAGGAGGTGGCAGAGAGGAGGCTGAGGGCGGGGCCACAGGCCAGGGCTGGAGCATCCAGAGATGGGGCCAAGGCTCTAAAGCGCAGGTCCCCCAGCCTTGCCCTCCCCAATTGCCCCTGTGCACCCATGTGTGACACAGACTCAGGTAGGGACCAGCACAGAGCTCCCCCAGACTGACACCGGAGCCAGACCACACGCCCAGCCCTCCCTGCCACACCCCAAGTTGCCTCTGGACAGACCTCAGCAGATGCGGCCCCGCCCAGCCCCAAAGGGCCTCCAGAGTCCAGTGACCCACCCACTCCACCCTCCCCTTCAGTCAGCAGACATGGGGACAAGGCCAGATGTGGGACACAGCCCCCTGGTGGGGAGGGTAGGCCCAGGGCCAACTCCCTCCTTCCTGAGATCTGGCCTCCTCCTCCAGGAAGCTGTCCTGCCCCCAGATCCACACACAGTGGTGCTGGGGACATAGCCAGCCGAGTAAGGGGCTCAGACAGAAACCCACAGCTCTGTGAGCCTGGGTCCTACCGAGGCACCTACCTGGCCAGACCAAGGTCAGACTCAAAGAGGGAACCCCCAAATGCCGAAACACAGCTTGCCCACAGCTGACTCGAAGACAAAGGCCTGGCAGACTGGCTGTTGGTCAGCGGGGGGCTCACTCCCCCAGCCAGCAGCGCAGGGTGGCGCATGCAGGGTGGCGAGTGCCTGGGGTAGTGCAGGAAGGAGCAGGGAGTCCACCTCCAGCGCCGGTCCCCCAGGCCCAGGGCTCTGAGGCAGCTTTGAGGAGGCAGCCGGTCCCGGCCAACACAAACAGGCTTGCAGTGTCCGCCTTCCTGTTGGCTGCTCAAGTCCCGAGGGCCCCCTCGACCACCCAGAGGCCCCCTGGGGGAGGGGCACCGCCAGGACCCAGGCCCAACAGGAAGGCAGCTGGCCCCACACAAGCAGAGTGGGGTGGGGGTGCAAACTCCTCCCACGGAAACCCTCCTCCATGAACTCCAGGGGAGGGGCAGGCAGAGTGGAGGGCGAGGAGGGCCACTACCCTCCTCAGAGAAGCCACCAAGGAGCCCATGGCCCTGCCCCAGTTTCTCCTCCTCACCGGCCCACCTCAGCCCACCCTGCTGAGTGGGGTGCAGGGCACACAGTTAGGGCCCTGGGGGGGCCAACTTCCCACCAGCCCAGCCCCCTAAGGTGTCCCAGTACCAACAAAATGCTTACGTCCCACCCAGCCACCCCTCACCTCCACAGCTGCAGGGCAGCCCCCAGAGCGCATGGGCCCAGGCAGCGGACTGGCACACTGACATTTCCAAATGCCACCAACCAGGCGTGTCCAGAGGGCCATTAGAGACCCAGCTCACCCTCTACGGAGGCTGCAAACATGCCTCCTCATGCGGGGGAGCGTGTGTCCACGTATCACAAGGGGGGTCCTCCGAATGCCATAGAGGGGGCACTTGGCCGGCTCCAGCCCCAAAGCAGTTAGTGGGAGTGGCAGTCACCCCTGCTGGCCCCTGTCTGGCCTTGGGGCAGGCGCATGTGCACAACAGCGTGTATGTCCACGGACACATGTGCTGTAGCCTGAGTGGCCAGAGGGCAGGAGTGAGCCTGGGGGTTCCCAGGGGAGGGCCCAGGCGAGGGGAGTCAACCCTACTCCCCACAGGATCCCACCCAAGGTCATGGAGGCCAGGGGCTGGGGGAATAGGCCCCTCACAGTGGGCAGCTTCTGGTCCAGGCCAGGAGGCAGGGCCCCACCCCTGGGGCCAGTCTGTTTTCAGGGCAGGAATGGTCAGTAAATTAGAACTCTAACCTCTAGGGAAGTCTCTAACTTCCCTTTATCCCCTTCCCTGACATGACCCGTCTTTGCCTGGAAATGCGGCCTACAGGGCCCAGGCCACATGTGAGCAAAGCGGCCCCCCCATTCCCAACCCTCCCCAGAGGCCTGGACCTCAGGTTTGGAGGCAGGCAGGCACAACCCCCACCCTGGCCAGTGCCCTGGGCCTCCATGGCCCCTTCCCAACCCTGCCCACCCTGAGGAAGGCCTGACCCCAGCCAGCCTGCCCCCCACACACAGGGAGATGAGCCCACCCAGGGCAAGGGGGCGGCACTAACTATGGAGACCCCCTAGGGGCCCTCCTCGGGGGCCTAGACTTCAGCAAGAGTCCAGATGGCGAGGAGCAAGGGTTCCAAGGGCCCCGTGCACTGTGGGGAGCCTTGTGCACACGTAGCCTGGGGCTTCGTGCACACGGGGGCTCATGGCCACAGGCTAGGCCTCCCTTTGGAAGTCAGGGAGCTGCAGGGAGGAGCTCGGGAAGAGAGCTGCCCGCCCCCAACTCAGCAGCTCGCTCCCAGCTCTTGGAATTCCAGGAATGTCAGCTGGGCTGCGGCCTTCCTGGCTGGCCCAAGGCTCACGCCCCTCACTCTGAGGAGTAAACAGGGGCCTAGGCCTAGCAGGGGCGGGGCAGGCCCCGGGCCCCTCCCCCAGGAAACCATCCGCCCCCCGCCCCCCAGAGGCCACTCTGCTCCGCTCCTGTCTCACCTCCGGGCCTCCCTCACTCCAAAGCCGCCGGCAGCCTCTGCCGCTGAGCCTGGGTGTGACCCCAGGCTACTGTGACTCAAGGCCCCCTCTCCTTCCCCATCCAGCCAGGGACAGGATGTGCCACCAGCCAGGCTCGGGGGAGGGGGCCGGGAAAGGAAGTGCACTGCCTCATGGCTCCACACGTGGCCCAGGCAGGCCCAGCAAACACCACTGGGGAGTCTGCCCAGAACCCAGAGGAGGGTGAGGCTTACACCCCCGGGGGCTGCAGCCCTGGTAGCCCACCTAGGACCTAGGGGACCCTCCCTCCTCTCCCCAGCTAAGCCAAGGTCCACTGAGGCTGATGGAGCTGTTTGTTGGTAGATGGCTGAGGTGAGGCCAGGGCCCAATGAGTGAGGTCTCATGCCCTGGGACCAGGGACCTACCTGGAGGCAGCAGGTGTTCCTAAGTCACCAGTCTCATACTCCACACACACCCCTGTGTCACCCCATCCCCAACAGACCCACCTCCTCCAGAGAGCCTTCCAGCCTCACGCCCACCACTGCCCCCTGTCCCAACACCAGCTTCTCCCTCTCTTCAGATCCACCACCTCCCAGCACCCCCAGGCTGAGGGTCCCTCCTTGGCCCTAACCCACATTTGTCCTCTTCCCCGACCCCTGAGCACACCCTGTGCCCAGATACCAGCCACCCTGGCAGCTACAGTCTGCAGGCCTGTCACGCACACGTAGGCTCACCTGCCTATGTTCTTTAAGGTCTGGCTCAAAGAACATCTCTCCACACCTTCCCTGACCACCCTGCCCTGGCCCTGGCCATCAGAGGCGCGTTTGCCGGCCCCCGGTCTCCGGATCTCGGGCTACCCAGCACAGCCCGGTCCGGGGCTGCCGCCGACCCTCTCCAGCATCTCGCCTCCCAGACCCCTTCCGGATGCGGGGGATCGCGGACCCGGGACAATCCGTGCGCCGCCGAGGGAAGGGGGGCGGACAGAGCCTGCGATCCCATCGATCGCCGCCACCAGGAGGCCTCCGGGGGCTGCACCTCCAACCAGCCGTCGGGGGTTCCAGGTAATTGCCCGCCGAGGGACCGTTATGTGCGGAGCTGAGTGCAGGACAGGGGACCAGACAGGTGCCCCCGGAGGGGCCGGCCGAGGGTGGAACTCTGACACCCCAAACTCATAAGCGGGGACACCCGGGCAAGGAGGGGTGGTGAGAAGACCCGCCCCCGGCCGCCCGCGCCGTGCGGGGGCGCCCAGCACGGCTCCGTTCCGCCGCCTGCCGCAGGCAGACCCTGTGGGTCCGGGCAGCCCTCTCGACCGGGGCAAGCAGCCCGCGGGGACCACAGCGCCTCCGTCCGGCCACTTGCTGCTGCGGCTCGGGCTCCGCGCTCGGGGCTCGAACTCGCGCGCCCCGGGTCTGGCGCCGCGCTCGCCTCAGGACGGCTCCTGGGCTGGCTCGGGGCTCTGCGGGTGGCGGGACCGGGCTGCGCTTCCTGGCGGGCAGGGGGCGGTGGTACCTGCGCGCGCCGCCTACTGCTCGGGCTGGTCTGCTTCCCGAGCCGCTGCCAGTCAAGCAGACACGAGAAACGCGATCCGCGACGCCAGCTCTTCAGGCCCCTCTCGGCCGCCGTCCGCCGGGAAGTACCAAAGCCGTGGGTGGGGAACGCCGGCTGCTGCCGCGGCGGCTGCGCGGCCGCAGAGAGCCCCGATCCGCCTGTAGGAAACTCGCGGCGGCACGAAGCAGACTCTGCGGCGCCCAGGTTGGCGGAGGCGAGCCGTAAGCCGAAGGCGACCCGAGCCGCTCGCGCCGTGTCGGTGGGCGCGTCCGGGGCGGGGCCTGCGCTCCTCCGGCGCCGTTGGCGGAAGCGGCTCCGCATTCGGTGCGTGCGGCCTTCGCTCGGACGGCGTTCGGGTCCGGCACCTCTGTGCTGCCGCCATGATCATCCCCGTGCGGTGCTTTACCTGCGGCAAGATCGTCGGCAACAAGTGGGAGGCTTACCTGGGGCTGCTGCAAGCCGAGTACACCGAGGGGTGAGGCGCGGTCCGGCACGGGGCATGTCCGCTGCACTGGGAACCTGCCCGGGTCGCCGGCCTGGGACGGAGCGAGAGCGCGGCCCGGGTTCGGTGGAGCCCGGCCCGCGAGGGCGTGGAGGCCCGGGCCCGGGACGAGTGGGGGCCCGGCCTGCAGGGGGCGCGGGCCGGGGCCGGGGTCCGACTGCGAGGGGACGGGGCCCGGCCTGCAGGAGGCGAGGGTGCGAATCGGATTGATGCGCCCTCCGGGAACCCTTTCAGCAGCTCTCCCAAGTTGGCCTCAGGAAAACGTTACCCCGCAAAACTTGGGGAAGGGCACGAAGTTACTGACATCTTGGGGACGCCTAGGCGTCCTCGTGGCGGGTTTCCGGCCCTCCTGCGTCCTGCATCTGACCCCGTGCTCTTGTGGGCCCCTCGGGAAAGTGCACGGCTTTGTCCGTGTCCGCTGAGCTGCCACCCACGCAGCCCTCTTGCACCCCGTCTGTTTGGAACGACCGCCTGTGACGCACAGGAAAAGCTTGCAGACCCCACACCTGGCTGGCTGGGTGGCTTTCCCTTCTGCACCGCCCCTTAGCACGGGCCGCACAGGTCCGGATCACGTTTGAGCCCGCAGCCTCCCACTCGGTGTAGGTGTGCTGGGCCAAGGGGCAGGTGGGTGAGGAAAGGTCCAGGAGGTCACACCAGGCCTTGAGGACAAGGCCTGCAGTGCCCGCAGTTGGAGTGAGTCGGTCAGGCTGCCCAGGCCCCTGTCCCTGGGACACCAATGGTGTGTTTCCCAGGTTCTTGGAGGTGACTGGGGAAACACTGTTGTTGTTATATGTGCCGTCAAATCGGATCGTAGCGATCCCTCCTTGGGCTTCCAAGGCAGTATCACTACGGAAGTAGATTGCCCAACCTTCCTTCCGAGGAGTGGCTGGTGGGTTTGAACCACCAGCTTTCTGGTTAGCAGTCAAGCCTTAGGCACTACGCTATCAGAGCTCCTGGGGAAACACTTGTTGTTGTTGTTGCTGTTATGTGCCGTCGAGTCGGCCCCGACTCATAGCGACCCCTCCTTGGGTTTCCGAGGCAGTATCACTACGGAAGTAGGATTGCCCAACCTTCCGAGGAGTGGCTGGTGGGTTTGAACCATCAGACTAGGTCCCAGGAATTCCGGAGTCTTATGGAAAGGGAGAGGCTGCCTCCAGAGAGGATCTCCTGAGTAGGGTCCCTGGGGGCAGGTTGGCTGAGCTGAGGCAGAGGACACCCTAGTTCTAAGAGTCCACACGAGGTTTCTCTGGTTTGGGGGAGGAGAGCCGAGCTGATTGCTGTCCAGACCTCACGGCTTAGTACCATCTCTGATCCAGCAGTCGGCCCAGCCCTGGTCTGCGCAGGGCGGGGGTGGAGGGGTGGAGGTGGGTGGGGCGAGGCTTCCTGGGCCCTCACGCTGCTCCCCCCTCCAGGGATGCCTTGGATGCTCTGGGCCTGAAGCGTTACTGCTGCCGCCGCATGCTGCTGGCCCACGTGGACCTCATTGAGAAGCTGCTCAACTACGCACCCCTGGAGAAGTGACGGAGCACTGAGATGGGCTGCGTCTGCGTGACCCTGCCTCCAATAAAGCTCCTGGACTCACCGGGAGACTCAAGTGTGGCATGGGCTCCTGCCTGAGGCTGGTGGGGGAGGGAGGCTTCAGAGTGGGACTCCGGGGCCAAGGGGGACGACAAGCGGTCGGCACACCAGCACCTGACCCCGTGCTCCTGTGGGCCCCTCAGGCAGGGGAAAGCGGGTGCTATCACCCTACACTGGGGTCAAGGGGCCCTCCGCAGCTGGAGAGGCAGGGAAGGGTCCTGCAGTGTCACCCTCTGGGCACAACCTGAAGGGAAGAGCAGACAGGGACACAGGAGCCGGGGCAGTGCCCCCCAAACCCAGCCCTGGCTCTTGCCTCTCGTGGCCACACTGGACCCAGGATGTGCCCCCAGCTCTGCGCACTTCTGGATGAGTGCTGGAACCCACCAGTCCCCGTCACTAGAGTGGTCAGTTCAGAAACGTTTATTGAGGACCTGTGATCGGCAGCAGTTCATATTTAAGACACAGCAGCGAGTAACACGCGAGACGCCTGCCCCAGTGCAGGCGTCCTAGTGAGAGTCAGCAGTGAAAGAGTGGGTGTGGGAGGCAGGGCAGAGCGGGGCTCGGTGGGCAGGCCACAGCACTTCCTCCAGGGAGAGCTCCCTCCCCACCTGCCCCTGCCAGCAGCAGCCCACCCCCAAGCCAGCCTCCGGCCACCACCACCAGGGTGGGCCAGCCGCCCTCTGCCTCCTTCTCCCAGCCGGCTATGTCCAAAGTCACCTTCAGTTGCAGTCTGTCAGACAACACAGGCACTGGCAGGCAGCTTGGGGGATGAGAGACTTCTCTGTCGGCACCCAGCCCCATCCCGCCAGGTGCAGAGTTGGGCCCTTCCTCAGGCCCAGGGCTCTGGTGAGCAGTAGAAGGCAGGGAAGCAATGAAGGGAGCACTCCCCAGAGAGGCGGGCCCCACAGGCAGCGGGACCAGCCCCCCAGTCAGTGGTCTCAGCTCAGTAGTCGGTGAGAAGCTGCAACGCCTGGAGCAGAGGCAGGCCTCAGTAGTGTTCCAGCTTCAGGTTCTTGTACAGGCAGCAGGTGAAGATCATGCCAAAGAGCTGTGTGAGCAGGGACGTGGGGGTCACACCCACCCCGCCGGCACGCAGGCGATGCCCACGGCGCCCAGCACCACCCAGCACACCCATCCCACCGGCACACAGGCAATACCCATGGAACCCAGCACCAGCCAGCACACCCAACGCCTGCACACGGGTGATGCCTGCGGCCCCACACGTGTACACAGGCAATGCCTTCACCCCACACCCCCCACCATACACGTGCACGCAGGTAATGCCCACAGTGGCCCACATTCGCCACCCCACACCTGCCACTCCGTACCTGCACGCAAGCAATGCCAATGCCCACGGCCCCAATAATGCGCAAGTGTTCCTGGATGAAGGTCTCCAGCTTGGTGATGCAGCCGCCCTGGTGATGGAGACGGGGCACTAAGCACAGGCACCGCTCCCCTTCAGTGCCAGGCCCCTAGCCACACACAGTGTGGCCCCAGCCCTGCCAGCAGGCCTACCTCCACCCTGTAGATGTTGGAGGCATGGTCCCGGTGGCCACAGCCTTCCACCACTGTCTTGCAGCAGCTGTCGGGAACCACACGGCCACCTGCCTCACCGGAGCGGATCCACTCACTGTCTGCCCAGTCCTTCGAGTTGTTGCTGCCACAGCAGTGGAACTGTGGTGGGAACATGGATGGTCTGAGCTCGTGGGCAGAGGCCCCGCAAACACCAGTTTCCGTCTGAAGGGGTCATAGGCCCCACGCTCCACAGGTTCCAGGGTCCCTCATCCACACGTTTACTCTCCAGGAGAGCACAGAGTCCACACCCACTCAGAGACCATGGAGCCCATGAGGACACGGTCATTCCCAGCCATGAGGGTGTGACCAGTGCTGTGGATAAGCTGCAGCAGGAGGTGGGCGAGTAGACAGAGCACATGCCCACACACTTCCAGGGACCATGGAGCCCACCCCCACCCCACAGGCTCACTCCCAAGGACCACAGAGCACTCACCCATTCAGTAGTCACTCCCAGGAGCCCAGCCCCACCCCACAGCCTCACTCCCAAGGACCACAGAGCACATGCCCACACATTCCTGGGGACCACGGAGCCCACACCCACCCCACAGGCTCACTCCTGGGGACCACGGAGCCCACACCCACCCTACAGGCTCGCTCCCGGGGGGAACGTGGAGCCCATGAGGACACGGTCCTTAAGGCAGGGAGCCCTTGCACCACCCGCCCACCTCTTGCTGCAGCTTATCCACAGCACTGGTCACGCCCTCATGGCTGGGCTGCTGGTATCGCTTTGTCATGGTGTCCTTCAGGTTCTCCTTAAGCTCTGCGTTTAGCTAAGGGACAGGGGGACAAGGTAGAAACTTTAGACTCAGAGTCTAAGACACACCCCCAAGCAGAATGGGGGCATTTGGACACTAAGAAGTGACAGCTGCTGGGAGGGGACACTGAGCCCCATGGTCCCAAACAGCCCAAGGGTGGGCAGCTTTGCGGGCAGTAGTCGCCCCTGAAATCCCCACCCATTTCACCCGGCCCCCACCTCCAAGGGCCCAACAGCATACAGGCCAGCTCTAGAGTGGAAGGCTGGTCACGAGTGTGTGCATCTTGCTGTGTGTTCACAGATGCACGCTTGGCTGTGTCCACCCGTGTGCCTGTGTCCTTGCAGGAATACCACGTATAAGCTCACACAGACCTGCCTCCCCCACCAAACCACTGTGTGGGTTCCACGTCACAGGCAGGACTGGCCAACCCGTGACAGGTGTGCCCCTGCGTGTGTGTGTGTGTGTGTGTGTGTGTGTTGCCGCACGGGTGCCTGTCCCTCCATATACACATTTCATGCCTGGCCCTGTCCTTATGTGTTCATGCGTATCCGTGTTGCTGCATGGGTGCCTGTCCCTGCATGTACACACCTCGTGCCTTGTGCATGTCCCTGTGTGGGTGTCACTGTGTGTGGGTGTGCCCCTGTGTGTCCCCACCAACACACACACCCCAGCCCCTCACCTGCTGGTAGTAGACATAGGCTAGGACGCCCGCGATGATCTCCAGCAGGAAAATGACAAGCAGCAGGATGAAGTACTGGGGGACAGGGACCCAGTGGGGCAGGATGTTGGCACGGCTGTTCCCTGGAGCAGGGACTCCTAGTGTCCCAGCTCAACAGGACCAAGAGCTGGAGAGCCCAGGTGGGTGGAGGCTGCCATACTTCCCACTGCTTTCTGGGGATCCCAGCCCTTGGGGACACAGGATCGAGACCAGCATGCACATGCCACCATCCTGCATTTCTTGCCTTCATCACGCCCTCCTCCCATTGGAGTCACAGAGCCAGCCCCCCGCAACCTAGTGGGGACCCCATGCCTGCCCCCCACCCTGTGCCGGGCACACCCTACTCACTAGACGCAGCAAGTTCCGTCGTTCCTTGAAGGTGGCACAGCAGCCCAGGACGCCCGTCACCATGACGACCACACCAGCCACCACCAGGATGTAGGCTGTGGCCAGGTAGGTGCCTGATGACAGCAGGCTGATATAGTCGCTCTTGAGGGCCAGTGTCCAGATGCCCACCGCCATGACAGCCAGGCCAGCCAGCTGCAGGCAATGAACACAGCTAACAGATCTGGGTCGCAGAGAGGCCAGGCTGAGCCCCCAGCCAGGAGGGCCCACTGCTCACCCAGAAGCAGCAATTGAAGGTGAAGAGCAAGTACTTGAGGCAGACGGTGCCACAGGTGGTCTCTTTCTCATGGAACTCGCCCATCCTGGGGACTGGGAAGGCCTAGGGGGAGATGGCAACATCCCAGCCCCTGACTTCAAGGCCACACAGGCAGGGATGCCCAGGCCAGCCAGGGTTGGGGCCCAGCCCAAACCACCCTCTGGCCGGGAAGGAGGCACCATGGAAACAGGACACGAGTCACTTCCTGGAGAGGACAGTGCAGTACCCCTACCCCCTATGTTCAGTTGCAGCCAAAGCCAACCCCACGTGCCCCAACGGAGCCCTAGGGCCACCAAGCCTGGGTCCCCCAGGCCCAGGAAGGCCCAGCCTCCTGGACCAGAGTGGGCATGGAAGACCCCCCAGTCCCACACTCTGACTCAGACTGTCCATCAGGGAGGAAACCCCAGCCAGCCCCATGGGTGAGCTCACCAGGCCCGCCCTCCCCACCACATTCCCGGGGCCACACGTCACAGACCAGCAGGATCCAACCTGCGGAAGGGGAGGAGGCCCCCCAGAGCTGATCAGCCCCTCCAACTCCAAGGCCTCAGGCCTCCCATGAAGTGGGCAGGGGCACCCTGCAGAGCAGAAGTCAGTGGGGCTCCTGGTTCATTATGTCTGCACCAGGAACACAGGCCAGACGCTGCAGACGCCCAGGGCCAAGTTTCCAGACAGGCCCCGCCCACCACCCAGGCTGGACTTTAACTGCCCCGCCCAGTGCTCACCGGAGGTGCCTCAGGTGAGGAGGTAAGGCAGGTGGACAGAAGTTCCCAGGAGCCACACTGGAAGGCACATCACAGGCAGCAGGTCACAGGTCTGGGAGGATCGCTCATCCCTCCCTAGGCTGCCCAGGGCCGCCAGCCAGAGCTGGACTTCAGGGCAGGCAGAGTCCACTCCCAGGGGACAGAGTAGGGCCCAGGACAGCCCTCCCCCACAAGCCCCACCCAGCCCAGTCAGAGACAGCAGAGCAGGCAGGCCCAGTATCTTGGTCTGGGCTGGGGCAGGGCAGACAGAACACATTTCCGGACAGTTCGATCCTGGGAGGGACTGCATGCCTCCTCAGGCCACCCCAGCCTGGTCCTCCGCTCCAGAACTGCCCTCCCCAAAAGGCAGTGACAGCTGCAGCCTGGAAGGGGAAGGGGCTGGGGGGGCACACACACACCCTCACTGACCTGGGGGCCACAGACGCCCACCACTGAGATGGGGTGAGGGGCACACCCCACCACCACTGAGACCCATTACTGAACTGGGGTGAGGAGCACCCCCCCACTACTGACCTGGGCGCCACAGACCCCCACCACTGAGCGGGTGTGAGGGGCACACACACACCCCACCAGTGAGACCCCCCCCCCACTGAGCTGGGGGATGGTAAACCCCATCCTCTCACAGATACAGCCCTGGGCTGGCACTGAGGCCCTAGGCCATATGGAAAGGCTGATTCAGGACAGGACTGGGCAGGCGAGGCCCTGGCGACCCGCTGAGGAGGAGTGGCCTCTGGTCCCAGTCAAGGCCGGCAGACATGAACGCCCTGGGATGTCTGGAGTGGACCTTCTAGAAATAGCTCCTGCGGCTGCAACAGAGCAGCCCCACCCCAGGCCCTGACTCGCGACCCGGGCGCTTGGCCGCCAGAGCCCAGGCAGGGGACCCCGGAGTCCTCCACTAGGCCGGGCAAGGCGTCCCCGAGTCACGGCTGTGAAGTCACCGCCGCCGCCGCCTCCACCGGGCGCGGCCAATGGCCTGCCCCTAACACGGAGATGTGGGCGGGCCTGCTGCCCACGGCAGGGGACCGGGGTCTGGGGACAATGAGGGGCTCTCGGGCTGCGTACTCCGAGGCCCTGTCTGAAGAGGGCGCCGGACCTGTCCGAGGACCCAGGCGGCGCCCCTCGCGCTCCGCGGCCTGCCTGCCCGTCTCCCTCCGGAAAGGCCTGCGAGGGGTCAGCGGCGGGATCCGTGGGCGCGGTCTCCGCGCCTCCCGGGCGCCTGCAGCCGGGTAGCCCGGCCCCCGCCCCCGGCCGGCCTAGCTGGCTGCGCACTCACCAGCCACGCGTCCGGGTCGGGCTCCTGCTGCGGCGGTGACTACGCGGGCGGCGCCTCCGGGAGCCGAGAATGCGCGGCCCGGGGCCTGCTGGCGAGACCCGCCCCGGCCCCGCCCCGGCCCGCCCCCTCCACAGGCTCGCGGACGCTGGGCAGGTCTGAACCAGAGCTGGTGTGGGGAGGGACTTAGCGGGGTGTAGGTGCTGCGGGTAAGCCTCGGATAGCGGACGCGCCTCGAGGCGCCCCGAGACCGAGGAGTTGGCTTGGGAGGTGGCGCCAGGGGCGAAGGTGCTGTCTGGGGACTGCAGCCATGGCGCAGCCCCCCCATGGAGGGGAGGGAGCCCTCTGGGGCAGTGTGGCGGACAGCTTGGAGGGGTGGCTAGAGACCCCCCAGTCTGGACGCCATGGGGGCCTGGTGATCTGCTGGACCAGGAGGTTGAGAGTGGGAGTAAGGAGGAGGTCTTCCGACCCCCAAAGCCACATACAGCCCGAGGCCGGATCTGGACTTGCACCCTCTGAGCGCCTTGCCACCCGCCCTGGTCCACCCCCAGTTCCCTGCTGGGGCACAGGCAGAGGAGAGGGCTGTGGGGGCTGCTCCAGGCCCACCAGAAGCTCCCCTAAGCACTCCCACACTACAGGGAATGAGCGCACGCTGCCTTCCCCGTCCCCACTGCTGTGTGGGCAGATCCTGGTGTCCCTGTGGAGTCAACGGGAGCCCCGCTGGACCTCAGTGCCCTCCTTCATTCAGAGGGTCCCCAGGGCTTCTGCTTTGATGGGTGATAGGTCTTGGGCATGACCAGCAACACAGAGGACACACACGGACACAAACAGGGACCTCAGCCCCAGGCCGACAAGGTTTGCACTGTGGCCCCTGCAATGCATGTGCTGGGCACATGCAGTCCCAGACTCGCAGAAGGCCAAGGAGCACAGGTGTGGGTCACCAGGTTTTATTGCATTGAGTGGGATTTCTCTGTTGGGGCTGGTGGGATGGGGACAAGATGAGGAAGAGGGGCGCGCTGACCACCCATGTTAGTTCCTTCACGTCAGTGGTCAGGAAGGCTCCGCGGCTGGAGCCCACATCCTGGTTGGCAGCCCCCAGCTATGAGGAGGTCCTACCCAGGGCAGCCTACCGAGAGCGTCCAGGGACTCAGTCGCACCGGTCAGCAGGCACTGGGGAGGTGGCCAGAGCCCCGGCGGGGCGGGCGTGCCCAGCCACAGCAACAGCAGCCGCCAGGGGGTCCGGGCAGGAGGGCTGTGGCCGACGCCTTCTTCCGACCACTGCCCAGCCACTTGGCCTCATAGGCATCTCTCTCATCCCGCAGCCGGGTGTTCAGCTCCCTGGGGAAGGGAGGGTCTAAGGTTCTGAGGGGTCTGACAGGGTCGCACCTCGAGGTGCAGCAACCTTGGCCAAGGCTACGCGCGCTCTGCCCCCTCGGGGCCAGAAAAGAGGTGTCTGGTTGGGGCGGTAGCACGACGGATGGAGGGCAGACATCAGGAGAGACTTCGTCCGGGCGTGAAGGGGGCGGCGGCCCAGGAATGTCTGGGAGCAGGGAGCCCCCCGCCCTCGGACCCCGTGGCTCGCAGCCGAGCGCCTGCACCTGAGAAGTTCCAGCTGCCGCAGGAGGCTGATCCTCTCCTTCTGCATGTTTCTGGAGACCGCCACCACGTCTCTGCGGGTGGGAGGCAGTGAGGATGCAGGAGGCCCCCGAGCTTTCCAGGACACCCCCACGCAGGTCCAGGGGGCCGGGCTGGGGCGAGGATGGCGGTGAACGTGGCCCCGGCGCCACCCACCCCCGCCCGGGGCACGCCCCGCGAAGGCCCGCCCACCCAGCGCCTGGGCACCGTCGCGTTTGCTCCTGGCGGCCCCGCGCGTCGCCCTCCAGCGCGCGGAGCTGCTCCTGCGCTCCCTCCAGCTGCGTCCGCAGCGCCTCGTTGGCTAGCCACAGCTGGGCGTTCTGCGCCTGCGCCTCCAACTGCTCCGCGGCCCGCATCTGCAACTGGCGCTCCAGCTGTAAGGGTGGGGTGAGAGAGAGAGGCTGGCGACAAAGCCCCCTCCTCGGAGGCCTGCCTTGACCCGACTCCCGACGGGTCTGGGGATGGGGACACTGAGGCACCGAGGAGTGCATGGCGACCCCCTGTGGAGGTCTAGGCCGGGGCCATTCACCTCCCGCTGCCGCAGGCCCGCGCGCTCCAGCTCCTGCTCGCGGCTTTGCAGCTCCTGCTCCAGGCGGCCTCTGCGCTCCTGCCGGGGTCGGTCCTGGGACGGGCGGGAGGCACCTGAGCTGCAGGGCCGCGGAGGAAGGATCCCGAGCAGCGGGAGCCGGACCCTGGCGGTGCAGGGGGCGTGGCCCGGCCGGAGAGGGCGTGGTCAGTCCGTGGGGGCGGGGGCGGCCCGGAGGGGGCGGGGCGTGCAGTCCTACCTGCGTGCGCAGGCGCCGGCGCTGCTCACCCAGCTGCTGCTCCAACTCTTCGTACAGGTTCCGCACCTCCCTGTCGTGCTCGCTCTCCCGCCTTCGGAGGGGCGGACAGCCGGCGGGTTAGGACCTTCCACCCCCTGCAGCCTCTGGCCACTCCGCCGCCCGCCCGCAGCCCTCACCGCCGCAGCGCCTGCGCCAGGCCGTCCCGCTCCCGGGCCGCCTCCTCCAGGCAGGCCGACGCGCGCATCAGGACGTCCTCGAAGCAGCCCAGCAGCTCGGGTCGCTCGCGCTGCAGCAGGACCCAGAGCGTCCGCACCGCCTGCTGCCTAGAGGGAGCGGGCCGGGGTGAAGCCGAAGCCCAAGGATCCCCCATCACTCCCACGGCAGGGAGGGCCTGCAGGCCAGCGCGCGGGCGTTTCCCCAGGTGCATCGCATCTGTCCGTGCGTGCTTTGGCGCCTGCCTCGGGGTCCGTGCGTGGTGGCGTGGCTGTGCTTGGGGGCAAAGTGTCATGTGTACACGGGACTGTGCCCTGTGTGCTAGGCCCGGCCAAATAGCCTAGCTGCCACCTCCCAAAATGCAAATGATGCGGGAAATCACGCCTGCCCCTCCCAGGATTTGCAGCTGAGAGGGAATGGCTGGGACCAGTCTCGCCTGGGGACTCTGCCAGGAGACAGACACAGATGGACAGATGGCAGATAGGGACGGGGCTGCGTGGGGGCAGCATCGACTCACTCGCCCAGGGCCCGGGCCACCCCCAGCTGCTCCAGTGCAGTGCAGAATCGCTCCTCGTCCTCTTCCTCCTCCTCCAGGGAGCCCCCCGGGCCCCGCGCACCAGACCAGCCTGACTCAAAGGTCTCCTCAGTGGCCCTGGAGGGCAGTGAGCCCTGGGCAGACCCCAGGCCTGCAAACCTGCCTGTCAGGACCGGAGGGAGAAATTACGGAGGGCCCCGGCCTCTCCTCCATCTTTGTCCCCACCCTGCTCACCGCCCCCGTGTGCTCCCACACAGCCTGCCCTCTCTCTGGGCCCAGCTTCCTGTTTTTCTTCCTCCTCTGGCCCAAACAGTCTGGGACTGGGAGGGGACAGCTGGGCTCCAGCCAGAGAGGGGCACACTTGGCTCACAGCCCCGCCTGGGTTTGTCAGCCAAGAGGGAGTAGGGAGGCACTGAGGTGGGGGTCTCAAATGGGTGTGCCTGAGGTTTTCCCAGTAGCATCGCCCTGGAGAGGCGACGGAGGACAGCATGTGGGCCACAGAGCCCCACGAGGGCCAGGCACAGGGTCTCACCTAGGCCGAGGCAGAACTCCCGAGGTGTGAGAAAGCCAGCTCGGGCCTGGTCCAGGCTCTCGAACACAGCTTCCAGCTGCTCGGGCGTGAGGGGCAGGTCGCTCTGCAGGCCCTGGCCAGCAAGAACAGGGTGAGTGGCCAGGTGCTCCCGGGCACATGGCACCCCATGGGGAAGGGGCTCACCTGCAGGTCATGCCTGGTGATGAAGCCCTTGGCGTCCTTGTCACACAGCAGAAACAACTCCCGAGCCTGTTCCAGCATCATCTCAGGTGACGGGGGCTCCACAGAGCCCTCTCCCTCCTCCCCTTCCTCCTCCTGGGCCTCCCCAGCCCCGGGGCGCCCTGTGCTGGTCATGGAAGCCAGTCCCCAAGGTGCTGTCCAGCCAGGAAGGGGTCTGAGCCTGCGATGCAAAGGCAGCAAGAATGGGGGGGGGGCTTGTGGGAGGAGCCAGCCAAGTGGGGAGGTGAGATGGAGGCCAGGTGGTGGTCCTAGGAGAGTGGTGGCAGTGCTGTGGGGCTGATGTGCTGTGGGGCAGACTCGGGGCTTTTGGGAGTCACCCAGCGCGGGTCTGGCCTGTAGGGACCGGCATTGCAGAGGGAGCCTTGTGGGAGAGGACACTCTGTCCAGGGGACCCCTAGCCACAGGAGCTAGCTACAGAAGAGCTTGAGATGGACAGTGAGCTGTGAAGCACCCAGCAGTGAGGGGCAGGGCTCCTGGTGAGCTAGTGGCCAGCCAGAGTGAGCAGACAGGTGCTGAACAGAGGCTCCTGGCCCCAACCTGGGCCCAATCTGCCCAGCCCGCAGGGCACAGTAACTCCTGCTTCCAGTGCCCCGTCCACCCACCAGGCTCCGGGGCCCCCGAGGGCTGCAAGTGCAGGGTCCCAGCCCAGCGCCTCCCAGTCTGGGCCCAACACCGCCCTCTCCTAGCACCAGGCCGGTACCCTTCCCCCAGACTCACCCGCCCCAATTCCCGGAACCTCCACGGCAACGCCCCGCCCCCTAATCAAAGCCACCTGTCGTTCCTACCACGCCCTGGTCCCGGATTTCCCAAAGGCCGCTCTCACCGCAGCGACACCGCCCGCGCCCGCTACCCTGCGGCCTGGGCCACAGGGGTCTTCTCCCCTCTTCCGGACCCTGGCCTCCTCCCCACATATTCGGCAGGACACACGAAGGCTCGACCTCCAAAGAGGCCAGGTGTGAGGACGGGCGGGCTGGAGGACATGAGGGCCGGGCATGTGCCCCCACGCTGCGCTGTCGCCTCGCCCGGACCGGGTCGCCGCCCCCGCTGGCGGCTCGTGGACTCCCCGGGACTCGAGGGCCATTCCAGGCGGAAGCTGCGCTCCGGCCGCCCAGGGAGGAGGGCCGAGGGCCGGGGGCGGGCCCAGC
>NW_006921831.1:4422409-4428150 GCF_000298275.1 Orycteropus afer afer
CTCGGCGCCGCCCGGGGCGCCCCGGCCCCGCACCCCACATTGCCTGTACCCTGCGCTCGACCCCAGAGCCGGCACCCGACCCAGGTGGGCCCCCGCACCCGACCGCCTACGGGCCTGAGCCTGGGGAGGCGAGGTCAGCCTGCCGGGACCTGGGACCCTCTGGGAACCCAGCCAAGGCCGCCCGCTGGGCGCCCAGGGCTGGGGGACAGCAGCGTCTGGTGAGGGGCCACCCATGTCCTCAGGATCCTGACCGAGGCGCCAAAGAGCGTGGAGGAAAAGCCAAGTTTGGAAACAAACCAAACTGTTTTCCTGGGTCCTCTGCGGGGGGCAGTTGAGGACTTTCCTCTGTCCAGTTTCCCCACTTGGCTAACAATAAATTTGCAAAACTAGAAAATGTTTAAAGTAGCGGCCTGTGTGCAGGTGGGGGACAGAGAGAGACCCCCACCTCAGAGCCCCCCCCCAGGACTCCTGTGCCCCACAGCCAGAGTTCCTGGGGAGGGCTGGGGGAGGGGCTGGAAGGCTTCCCGAATGTGACACTCTGCTGGGGGGAAAGTGTCCACCTCCTTCCCATGGCCCCTTCCCCCAGGGCCCCTGCACCCACCTGGAGGGACCGGTCTCACCTTGGACTCAAGGCCTCTCCTCCAGGGAAAGGACCTTCGGATCCAGCTGAGCCAGGCTGGGCCTATCCAACAAGACCTTCAGACTGAGAGGGGGCTGGCCCCTGGCACAGGGGCAGACAGGGGACCTGCCCGGCCGGCTCGCCCAGTCCTGCAGTCCCTCTACCGTTATTGTTGGCTCTTGGCTACCACCATCAAGGCCACGCCCTGCCTTCTGGGGGAGTAGGGGGGCCTGAGCCCCGCGGAACTGAGCTCTGGACACCCAGCCAAGCCCCTCCTGCTCAGGCACCTCTCACCCTGAGGGTCCTTCTTGTTACTGGGAGGGCTGGCGTGTCCCCCAAGTGTCTGGAGTAGAGGAAGTTTTCCCGCTGCTGTCCCCCCAGACCAAGACCCACCTGGCTTTACCCCACCTCAGCATTCCAGACCCTCAGGTATTGGCAGGTGACAAGAGGGCAGGGGGACAGATGGCAGGGGCACCTGCCAGCAAGACTTATGAAAGGAGTGAAAGAACAGAGCCTTACACACCGGGCCAGGTGCCCCGGGGGGCCTCGCCCACTGCTGTCCCACCTGGGATCTGCCCCACGCCCATCAAGCCACCGAACAGGCCCAATTGGGCGGCACTACCTTTTGTAAACATTACGTGGTTCTCATTAAGCAGGATTCTGGTCCCAAGTATTTCCACTGGCCCTTGGAGAGCTGTGGCCAGGGCTCAGCCAGCACACCTTGCGACAGGGTGCCCCTGGGAGAGGGTTCCAGGTCTGGCCAGCAGGCCTCCGGTGCCAGGTCCTCCTTGGAGGAGGGTGGAGACCAGGGTCAGCTGGAGGTCAGGCCAGCTCTGTCAGCAGGACTACACATGGGGCAAGGAATCACATTCAGGGGACAGGCAAGGCCAAGCCGTGGCTTTTATTAATTCTGCTTCCATGAAAATAAATAGTCCTAACACACATTGTTTAGTAAAACATGAAGAACTGGGAGGGGGAGCAGGTACCAAGTTGGAATAATACTGAACTGGGGACCAGTGGCATGCACAACCCCCCAGGAGGCCCATGCCCCAGCTCCTCCCCGCTAGGGCTCCCCCAGCTCTGGGCTAACCGGGAAGGGTTGCGGGGAGGGGAGGTTAAGGCACAGGTGAGGGGCCATCGGCAGACCGGAAGGGTTGTCCGCAACCCTCCCCAGTCAGTGCAGCAGTGAGTGGTTTCTGGGGGAGTCCTAGCAAATGCCCCTCCTCACAGCTGGGAAGGGCCCCAGCCTTCACCCTGCAGCCACTGGAGAGTACAGAGCAGTGTGGGGGCCTCAGTCGGCCCCAGGGGCCCGCTTCACTGGGCAGGAGGTTGGGGGGCCTGGCCCTCGATGCCGGGACTCCTGGGGGCTAGGGCAGGCCCAGCAGGGACGCTCAGCACGGGGGCAGGCCGGGTGGGTGCTGCGGTGGGGACGCGGCGGTGGGGCGGGCAGGTGTGTGCATGCGCAGGGCGTCAGGCGGGAAGGCCACGTTGGAGCAGAAGAGGCCCAGTAGCAGCTGGCGCTGGCACTCCTCCCACTTGGCCAGAGCGTCCCCAAGCGAGAGGTTGTTGCGCATCCAGCCGGGCAGCACCTCGCCGTAGGTGGCGCAGGACAGTGGCACAGAGGGCAGAGACTTGGCGCGGCGCAGCTCCATCTGCTCCGACAGCCTGCAGCCGGGAGAGCCACGGGAGAGGTCGCTTGGAAGGGGCCTAGAGGCTGCGGACGCGGGAATCACAGGCAGGAGGGGTGGCTTACCTGGCGGACAGGCGGCCACCCAGCTTTCTCTTGGCACGCATCACCAAGTACTGGCAGATACTGCCCGTCTGCTCCTTCATCCAGCGGATGTCCTCAGGGACATCGGGTAGCCACTCCAGCAAGCTGGGGATGGGGGAACATGTCCTCAGGGCAAAGTCAGGCCCACCCGATCCCCAGCCATGTCTGCCTTCAGGGACCCTGGTTGTGCCCCTGCCCCGTACCGGATGGTGAAGGACACAGCGCTCTCCAGCGGCAGCGTGTAGGGCACCATCATGGCCGTGGCCAAGCGCACAGGTAACATGTTGGAGAAGGTAGTCAACAGGTCCTTGGGCTCCACGCAGGCCTCCAGCAGGGCTGTGGGTCAGGTGGAAGAGGGAGTTTGGCGGCCGGTGGGGAAGGGAGAGCCCGGACTTCTGGTGGTGCCTTCACCCTTCCTCCCCTGCCCTCCCCGCACATACCTTCATTGACCCTGGCGGGCAGGTGCTCCAGGATATAATCCTCCCCTGGCGGCTGCAGCTGGGTCTCCACTCGGGCCCTTCCCGAGGCCACCAAGGCCTCTTCGGCATCCTCATCCTCGGGGGCATGGGGCTGGGTGGGGGGCAGCGCCATCAGTGGGTTGGGCCGGTTCAGGAGGCCTAGGTGGGAGAGGGATGCAAGATCAGCGGGGCATGAGGTGATAGCTGGCCCACCTTGCCTCTGGGAGGACCCTGAGTCCACGCACCGTTGCGCCGCAGGAAGCGGAGCGCGTCCCTGTAGCCCTGCTTGCACATCTCGCGCAGCACCTGCGTGGGGCGGTGGACAAGGTGAAGCAGGGGTGCCCACATGCCCTGTTCTGCAGCCTGGAGCCCCTCCAGACACTCCTCCACTCCGACGAACACAGCTGTCCCGGATTCTGGGAGGGAAGGGGCTGGACAGACTGCCCCTCGCCCCTCACCCCTTGGAAATGTGGGATGGACCATGGTGCTCTACTCCAAGCCTCAAGAGAGGCTGTGAGGTCCCGCACCCAACCTGGGCCCCCAGCAGAGGCTGTGCGAGGCCCATCTTGGCCCAGGACGCAGGGAGAGGCAGCGTGGCCCTGCAGGGGCAGCTCACCAAGGGCTCTGGCGGGAAGAGGGCCTTGGAGAGGCGGTAGAGGTTACGCATGTTGAACTGGATGCTGGTGTTGGTGACCCGCAGCTCGTGGATGTTGGTGGAGCTGTCCTGCGGGCAGATGTCACTCTCACCCGAGAAGGGGGAAACGGTGATGGTGTTCTTGAGCTCGTACAGTGGCAGGTTGTCTGAGATACCACCGTCCACGTACCGCTGCAGGCCAACCCAGACCCACCGTGAGAGGCCTGCAGGTCCTGCTGACCACAGCCCCCGGCCCCCAGCTGCTATCTTGGGTGGGCCTCTCACCCACTAGGCACTGAGCACGTGGCTAGACAGGGGGTCAAGAGGTGTGTCTTCCGAGGCAGGCTGCCTCTTGAGTAACTAAGTGGGGAAGTGAGGCAACAGACAGCAGGGAGAGTGAGGGCCCCGGACGGGCTTGGGGGTGGGGAGTGCTACTGAGAAGCCTTCCTCCTCCACCCATTGTCCCACTGCCCAGAGGCTGAGTCTCACCCCACAGAAGGTGCCCCCAGGTTCCACCAGGCAGGGCTACTCACCACGCCCTGGAGGGAGGGAGGGATGAGGCCGCAGTAGACAGGGATGAAGGTGCTGCAGACATTGGCCTGTGGGGTGGGGACCGAGAGGGCAGTGAGCAAGGCTCAGGGCTTGGACCCCAGCACCAACCCGGCCCCACTGGGCCCACCTGGATGAGCTCCTCCTTGGAGGTGAAGTGGGATATGATGACATTCTCCCCGTCCGAGACGCGGGTCAGGGAGATGCCCAGGCGTCCATTGGCCTGCTCATAGCTGTCGGCGGGCAATGTCTTCAGCAGGCAGTTTCGGATGGTCTTCACCAGATTGAAAGAGGGGTGCAGTGGGCCCAGGAACCGCTTCCGGGCCTCCTTAGAGACCTCGATGATGTTGGCACCAGCCTCACCTGGGCAGCAAGGCCAGGAGGCAGGGGTCAGCAATGCTGGGCTTAGTGCTTAGCACCTCTGCCCCCACCCCCGCTCCATGCCTAGGTACTGCAGCATATGAAGGTGGCACCCTGGTTGCCAAAATCAGGGCCTGGTCCCCAATTGGGACTTTTGCCACCTACCTCTAGGGGGAGGGAGGCAGGCCACCACTCACAAGATGGCAGGGAGCCAGGGCTGGCCAACTGGCCCTGTCCTCTGCCTGCTATTTCTCAACTGTCTGCCCTGTGAGTCACTGGGTCCAGTGTGGTGTGGCAGCCCGCCCAGGTGCGGTGAGGGCCATGGCTCAACCCCTGACCAGCCTCAGCCTTCACCCACTTGGTCAGGGCCAGTCCAGCACAGGGCACTCTAGGCCTGGGGCGTGGGGTCAGAAGCAGCGAGGGGCACATTAACTGTGTCCCCCAGGAGGACAAAGCCAGGGCTCAGAGCAGCCTCTGAGAGTGGTCAGGAGCAGGAGGGTCTTGGGAAGGGACTGAGGGCCGTGGGCTCTCCGGGGACCAGCACTTTCCCGGCCACCTCAACTGTACCACCCCTTTTGCAACCTGCCATATACCATGGTGGCCCAGCTGCCTGAAACTCCGTATGACAGAAAGCTCTATGGGGGGGGGGGGGAAGCGTTCTGAACTGTGTCCTTAACTTGGGTTCCTGGGCACCCATGGGGGCCTGGCACTCCATAGGGTGGATAGGATGGGAAGTGGGCAGGACCACAGCAGTGACCCTTCCACCTGTTCCAAGAATGGAGAACTGCGTTCCTCGTACCACACCCCTCAGTGCAGCGTACCACACCCCTCAGTGCAGAGGTTCCAGCAAGGGGGCAGGCAGAACCCTGCTGAGCAGAGCACCTAAGGTCCTGGTGACGCTTGGGTCACCTTGGCGGCCCTGGTGCGGCTGGGGGTGGGCAGCAGTCCCGGCCTGCTGGAGGACCCAGGGCCTGTAAACATCAGAAGACGTCCAGAAGAGTGTGGCCGGCGGGGCCATCCAGCACACCACACCCCTGGCCAGAGGACCCCTGCCCACCGGCTGCAATGGTGCACTAGCAGCGCCTGGTCACCCACCGCAGAGTGGGCACAGGGTGGATCACAGCTGTGACCAGGCCGCAGCGGGTCATGCAAGGTGGGGAGGGCCCGGCTGGGCTTCTACCGGGGCTCGGGGGCAGGCCCCAGGGCGAGACACGCGCCCGCGGCCACGTCCAGGCCGGTAGCGGTCTGGAACGGCGTGGTCCCAGGACACAACGACCGCTGGCACCCGGTGCGACCCGACTCCCGCAGCCCCGCCCCGGGTCCGTCCTCCACTGGAGGCGCTCCCAGCGC
>NW_006921831.1:4428870-4441308 GCF_000298275.1 Orycteropus afer afer
CCCCAAGCCCGGCCGACCCCGCCCCCAGCCCTCTTCTCGGGACCCGCCCACCGTCGCTCACCGGGGTCTTAAACTCTGGCCCCCGGCGCAGATGCGCTCCCACGCACCCTGGCATCCACCGCTCCCTTCCCGTCCCCAATCGTGGGCGGCTGAGAGGCGGGGCCGCCCGAGCCTGAGCTTGGGAGCACTTGCAGAGTGGGTTCTTCTCCGCCCGGGTCCCCCTGCCATCCCCATCCCGAGACGTAGCAACTGGCTGGGGTTAGTAAACACGGCAGCCCCCTCAGAGCCTACACGCAGACGACAGACTCTCCGAATCTCCAGGACCTCTGCAACACACCTGCCCAGGCTCTGACCCATAAACATCCCAACCCGATGACACACCAGTAGTCCCCATAGCTCACACCAGCCCATAGACTCAGCACCTCCACCAGGCCTCAGCCTTGACCCAACTTGCTCGGCCCTTGGTAGCTGCACCACTGACCAGGGTCCTGCCCAGGCCCCTCAGGCTGGGGGATCCACTTAGCTAGGGACCCTTCGGAGGCCCTGAATGCCAACCCCACCCTGCTAATTAGCAGGTGGAGCGCTTCCTGCTGATGTCACCCTCCTGCCCCATTCTGCATTTTTCCCTGGATTGTGGAGCAGGCCCTGCTTGGCTGGCATTCAGAGCCAGCCCTGCACCCCGCCCCAACACCCCAAACAAGGAGCAGTCTGGGTCCAGCTTCCAAGAATGGCCCTCCCCAGGGAGGAGCTCCTTGGGTTCCAGCAGGACCCAGGGAGGCAAAGGCAAAGGCCAGGGCTGGACTTGGTGCTAATAGACACACACACAAGACACACAGACAGAGACGCACACAGACACACACACAGACATACACACACATGGACACACAGACAGGCACACGCGCATAGACACACACAGACACACACAGAGACACAGAGACACACACATAGGGCTGGACTTGGTGCTAGCACACACACAGACACACAGATGCAGACAGACACAGAGACACACCCAGACAGATGCACACAGACACAGAGAGACACACACAGACACACAAACAGACCCATATAGACACAGACACACACAGAGACACACACACGAACACAGAGAAATACAGACAAGCACACAGAGACACACAGATGGCTGGACTTGGTGCTAACACACACAGAAAGACACACAATACAGAGACATACACACCCCGGGTGGCTGGAGAAGCCACAGAGCAGGGACACACACAGGTACACACAAACAGACACACATAGACAGAGACACACAAGGACACACAAATACATACAGACACACACACAGAGACACACAGAGACACACATGGCTGGACTTGGTGCTAACACACACAGAGAGACACAGAGACACACGTGGACACACACACAGAGACATACACACCCCGGCTGGCTGGAGAAGCCACAGAGCAGGGACACACAGACAGACACACAGACACAGACACACACACCCCAGCTGGCTGGAGGAGCCACACACAGCTGTCTGGGGTCATGCTATTCGGTCCCCAGCCTCTGTGTTACCAGCTACCCCACACTGACAGGAACAAACCTCTAGACCAGTGGTCAGGCTCTTGTGGGGAAGGGCATAGTCTACACAAGCTCAAAATGAGAGGGGGGAACTGGGAGCATTTCCTGAGGTGGTACCTTGCAGCTAGCTTTGAAGGAGAAGCAGAAGTAACCCACAAAGGACATGGGCCAGCCAGCCAGCAGAGTGACAAGTGCAAAGGCCCTGGGGCACAAGGTCTGGGGGGGTGGGGAAGCCCTCACCCTGAGCAGTAGAGGCATATGATTGGATTTGATGTAAGCCCCTTCCTTTCCTCTGTAGATAGGATCCCAGCCCCCCAATGCTTTGGATGGGGACCTATTGGCCAGGAGCAAGGGTTTAGGGGTGCTGTGGAAGGTGTGAGTGAATGAGGATGATTGATGTTGCTGGAGGTGTTTGGGGAGGGGAATGTTAGGGGACAGGGCCATGGGGCAGACTCACATGTCCCCAAGACCAGCCTCAAAACGTCCAAGGGGGTGGAAAGGGGCTCCAGCTGCTTTAGTCATCTGGGGACCGTTGGAGGGACCGTCAAGGGGGAAGCAGGACCTGTGGATAGAGCCAGGGAGTTAACTATACCCCACACTCTGCTTGCTCCAAGGGGAGGTCTGGAAAGGGGACCTCTGCCCCCATTTCCACACACACTTGCTGTGACTGAGTACACAACCCTTCCACGCAGGCCCCTGGGACCATCGGCTAGGAGGAAGGCTTGGAGCCAGGAACAGAGGAAACTTCCCAGAATCCTGGCAGGGGTGGGGTCACCCCTCACCTGTCCTCTGGTCACTCGGGAGGTGGGAGACCCCCCAGGTCAGCGTGTGCTCCAAGGAGCAGAGGACCCTCCCGGCATCTGGTGTTGGATGTGCAAAGGCTCTGCCAGGCGGGCTGTCGTACCCTCCCATGTGGCCTTTGTGGGGAACACAGACCTCCCAGAGACTGAGTCTGGGATGGTGAGATCCAGGCTCTGGACCCTGGGGCCTCTCTCCTACCACCTCTGCCTGGGAGACATTCCTCTCAGACATGGTACACTACAATGACAGCACCACCCCTTCCTGGACAGGCCCTTATCCTGAAGTGGCCCTGATGGCCAGGCGCCTCTGCCCCTCCTCTCTCCCCCTCCCCTCACCTCTGCCCTCAATCCTCTTCTGGCCTCCCTCATTCCTCTCTGGACTGCATGAGGCGGGGCCCTGTACCACCCCCAACTCCCTTAGCAACCACTGGGGTCTTTCCAGAAACCCAATTCACCTGCCTCTCCTCCATCAGGGGCTTTCCCCTCACACCCAGCTGGTGCCTGTTCACACCCCCCAGAGCTCTGTAAGGGAGACACCCATCGCCATAGAAGCCCTGCATTGTCTTCCCCACCTGCCAGCCTAGTGCTCCTTTTGGGGGGTGAGCTTTCAGAAAGCTCTGGGAGGCTTCAAACCACCCACCTTCTGGCAAGAAATGGAACGCTTAACCATCTGCACCACCCACAGCCACTTTTTTTCCCCCCAGAAAAGCTTGTGGCCAGGTGCTGGGTCCCAAAACAAAGCCTGGCCCACAGCATGGTCAACGCACCACAGCTGGTGGGGGAGGGTATGGGCAACAGTGAAAGAGTAGCAACCTGTGGACCAGAGGGGCACAGGTCCTGGGCCCCACATTGTGGGCAGAGCCCTCTTCTTGCAGGACAATTACAAACAAGGGGAGGTGAAGGTGCAGTAAGGGTGCCTGCAGAAAACTAAGGGACCCCTGCATTGCGTTAGGGACCCTTCACCTGTGACACAGGCGGCCACCAGTGCAGGTGGTTCCCTTCCCTTCCCTGAGGGCTACAAGAACTCAGACCTTAGGAAGGTCCAGACTGGCTGTGGTGGTCTTCAGAGGTGGTCTCATGCCCACTCCCAAGCCTGCTCAAATCTTGGCCCCAGCCAAGGGCCACACAAAGCACCCATCAGCTGTGATCCACACCCTTCACTTGACCACCCAAATCCCAGCGACTCAGTGTGCACCAGAGACCAGCTTCAAACTGCCCGCTCCTCCCCATCCCACAATAGCTTCCCATCTGCCACCTGCCTCGGCAAAGGCCACACTCAACAAAGTACAAAGCGCTACCACGCTGCTCAAGATACATAAAAAGGCTTTATTTGTAGGGTCAGGGGACTCAATCGAAGAGACCAAATCCCATGTCATCGTCCGACTCCTCGGACTCCTCCTTCTTCTCGTCTTTCTTCTCCTCCGCTGTCAAGAGAAGACCCAAGATGGTGAGCATGCCCTGACCACGAGGGGCCAGACTCCCAACTGGAGACCCCGTGGGCCCTGACCCACTCACCTGCAGCTGGGGCGGAGCCGGCAGCAGGAGCTGCGGAGCCCGGGGCCGCAGTGACAGCTACTGCGCCACCAGCAGGTACACTGGCAAGCTTGCCGATACCTGAACCAGAGAGGGAGGTGAGCCCAGTTTCACAGGAACAGAAGGACACCAAAGGCTTGGTTCCACCAGACCACCCCTTCCCGTTGGGGAAGCTTCTATCCAGGAATTTGGCTTCTGAGAATCCTTTCCAGGGGAAGCCAGGCTCGTAGCAGTAAGTGGACAAACATGTTTACAACCAGCTGCTGACCTGGGTCCAGCTCCCAGGCCACAACAGTGAGCTCATGGATCAGGCTGTTTGCTGACCTGGCCTGGCCAGGTCACCTGACAAGAACAGTGAACGGCTGCCCTCACATCTCCAGCTGATGTCACCAGAAAATCATCTGCCCAGAAAAACAGGGAGGAGCTGGCGGCCACACTGGCAGCCCTGCCAACAGGGACCACGTGGTGAACACTGTTTAGACCTTACAGCTCCATGGAAATCCCAGGAAAAGGGCCCAGGCCACCCCTGCAGCTGAGCAGCTCTGGGGACTGTGCAGAAGTGCCCATGGGGTGAGCCCACACAAGGCCTGCTCACTCATCCTGGCCAGGCTTCCGGGGTGCTCTGGTCCATAAGCGAAACCTGACGGGCCACGGGCGGGCCAGCAGGGATTAGGATGGACCATGTGGACTGCAGCCGTCCGGAGGGGTGTATGCCACACTCACCCTGGGCAATGACGTCTTCAATGTTTTTCCCATTCAATTCACTGATAACCTGCAGAAGCAAGCACAGCCCCAGTGACCACAGGGACCCAGAGCCCCGGGGGGAAGCCCATCGGCCTGAGCCTCAGCCCAGGCAGTCCCCTGAAGACGGATCGGTCCTGGTGGCTCCCTCCCGAACCTGTCCGCTACGCGGCAACGGTCTGAACGGCTCACAGGGGGAGGGCGCACCGGGGAAGACAGGTTCCCGCAGACCACCTGCCACCACCCAGGGCGCAACGCGAAAGGAACACGGCCCCAACGATGGACAGCGAGCCGTCCGCACTCCTACTCCGCCGACTTCCGCCTCGGCCTGTCCCCCCTGCAACGCGGCCACGACGACGCTCGCAGCACTCGCTTTCAGCGCCCCGGCTCCCGCTGCCCAGGCCTCGCTGCGCCAGGGCCAAAGGAAGTCCAACAAGGAGCCCCTTGCACAGGCACCGAGCGCCCCACGCCCGCCAGCCGGTCCCACGCGTTCCCCCAGGAAGCAGGCTCGGGGCGGTGAGGCGCCGGCTGCGCGCGGAGAAGCGACCAGAGTACCTTGTTCAGCCGGTCGTCGTCGGCCTCGATGCCCACGCTGTCCAGAATTTTCTTGATGTCTTTGGCGCTTGGGGAGGAATTGCCCCCGAGGGCGGCCAGCAGATAGGAGGCGACGTAGCGCATCCTGAAACGAGGAGGCCGCCGCGTGACCGGCGGCCTTCCGCCCCCCACCCCCGTCCCGCACTGTGGCCGGCGGCCGGGCGGGGCCGCGCGTGGCCTGGCCCGGAGGACCCTGCCCGCGGCCACCCCAGGGTGGCGTGTCTGCCTGCGACCCGACGCGCCCACCCGGTCCCCGCGTCCCCGCCCCAGGTCTCGGCCGTCCCACTTACTCGGCGGCTGCGGCAGCGGGCAGGCCTCACGCGTGCAACCTCGGCGGCGTCAGGGAGAGAAAGGAAGACACCAGCTCAGGGGCGGGACCAAACCACTACCCAGAAACCTCTACGACACGCGCATGGCGCCTCGAGGGGGCGCCTCCAGGTGATGTCACGGAGCGCTCAGCCAATGAGGACGGAGGAGACGCCATTGACCCTAGTGAAGGTTTAGTCACAGCAAAGACTAGGGGAAGTTCAAGGACCAGCTTCTCATACAGTCTGAGGCGAATGTCCCCCGAAAACGTTGGGCGGCCACAGGAAGGAGAACACAAGTCACAACTCGACTTCCTCTCCCTTCGGCGCCTAGCATTCCCAGTATGCCACGCGGCGCCTATGGTTCCCAACATACAGTGCGCCCGCCCGGGACACCATTCCTGGGGCCGTCCGTCTACAGGAGCAACCTACGGCGAACTGCAAATCCCATGGTGCACTGCTGTGGGAAGCGGGTTGGCTGCGCCGGAAGGTGTACGAGCCGCCGAGATAGCACGTGCGTCCGGGTGAAGTCTGAGTACTGGCTATGGCCCTTTCAGCTTTTTGGTGGTGCCACGACCTTTAGAGACGAGAGGCCCAACGACCTCCGGGGTCTGAGTGGCACTCACATCTCTCCGAACTCCGTGAAGCGGCCAAGTGGCTCATTCGCGTTTTCACTGCAGAACCGGAACCACCTTGGACTTGATGGCTGCAGCCTTACCCGGGGGCATTGACCAGCATTGTCAAGGCCTGGGTCAAGTCGGCCGGACTTGAAGACGTTCGGGGAACCTCTAGGCCCAGCAGAGCCGTGAGACCCCGTCACCGCTACCCTGAGGAGCAGAGCCCGGGAGCGGTGATACCCGGATGCCCGGCTCCGCTCTAGCCGACTCGGTGTACCTCCGTGTCCACGCGGACACGTGTTCAGCATGTGTCATTCCTCCCCCTCTTGTCCTCAGAGACCCTGTCGCACGGTTGAATCCTGAATGGGTGCAACAAGGCCGGCCCTGCCTCCGCGGAACGTACGTTCTATTGCGAGGACCCACAGTGGATAAGGAGCCATTCGCAGGCGGAGAAAGACCTGAAGGGGTGCAAAGGAAGTGGGGAGAGGGACAGAAGCCTGGGGCGCCGCCGGAGAGCGCTTGGCGGAGGTGCTGACACGAGCTGCAGGGTGAGAAGGAGCCGGCACTGCACAGCTGTGGGGTGGGCGCACCAAGGCAGATGGCCGAGAAGCAGCCAGCCCTTGCAGCCCTCTGACAGGAATCCATACGGGAGTGTAGTGCACGCGGCACTGGCGTGTAAAGCCCAGCTTCATTAGCACCCTGGGTGAGGTCGCCTCTGTTTCCAAATGAGGGCCCCGGGGCAGGCGGACAGGGTCCACGCTTGGTCCTGGCCACACTGAGCAGGGATGGGGCTTGACTGTAATCACACGGAAGCCTTTAGAGTGTTCTAAGCCGGGACATGACATGTTTGGGTGATAGACTGGAAACGGGGATACTGAACATTGTGCATAATGAGCCCTGGTGGCGTAATGCCTAAGACATTTGAGTGTTGACCAGAAGAAGGTTGGTGATTCAGACCCACCAGCCACTCCTCAGGAGGAATACTGGGCAGCCTACTTCCATAGAGATTTACCACCCCAGAAATCCAAAGGGAGTCACTAGGGGTTGGAATTGGCTGGGTGGCAGTGAGTTTGGTTTTTTTTTGGTAACATTGTGGATATAGGTAATGTTACTGAACTGTATACTTAAAGAAGCTGAAGTGATAGATGTTACATGTATTTTGCTACAATTAAAAAAAATAACTGACCCAAAGGGCAATGTGAGTGATCAACATGGTGGCACCGAGGAAGAGGAAGATGGAGAGAGGTGCATGGGAGGTATAGACAATAAAGATGAACCCTTTTGCACATACAGTACTGCATTGTCAGTGAAGGCAAACATTGATCGAGGATAGGTAGATGGGTGGACAGGCTGAATGATCAGGTATGTCTGGGCAGGGGGGAGTGCCCATGGCCACGTATAGGGTTGGCAGAAGATGTTTGTACAAACATATCTGTATGTGTTGTAAGAACACCTGAGTGTATAGTAGACCTGACAAGGGATGAGGTGTGGTGGCTTGTTGGCCACAGCCAGCTACCTTGAGGGAGCAAGTTGTTGGACCTGTGGAATCAGGACTGTGGCTGCAGGGGACATCAAGCTCAATTGGCATAACATAGTACACAAAACGTTCCACATTGTACTCTGGCAAGAAGCGATTAGGCTCTTCAAAGCTTGCAAGCAGCCATCTAGGTGCAACGATGGCTCTCCTCATCCAGAGGAAAGAAGAATGAAGAAAACCAGACATGGAAACAGTTGGTCCAAGGGACAGCAGACCATGCAAACCTCAGCCTGTATGACCATGAGACCAGAAGAACTAGATGGTGCACGGCTCCCACTGTCAACCACTCGGGGATCAGTGCAGGACATCCTGGACAGAGTGGAAGAATAATGTGGAACAAAACCCAGAATCATAAAAAAAGACTGTGCTGCTCTGATAGAACCTGGTGAGACCCCTGAGACTATGGCCCCTAGTTACCCTTCAGGTCTGGAACTGAACTCCTGTGGCTTCCAGCCAAACAACAGGCAGATGGGGTGACATTCACATCAGGTAGATACACTCTTTGGAGTGATCAACAAAAGGGCAGAGTTTGGACAGACAGATGGGGGGGTGTGAGTGCATGGGAGGGAAGGACTCAGGGAAGAGGTAACTACAGGGAGGAAGTGGGAAGAGAGCTGTTACATTGTGGGGAAGTGCAGTCAATGTCATGAAACAAAGTGTATGGAAAATGAATTTGCTCCATAAACTTTCACCCAAATCACAATAAAATTTAAAAACAAACAAAAACCTGACCCTCTGGCGACTGTGGAAAGCGAGTGGGGGCAGTGCTGGGATGGGAATGAAGGCAGCACGCTGCCTGTGATCCAGGTAGGACAATGGTGTAGCCAGGGAGGTCGTACAGGGTGCACCATGAGGCTGGCATCTCGGTACTGAGTCGGCAGAACTAGGCCTGCCTGTTCATTCATTCAATGGGCGCTCAGAGTAAAGCACTGGCCGGTCCTGGGGTGTGTGGAGCTCCCCAGTGCCTGGTCCAGAGGGAGCGTTCCGCCCCGCCCCGGGATCGCACCGGCTCATCTTAGCGTCGGGCGGAGAGGCACAGCAGCAGGCCGCGTTCCATCCGGCGCGACGCGGGCCTTGCTGGCGGGAGAGACCCCACAGCACGGATTTGCGCCAAGTCGCGGAAGCCGGCTGCAGTCGGGCGCGCGGGACCGGCGTCCCAGTCCCCAGGGCCTGCGACCTTCGGCCCGCGCAGGGGCGGGGCCTGGAGGGGCGGGGCGCAGAGCGCCCGCCGCCCGGAAACGCGCGGGCGGGAACCCGGCACCGAGCAGGGCTCCCCCGGGCGCCGGGCCGGCTCCGGGCCTGGATCCCAGGTACACGCGGGCCGCCGGCGGAAAAGTTTGCTGCGGACGGGGCGGGGGATCCCAAGCCTTTCCTGGCCCAGACCGCGGCGCTCGCCGGGGGCCCACAGAGCCCGGACGGCTCTGAATGGGGGAGAGCGCGCTCCTGGCTGGGACCGGTGCCCTCCTGGTGATTCGAGCCAGACAAGCCCGGCACCACTCTCCCTAGCACACCGAGGTTTACTCCTGAGGCAGTGGGTGACCCTCCCCAGGGGTCACTAAGTGGGACTCCGCCCCCAGGTCCTGGAAGCCGCCCAGTGGCTCGGTCCCTAAGTTCTGTCCATGCCTTCAGTTGTCTGGCACAAGGGGCGCTCGCCACTCCTCCGGAGCTGGTGCTTGGTGCAGGGAGTGGGACCTGGGTGGGCAGCCCTCCAGTTCCAGGAGCAGGTCAGCCGGATGACCTGACAGGTCCACTGCCTGGAGTCCCAGCGGCTGGTCTCCTGCCAGCTACGGGTGCCATGCACACCCACTGCCAGGAATGACCCATGCCCGGGGCTGCAGAGTGACTGTGGGGCCTCCTCGACTCCAGCCACCCAGCCCCTGAGACCAGATGGTTTGGCTCAAGCTCCCTGCAGAGTCCCTGCGGTGGACGCCCCAGCCCACTCCTCCTCCTGCCTCTGCAGCTTCCCGGTCCTGCCTGAGCAGGCCTGCCCGGCGAGCTGGGACATGTCCGGCCCCCAAGGGCGGTCGGTGGGCGATGGCTGCAGCGGCGGAAGGGCTGGAGCCCGAGGTGCCGGCTGCTGCTGCAGAAGATGCTGCCAGAGATGCAGAAGAGGGAGCCACGGATGCCGCGCACCAGCCGCCCCCTCTCCTGGCTGGGAACCGCCTGAACCTGGACCTGCACCCGGGGGGCTGCCGCCAGCTGCTGCGCCTCTGTGCCCATCCGTCCCCACAGCTGCAGCAGGTGGAGTTTCTGCGGCTGAGTGCCCACGAGGACCCTGGGCTGCTGGAGGCCACCCTGGCCCAGGTGCCGGACAGACTGCCCTGCCTCCGATCCCTGGTGGTCAAAGGTGAGCCGGTCCTGCCCTTTTCTAGCCATCTGCAGCTCCTGCCCTCTTCTGCCCTGTGGTCCTTGAAAGCAAACCCAGGCCCCAGCCCAGGGTCTCCCCACCTAAGTGGGAGCCCCTGGCACTCCTGGTCTGGTCCCTATTCTCAGCCACATCACCATCCTGAGCCAGAGCTGAGGCTGGCCCGGCCTACGCACCTGCAGCTGGCTGCCTGGTGGGATCTCCCAGGAGTCTTCCATGTGGGAGTGTTTCCTGGGGGACCATGGGTGACCGGTCGTCTCTGGACATGGGTGTCGGTGGGACCCCATGGGTGACAGATGACCTGGGTCTCTGTCATAGTCTCCCTCTGTGTGCTGGCCTCTCTCTACTGCCTCCATCTTAGTCCCCATGTCCACTTGTGGCCTTCCACACGGCCACCTTCTCTGGCTGGTAGGGCTGAGCTGGGACCTGGATCTGAAGTCCACACCCAGCTCCCCCTACCTCCCAGGTGGGCTGCATCGGGACACTCGGGGTGCCTGCCTCCGGGGCTGCCTGACCTCACTGCCCCCTGGCCTGAGTCACCTGGTCCGCCTGGCTCACCTGGACCTGAGCTTCAACAGCCTTGAGACGCTGCCAGCCTGTGTCCCTCGACTGCAGGGCCTGGATGCACTCCTTCTCTCTCATAACTACCTCTGCGAGCTGCCTCAGGCCCTGGGGGCCCTCCCTGCCCTTACCTTCCTCTCTGTGACCCACAACCGCCTGCAAGTGCTGCACCCGGCACTGGGGGCCCTATCCACCCTGCGGTGCCTCGACCTCTCTGAGAACCTTCTGGAGGGGCTGCCCCCCGAGATCGGAGACCTGAGCAGCCTCGTTGAGCTCAACCTGGCCTCCAACCGGCTGCAGAGCGTGCCAGCCTCCCTTGGTGAGTAGGGCCCCCTGGCTCATGACACACTGGGAGCTCCTGGCCCCTCTTCCACCGCAGCCAGGGGCCCCCTGCCCTGGCCTTTGAGGCTCTGACGTCTTGTGTCCTGGCTTCTCCGGGCTCTGGGACTAGTGTTTCACTGAGCTGGGCGCTCTGGGCCGGGGCGTGCCCTGCCAGCCCTAAGCCAGTGCCGCCCCCAGTGGGGCTGCGGGCCTTGCGTCTCCTCGTCCTCTGCAGCAACCTCCTGACCTCACTGCCTGCCGGCCTCCTGCACCTCCCGCTGCTCACCCGGCTCGACCTCAGGGGCAACCAGCTGCGGAGCGTGCCCCCCGAGTTCCTGGACGCCCCCTTTGTGCGGCTGCAGGGGAACCCCCTGGGCGAGGCCCCACCGGCTCTCCTGAACCCCCCAGGTAGGCTTGGTGCTAGGGAGGGGCAGGGCACAGACAGGACCTAGGGCGTATTGCCACTCTGATGGCTTCTCCATCCTTTTCCACAGGAACACCTGCCATTCTGGAAATGCCTAAGCTGTACTTGAGCACAGATTTGGACAGGTGTGAGCAGGGCGGGGCCTGGCCATGCTAGCCCCCTTGCCCCTGCCCTGGGCTCTCCTCCTGAGACCCCCTGGGGTCCCTGATGCCAGCCATCATCTCACCATCCAGCTTCCCGGTGACCCCCCAAGGCTGCTCTGTGACCCTGGCCTGTGGCATCCGCCTTCATTTTCCCGCGGGGGCCACTGCCTCCCCCATCACCATCCACTACCGACTGTGGCTGCCTGAGCCGAGCCTGGTGCCCCTGGGGCCTCACGACTCCCTTCTCAGCCGAGTCCTGGAGCTGCAGCCCCACGGGGTGGCCTTCCAGCAGGCAAGGCTGGGCCGGGCTGGGCAGTGGAGGGGCTCCCCAGCCTGGCCCCATGCTCACTGCGCCACCTGGCAGGATGTGGGCCTGTGGCTGCTCTTTGTGCCCCCGCGAGCCCAGCGTTGCCGTGAGGTGGTAGTCAGGACCCTGAGTGATGACAGCTGGACTGACCTGGAAACCCGTCTGGAGGGGGAGGCCCCCAAGGTGAGGCCCCCGGGCCCACCTGGACAGAGCACATGCCCCCCGTGCCCCAGCGCCTCTGCCCTGGTCGCTGTGCACTCTGACTCCGGGACCCCCATCCAGCAGCTCCAACCTGAGCCCTCTATCCCAGAGACCCTGCTCTTGAACCTTGTCTTCCTCTGCCTACGTTGCTCAGACTCCAATCCTGCTCCTCGTCCCACTGATGCTCTTCCAACCTTATCCCCTCGCACTCTCTGTCCTATCCCCATACCCTCTGCCCCAGGGGCTGCACGCTGACCCCTCTCCCCTCTGGTCCCAGGATCCTTGCCCCAGCGGCTTTGTCCTGACCCCTCTCCCCTCTTCCTACCCAGCAGCCAAACCCTGACCCCTCTCCCCTCACTCCTGCTCCAGGGACTCCCCTCTGACCCCTCTCCCCTCACCCCTGCCCCAGCAGCTCCCCTCTGACCCCTCTCCCCTCACCCCTGCCCC
>NW_006921831.1:4441466-4444501 GCF_000298275.1 Orycteropus afer afer
CTGACCCCTCTCCCCTCACTCCTGCCCCAGCAGCTCCCTTCTGATCCCTCACCCCTGCCCCAGCAGCTCCCCTCTGACCCCTCTCCCCTCACTCCTGCCCCAGCAGCTCCCCGCTGACTCCTCTCTCACACCCCTGCCCCAGCGGCTCTGGGCTCACTGCCAGGTGCTCCATTTCTCCTGGTTCCTCGTGGTTTCCCGCCCCATGTCTGACACCTGCTTGGTGCCACCAGAGGGGACACTGCTGTACTCTTCTGGACACCCTGGAGTTAGGGTCACGTTCCCGGAGGGCGCCACCGAGGAGCCTCGCCGGGTCCGAATGCAGGTATGGGCACCGGGTCCGAATGCAGGTATAGGCAGGGCTATGCAGAGGCGGAGGCTGGGGCCTCGGCCACTCTGGGGCACTCAAGCGGGCTGTCCCCAGGTGGTGCACATGTCCAGCCACAAGCTGCGGGAGCTGCTGGGGGAGCCCGAGGCGGCGGTCAGCCCCCTCCTGTGCCTCTGGCAGAGCAGCGCCCCCAGCTTCCTCCGGCCCGTCACCGTGCAGCTGCCTCTGCCCCCGGGCGTCACAGGTGAGGGAGTGCCGGTGGTGGCGTGGACCGGATCGGGCAGTGCTGGAGGGGCTGCCCTGCCGGGAGGCCTCAGCTTGTTGCTCCCCTGTGCCCAGGCCTGAGTCTGGACCGCTCCCGCCTACACTTGCTGTACCTGGCCCTTCCCTCGGCCACCTGGGATGACATCACGACTCAGGTGGCCCTGGAGCTCACACACCTGTATGCCCGCTTCCAGGTCACACACTTTTCCTGGTCAGTGCCCCTCCTCACCTTCCCAGCATCCCTAGGCTCTCTGCTCTCCCTCACCCCTGCCCCCTCCCAGGTACTGGCTCTGGTACACCACCAAGACCTGCGTGGGTGGTCTGGCACGTAAGGCCTGGGAACGGCTGCGGCTGCACCGTGTGAACCTCATTGCGCTACAGAGGCGCCGGGACCCTGAGCAGGTCCTGCTGCAATGCCTGCCCCGAAACAAGGTGCGGTGCAGGGTGTGGCCTGTGGGCAGGAGGGCCAGCAGTGGGACTGGGGCTGGGGGCACAGGGGCCAGGCTTGGAGCAGGAGAGCCAGCAGGACTGGGGATTGGAGGCTGGGGGCTCAGGGACCAGGCCTGGGTGCAGGAGGGCTGGTGGGACTGGGGGCTGGGGATGCAGGGTGGGACGTGGGGGAGGAGGGCGGGGGTTCAGTTAGATGCCTGACAGGTGGATGCCACCGTGAAGCGGTTGCTGGAGCGGTACCGTGGGCCTGAACCCTCAGACACTGTGGAGCTGTTTGAGGGCGAGAAATTCTTTGCTGCCTTTGAGGGTGGCATTGACGTGGATGCCGGTATGCCCCCTGCCCTGGGGGTCCTGGGCTCCCCAGCCCCCCACCCTCCCACTGAGCCCTGCCCTGCCCGTAGAGCGCCCAGACTGTGTGGCGGGCAGGATCTGCTTTGTGTTCTACTCACACCTGAAGAACGTGAAGGAGGTGTATGTGACCACTGCCCTGGACCGGGAGGCTCAGGCCGTGCGGGGCCAGGTGGGCAACGGGGTAGGACCTCCAAGGCTGCCTGAGGCAGAGCCCAGAGCACTGAATCTGCCTGGTCCCCCCCCCCCAGGTGTCCTTCTACCGGGGCTCAGTGCCCACCGAGGTGCCCAAGGAGGCTGAGACCGCCCGACAGAAAAAGGGCTCGGACGCCCTGTGGATGGCCACTCTGCCCATCAAGCTGCCGGTGTGGACTGGGATCCGGCAGTTGGGGGGGGCATGGGCCAGGGCCAGGACTCACATGCACCCCTCCTCCCTACAGAGACTACATGGGTCTGTGGGGCAGAGGCCAGGGCCCGGGGCCGGCCTCTCCCTAGCGCCTCTGAATCTGGGTGATGCCGAGAACGGCTTCCTGACCCAGAGCAACTTGCTGAGTGTGGCCGGGCGCCTGGGTGCCGACTGGCCCACCGTGGCCCTGCACCTGGGCCTGCCCTATCGGGAGCTGCAGCAGATCCAATTCAAGTTCCGGTGAGCAGCCACTGGCCTGGCTTGACCTGGCTACTGAGGACCAGACTGTGCCTGGTTGAGGTTTCACCCTGGGAGGTGGGGACTGGAGCCTGAGGGTCTGGCTACCCCTGTCCTGGGGAGCAGGGAATCTGCCCCTGGAGGGCTGGTGGGCCAGCACTGTCCCTCTCTCCCAGGGATGACCTGGACGGGCAGATCCGGCATATGCTGTTCTCCTGGGCAGAGAGGCAGGCCCGGCAGCCTGGCGCTGTGGGGCTCCTGGTGCGGGCCCTGGAGCAGAGTGACCGGCGGGATATAGCTGAAGAGGTTCGGGCCATCTTGGAGCTTGGCCGCCAGAAGTACCAAGCCGGCATCCGGCGCACAGGTCTCGTCCCTGGAGACCCCACCCCTGGAAGCTCTGCAGCATCAGAGTCCCCAGAGCCCACCCAGGCCTAGACCCTGCAGACTGGCGAGTGTCCCCCTCCCCACGTGGTCTAGTGGTCCCTCAGTCAACAATAACACCCCTTGTTCTTGCTTCCGTCTCAGAGCTCCGTTTATTCCTAGGGACGATCGTGGTTAGAGGGCAGAAGGGCGCTGGGATGGTGGCCGCTGCGAGGGGTCCTTGCGTGGGACGCGCAGCCCTTGCTCTGGTCTCAGCTCTAGCCCCTCCGGCAGCCAGGCCTCCTGTCACACTGAGCTTTCCCGGAGGGAAGGAGTCTGGTTATAGTGTAACTGCGGGCATGGGGTGCATAGAAGGCGCCCTGTGCGGCTGAGTACCTACAGTACGGCGAGACCACTCCTCCCCCAGGACACTGTCGCCTCAGCACTCATGGCTCCTGTCCTGCACCCCCAATAATCCGCGGGGCGCGAGACCAAGGAAGAAGCCCAGGGCCACGCGGCCCAGCCTCTGAGGCGCAGAGCCCCCGCCCTCCGACGTCCCTTTCCGGGGTGTGGCTGCCTGCGCATTCCGGGTCGGGGTCCCTGGCCCCGGGTGCGGAGCCGGCGGGCGCGGGGTTGTGCGCGTCG
>NW_006921831.1:4444732-4460769 GCF_000298275.1 Orycteropus afer afer
GGGACGAGGAGGCCCGCAGGGCGACGGATTCTGACTTGCGGGCGCCGCGGGGGTGGGAGGCCGTGCTCGTCCCCGGCGGCTCTGGGCGCGCTCCGTGCGTACACGTGTCCCCGCGAGGGAGGGGGCTGGGGCCCCAAGGAGCAAAGGCCAGGCCGGCCGAGGGGTGCACACGTGGGAGCCCGCCGGACGTGCGTGGGCACGTGCGTGGCTGGAGGCGCCTGGCGGCGGGGGAGGGACGGAGCGAGGCCGGCTGAGGCTCCATCCGGGTCCCCGTCCAGTGGGCGGGGGCCCTAAGCCTTCTCATAGTGAAGCCAGCGGCCCCTAGCTGGCGCCTCCTTTGTTCCCGACCTTGGTGCCGCGCAGCCGGAGACCCCTTGTGGCCGCCTCCAGCGGGCAGAACCGAAAGCGCCTCCCAAGAAGAGGGGCCTAGGGCGATGGAGTGGAGACCTGGCGCCCGGGCCCGGCCCAGGCTCTTGGTCTCATCCCCGTGGCCTGCCTTCTGTGGGGGACTCTCCCGCTGGGACCGAGAGACGCAGCCCCGTTTTGTGGGTGTTCTGCCCATGGACGCTCGGGCTCTCTCCACCTGGCTGCAGTCTCAGTTTACCTGCGGGCGATGAGCCCTGAGTCAAGCCCCAGTTCTTAGCCTGTGGGGGGGGGGGGGTCACAGGTTTCCATGGCAACATCTGGGCGCAGGGTCCAGGCCGGGTAGCTGTCTCAGGAGTAGGGGTAGGAAGCAGGGAAGAGGACAGAAAGCCGGGTCCAGAGTTCACAGTTAGCCCCGCCCTCTCCCTCCCAGGCAGAGTCCCTTGCTGTCAGTCGTCACCCCCAAGCCCCACCTGCAGTGTTGGGGCTCCAGGCCAGCAGCTCCCCTGCCCACCCTAGGCATCCTGCTCTACTCCTGGGGCCCTTGCATCCAGGTGTCCTCCCTCACCCCAGAAGAATGTAGGATCCCAAGGAAGGAAAGCACCCCGCTCAGGGAGGCTGGGGAAGCTACAGACCCTGCCTAAGGCTCCAGGGAGACCTGGCTGTGGCGCGTGTGGGGCGGGGCCCTGGCTGCAGTTCAAAGGTCGGGCCCTGGGCCCACATTGCTGGCAGCGCAGGTGTACGACACGCGGGGGTGGGGGCGGCTGTGTGAGGCACGAGCAGCTCAGGGCGCAGAAGGCTCTGGGAGTTACTGCCCCCTTTGGACCCCTGGTGAGCGACGGCTGTGGGCAGTGGGCAGTGACCTGAGGGAGACCAGCCAGCCCTCCAGCTCCCGCACACGTGTTCCCACGGGGAGGCTGGAGCCCTAAGGAGGGAAGGTTTTCCTGCAGTGCGCCCCCCCGTACACTCACAGGCCCCATAAACACAGGGTACCGGACCCGGGGTGCCTCATCCTTGGGGCCCTGGACGGACCCAGATTAGGAAAAGGTTTTGGGGCTGAGGACAGAGTCCACCCGTGGCCGGGCCCCTGCAGGCACTGGCCTGGCTGGCTCGGTCAGCTTGGCTCCGACCCGGTGGGCAGAGGAGAGGGGTCCCCGAGGCTGCGTCCTGCCCGCAGGTGCTCTCACTCCCCCCGGAGCCCTGGCCCCCCCCCGAAGTGAAACAGAAAGTCCTCCCCCGCCCCGCCCCGCCCCGCCCCGCGGCCAATCGCGGCGGCCCCGTGTCCCCCTCCGTGCTCGGGGCTTATCTCCTGCTCAGAGCCCGAGGGCTGGAGCCGGCAAGCCGAGCTGAGCGGTGAGCCGTGAGCGGTGAGCCTCGAGCCGTGAGCCCTGAGCGGCGGGCGGGGGCGGCTGCGGAGGAGGGACTGCCCGCGCCCAGCGCTGCAGGGAAGCCCAGGTGAAGGTCACAAGCCTCGGCGCAGGCCGGGTGACAGCTGACCCGCCGGGTCTACAGGGGCCGGTGGGAGCCACCCTAAGCCAGGCTGCAGCCGCCCTGTGGGGGGCACCTGGGCTGGGCTGGGCTCCAGCTCTTCCTGGTGGGAGAGCTCTTCTCGCCTACCCTCAGAGCCTTGGGGCTCCTGACCACCGGGTCTAAGCTCAGCCAGTCCTCTGTGGCTGGTTCCTGTCTGTCTGTCTGGAGGGAAGCGCCTGAGGGAGGAGGGGTGGACCTGGGCTAGGTGTCTGTGGGTGGGGGTGCGTCTTCATGGCGAGGGGGTACTTGGGATCCAGAAGGGGTGCTGTCCGGGGAGTGTGAGCTGTGCCCTGAGGTGGCCGTGCCCCTTTGGGGCATCAAGAGGGAACCAGTGAGGAGACCCCGAGCCCCAGCTCTGAAGGGAGCAGGTGCCCTCCACCTGTCTCCTCAGGGATGTGGGGGTGGTCCAGGCCCCCAGCTAGCAAGCAGACATCTGCTTCTTCCCGGTGCCTGTCCCTTTAAAAGCCAGAGCTCCGGTGCGCATGAGTGAGTCGTGATGTCCGCCTGTGATGGGGGGGGGGCTCGAGGTGAAAGCCGGCACCCAAGGCAGGACGCACCCAGGACTGCTTATGGCTTATGGCTCCAGGCCAGGGGTGGGCTGGGGTGGGAGCAGGGCGGCTTGTCCCCTCCGTCATCTGCCCACCCTGCTGACTCTACTGCTGCCTCTCCAGGACTGAGGTGTGGCTGACGCCTTGACAGCACCAGAGCAGGTGGACAGCCTGTCCCGCTGGTCCTCTGCCACCTCCTCAGCCTCCACCCTCAGCATCCAGTCTCCACCTCCTGCCTGGGTGCGCGCTCCACTTAAATGGCCGAGGAGAAGCCCATCAGGTCAGTGCCCTGCCCTGGAGCTGCCTGGCCACGCCCCCTCTCTCCCAGCCCTGCCCTGCCGACCCCTGACCCCACTTGCTTTTCCACGCAGTCTGCCAGCCAAGCTCATCAATGGCGGCATCGCTGGGCTGATTGGGGTCACCTGCGTGTTCCCCATCGACCTGGCCAAGACGAGGCTGCAGAACCAGCAGAATGGCCAGCGCATGTACAGGAGCATGTGAGTGGGGCGTGGGGATGGGGCCTGGGCAGCAGGGGGGCAGTGCCAGGCACACAGCCCCCCACACTCCTCCCTTGTGCTGGCCACCCGGGCGGGGCAGGCGGGGTGGTCACGGCTTGGTTTGGGACAGGATCTGCTGTCAGGCCAGGCTAGCTTTGGTCAGGGCAGGGATTGATTGGCCTGTGGCGGTGGCTCAACTCGGCCCCCTCCCCTTGACCACAGGTCGGACTGCCTCATCAAGACCATCCGGTCCGAGGGTTACTTCGGCATGTACCGTGGTGAGCGTCTCCGGGGGCTGGCTGCTGGGTGCAGTAGAGCCCTGGAGGGCAGGAAGGGCAGGGTGTCTGGGCACCACCTGGGCGGCACCTGGGGCAGCAGGATGCTCTGCAGGTGGCAGGTGGTGCTGCATCTCCACTGAGGCGGCTGCAGCCCCCCTCACTCCTACCCAGGGGCCTGTTGGGGTGTGTGGATTCAGGGGAAGGGAGGCATTACTGCAAAGCAGCTTAGGAGACAATCTGGATCTGCCTTTACTTCAGCTGCTTGGGCCCTCAGCACTGAGGGGGCTTCACCTCCCCTAGGGGCTGTGATCTGCACTCTCTATTTGGGGGAGGCCCCTGTGGGCTCCGGGGGTCTGGTCCCCACAGCCCCATTAGCACCGGCTGGAATCGGGCCAATGGAGGCTGGAATGGAAGGGTCGTGCAGCGATGTGAACAGAGGGTGGGAGGAGGCAGGTGCTGCCCCATCCCTGTCCTGGTGCCCGCCCCTGCCTGGCACACACCAGGCCCATATGTGGGTGAGAGGGCAGGAAGAGGTGCCAAAGAGTAGCAGGGCCAGGCTTGGCCAACCCCAAAGCAAGCACAGCGTGGGGCCTCCCCCCAAGCCAGTGTGCCCCAGGACTTGTCGCCCCTACCCCCACTCAGCCCCACCTGACCCCATGTGCCCACAGGAGCTGCCGTGAACCTAACGCTCGTCACCCCAGAGAAGGCTATCAAGCTGGCAGCCAATGACTTCTTCCGTTACCAGCTCTCCAAGGATGGGTGAGGGGCTGGGCTGCAGGGGCCAAGGTCACATGGCAGACCCCCATGTGGGCCTTCAGCTCCCACATAGCTGTGCATGGAAGGGCAGCTTGGCTTTGTAAGCCAACCCCCACCGCAAGGCTCCCAGGACATCCTTGACCTGGGGACATACTCCCCTTCTGTACCCCGCCCCGTGCATGGGAGGGTCAGCTGTGCTCAGCCTTCACCTGCTGCCCATGCAAGCCAGAATTTGGGAGGCACAGGCCAGCCCCAATGGGCTTCCCTTCTCAGCGTACTTGAGACCCCCAGCTTTCTGCGTGAGGACGGCCCCCTGGCCCTGCCCAGGTCCTTCCTGGAGGACCATCTGTGTCAGTGGCTCTGTGCTTGGGGCTGGAGGCTGTGTCACCCCCACCGTTCTGCCCACTTTGGGTCCGGGTGCAGCGGCAGGCAGTGTCTGACCCTCGCAGACAGCACGGTTCTCCCCACGCAGCCCTGACCCTCCTCTGCCCTACTGCAGGGAGAAGCTGACGCTGCTGAAGGAGATGCTGGCTGGCTGTGGGGCGGGCACCTGCCAGGTGATTGTGACGACCCCCATGGAGATGCTGAAGATTCAGCTGCAAGATGCTGGCCGCATAGGTGGGGGCTGAAGAGACTGGGCTAGGGGCAATGGCCTGGACCTCCCTGCCCCCTTGCCCCTGAGAAGAGTCAGCAAGCCCATCCTCTCCCTCCCCAGCGGCCCAGAGGAAGATCCTGGCCACCCAGGCCCAGCTCCCGGCCCACGGTGGGGCCCAGCCCATGGCGGAGGCTCCTGTAGCTCCCCGGCCCACTGCCACCCAGCTGACTCGGGACCTGCTCCGGACCCGAGGCATCGCCGGCCTCTACAAGGGACTGGGGGCCACGCTGCTCAGGTGGGGAGGCTGGGGCAGGCAGGAAGGGAGGCCCTGTGCCACCTATGGCATCCTCTGTCATCACCGCTGCCCCCTCCTCACACAGGGACGTCCCTTTCTCCATTGTGTATTTCCCACTCTTCGCCAACCTGAACCAGCTGGGCCAGCCATCGTCCGGGGAGAAGGCCCCATTCTATGTGTCCTTCCTGGCTGGGTGTGTGGCTGGGAGTACAGCCGCTGTGGCCGTCAATCCCTTTGACGGTCAGTGCTTGGGCCCGGGCTCCTGGGTGTGTTGGGCGCCGAGGAGGTGGCTCCAGGGTAGGTGTGGGGGGGCCTCCCACCCTGACCCTCCACCCCCACAGTGGTGAAGACACGCCTCCAGTCCCTTCAGCGTGGGGCCAACGAGGACACCTATTCGGGGTTCCTGGACTGTGCCAGGTGGGCAAGACCCCCCAGGGTGGGTGGGGGCGGAGCAAGGGTGATGAAGAGGGGCTGGGGAGGAAGGGCCACCCCCTGACCTGACCCGTCCCCCACAGGAAGATCCTGCAGCACGAGGGTCCCTCGGCCTTCCTGAAGGGTGCCTACTGCCGCGCCCTGGTCATCGCCCCGCTGTTCGGCATTGCCCAGGTGGTCTACTTTCTGGGCATCGCTGAGTCCCTGCTGGGGCTGCTGCAGGGGCCCCAGGCCTGAGCAGAGGAGGGCGCCCTGCACCGCGGGGGTCAAAGAAGGGCACAGGGTCCATAGGTGCACGTGTGGGCCTTCTCAGAGTCCTGCCTGCATAGCCACGGGATCAACGTCTTATTTACGTAGAAAATGCGGAAACCTGTACATTCCTGGAGCCGACTCCTCGCCTGGCCTGAGCAGCCCCAGGGCAGAGCTGGTCTCTGGGCTGGGGCCCTGGGCCTGGACCAGGCATCTGGACCCTACCCCCACCCACCTGGCTCCGGGTCCGAGCTTGGCCCCTGGCCCACGAGGGGGCCCTGCACAAACCTATTTATTGTGTCTGCTGAGCCCAATCCAGCCCTCCATCCATCCTTCAGTCTGTCCTCTCCCTGCTGTTGCTCTTACCTGCAGGACCCAGGACTCTGTCCCCTGCAGTTTTGCAGGAGGTTTGGGGTCTCCTGTTCGCAGTGTGCATCCAGGAATCCAGGAGGGTCACCCTGAGTTCTGACTCCCAGGCAGGCCCTGCTTCCCGTCCACTGTGGGACCCAGACCCTTGGGGTGGGCCCGTCGACCCCCTCCCGGCTGAGGCCTTGAGCAGATGAGGTCTCTGTGTGTGTGTGTGTGTGTGTGTGCGCGCGCGCGTGCGTGCACTGTGGCATCCAGTCACACCACCTGGCCCAGCTCCTGGCGGGGAGAGGTTGGCTGATGCTCTGCCATATGGAGGGCAGCGTGTGTGTGTCCCAGGCTCTGGCAGGTGGGGTGTGTGTGTGTGTGTGTGTGCGCGTGTGCACGTGTGCATGCACATGTCTGTGTCTCAGTCCTTCTGCTGACCGTCCAGGGATTTACTCCCCAAGCCTGGGCCCTCTGGCCACACCTTGGACAGACCCCTCCTCTGAGACCCCCCCCCCACCCCAGGTGTGGCTCCCATGGGGGATGGGGCAGGCCTGAGGACCACTGCAGCGCCTGGGCTCCTGCTGTGTTTGCAGGGTTGGGGGTGCCAGGAACTGCCCCCTCAGTCCCCCAAGGGCCAAGCCTCATCTCTGGGGCTCTGCACAGGCCTATGACCACACTCCAGAGAGCTCCGCCCCCAGCCCCTCGTCCTGTTGGTGTTCTGAACTGAGGCCCTGCCCCCTCGCCCCCCCCACCCCGAGTGCTCGTGTTGGTGACTGATCTGTGCGGTGGTGCTGTGCCCCTCCAGCCCCTAGTGGGCCCTTCCCCAGCGACACTACCTGGGGCTCAGGTCTGGGCCCCCCAGTTCACGGTTGTTCCTGGGAGACCCCTCCCATCACTTGTACCTTGGAAGCTGCTGCTTACAGAATTCTATTTTTTCTTTTGAAGAGTTTTAAGAAGTAACTTTTTGTGTCTTGTCATGTAAAAGGATCAATAAATATCCTAAGTAAATATTTTCTTTCTGGGGCTCTGTTTGGAGTGAGACTGAGAGAGGGCATCCCCTCTTATAGATGCTTCCCCCAGGCCCAGCCCCCTGGGCCCGCAGTCTGCCCTGAACAGTCCTGTTCCCTGCCACGAACGAGTGTGGGCTGGGCTGCCTCAGGCAGTCTTTTGGCCCGGAAACCCCACTTGGCACCAAAAGCTGGGTTTGGAAGTGGCTAATGGTAACGGTGGAGCAGGTGATGAACACAGTGTGCACCCTTGAACTGTACCTGTGGAGACTACACAAATGGCAAATGGCTGTCACCTGTATGCTTCCAACAAAACAAAGGCTGGGTGGGAGCACCCGGAGTCCCAGCCAGTCGCATTGCCTTGCTGAGTGGGTGGAGCCAGCAGATCCCAGGCCCCATTTGCTGACTGCCACCCTTCCCCCGCTGGTCCTCCTTCCTGCGACCTGCAGCAGTGCATTGTGGGAAACTCCCAAGTTCTCCTCTGGCGTCTGCAGCCGCCACCCGCTTGCTGTGAGCTAGGAGAGCACCCGCAGCTTGAGGCAGGAGCCAGCAGGAGGACCACGTAAGGCCCGGGGGGGGGGCGTCTGCAGCCAGCTGGGCCTGGGGCCCTGGGGCCCTGGGGTGGGGTTCCCACCGTGCCTGGGCCTAGGGGGGTGGGCATGAAGCAGCAGCACCCCGCCTTGAAGGTCACTGGGGTTGTTTGCACCAGGCCCCTTCCTTTCCCACCATGAGATGGGTCGCTTGGGGGTGGGGGAGGGGGTATGCAGGTGACATCAGTGTGAGCCTAAAACAGTTAGGGGGTCTGGGGGAGGGGATGGAGCAGACCACTGGCCCTCTGCAGAGTTGGTCCTTTGTGGGCAGCTGGGGCTCCTGGGGACACAAGACAGCAGTGGGGTCTCTTAACCTGGACACCCCTCTCCCACTCTGACCTTCAGGTGACCTTCAGTGTGGTCGGCTCGCCTGGCCTGGGGTGGGAGAACCTGGGCTGCAGCCCCACACTGCCTCCCTCTCCCTGTGGGTGGGGGAGTTTCTAATCCTCCCCAGAGAAGCAACCAGGTCTTCAGGGAGAGACCCACCCAGGTCCAGGGTGTCACCTCCAGTCCCTCCTCCCCCCACTCCCAGGACCGTGAGAATGCAGGCAAGGCCCTTCCTCTAGTCCAGAGCCCCCACCCTCCACCCTGACCAGCAGACTTGGGGGTGCTCGTGCTGACACCAGGGTGCCCACTCCAAGTTTGCATTGGGGCCACTTTGGCCCCAGGGCAAGTGCAGCCTCAAGCCTGAAGCTGGGAGGCAGAGGAGGCTGGTTTGGGGAAGTGGGTACCACAGTTGGGGGGGACAGGCATCCAGTGGGGACCCAGGGACCCCTGCACTCCAGCCCAGAATTCCAGCCTCTGGGGAAATGGCCTGAACCCTTCAAGGCTTCTGGCAGCCACTCCCACTGGCCTGGCCTACTGGCTGAGGGCCCAGGCCCTCACTCACCCAGACACAGGCCCCAGCCTCTGAGTGGCCCGAGTGGCCCCGGTGGCTGGGCCCTGCCTCCAGTTCTCTGCCTTCCCAACAAGGCCTCCCTGCACTGTGGGTTCAGCTATGTCTGAGTGCATGCGTGTGTGTACATGTCTACTCCCTACAGGTTAGCAAATTAATCCTCTGTCTGCCTTCAGTCAGAACCGGCCACGCGGCCCCTCCAGAAGCTGTTGCATGGACAGAGTCTGAGGCCCAAAGCCAGGCTCGCCCTAGGAGGGTTGGAAGATTGGGGCGGGTCTCTGTGGAAATCAGAGGGTGGGGACTGGGCAGGAGACGCTAGGTTCCTTGCCTCAGCCTCCCTTGTCCCCCAGGCCCCATATAATGCCCAAGGGTGAGCTGTCCTGAGCTCCTGAGTCCGACCACCTGCCTCCTGCCTGTCAGAGCGCCACTCCCAGCCCACCAGCACTGTGCACCATGGAGTCCAGAGGAAAGTCAGCCAGCAGCCCCAAGCCTGACAGCAAGGCACCCCAGACCCCCGCTGAGCCCAAAGGCCCCCCAGCTGCTGATGGAAAAGCACCCGGGGCCACGTCAGCCAAGGCCGGGAAGAAGGAGGCCCCAGCAGAAAAGCAGGAGCAGCCAGCGGCCCCCACCCCAGCACCTGCCAAGAAGACCCCGGCCAAGGCAGACCCCGCCCTTCTCAACAACCATAGCAACCTGAAGCCAGCCCCTGCAGCCCCTGCAGCCCCCAGCCGCCCTGACGCAAGCCCCGAGCCCAAGGGTCCTGGGGACGGTGCCGAGGAGGACGAGGCCAGCAGCATGGGCCCAGGCGGCCGAGGTCCCTGCCCCTTGGAGAACTTGACCCCTCTGCTCGTGGCTGGGGGTGTGGCTGTGGCAGCCGTGGCCCTGGTCCTTGGTGTGGCTTTCCTGGCCCGGAGAAAATGATGGTCGGTGCACAGGTGGGGCCTGGAGCCCCTTCCTGGGCAAACTGGGAGGCCAGTGCATGCACAGTGGTACACAGGTATCCACACGTGTGTACGAGCACACACACACATATATATATCCATCCACCCCACAGACGCACCCCAGAGAGACCTGCAGGCCACAAAGAGCCTGGCTCGGGGCTCCCATGGCAGGCGGGGTGAGCCCCGACATTGGAGAGGGCTACAGGAGGAGGAAGGAACAGGCCCTGTGTGTGGCTACCTGGCTGGTGCTCGGTACACCCAGCCTGGCAGTGAGAGGTCGGTCCTGTGGGCGGCCTGATGCCACTGCGGCCAGAGCTTCTGAGGCCAGTCCTCTGGCGTGGCCGTTGGCACCTGGCTCTGCTCTGGCTCTGCAGCGGCGTCTCATCCTCCCTCACCACCTCCCGGGTGGGCAGGAAGATGGGGCTCTGAGGCTGGTGTGGGAGGGGCCCCTGCAGCTTGCCTTCTTCAGCCCTGGGGGGCCCAAGGCTGGAGCCCCCTCCTCATCCCTCTGCAGTTTTCCTGGGGGCAGAGGCCACCCCTCCCCCCGGCCCCAGAGCCCCGCGAGCTTAAACAAGCGTATAAATGCAATAACACAGGTAGACTAGCTCGGTGGAGGCCTCCACCACGTCCGTTGCCCGTCGCCGCCAGGAGGCCTGCCTGCAAATCTGGTCCAGCTCTGACCCACTGGTGGTGGCTGAGAGGGCTCTCAGACAGTGTAATGGGCACCGGGCCAGCTGGCCGTGGGGACCCCGAGGTTGCGTGGAGGCTGACCCTGAAATAAACTATATTGTCTGACGGCCTGGCTAGCGTCCTCACTAGCACGGGCCGCAGGGGCAAGGGCAGGGACTTCACACCTGGGATGGGGGCACGGATCCACATCTGGGCCTTCCAGGGCGGGTGGGAGCCCTGGGTCCCTTCACTGGCTATGCCCCTGGTGTCTTTCCCCATGGGCCGCCAGCCCCACCCAGTGGCCACAGCCGGCTGTGCCCCAGGGTCCCCCAGGCTTTCCTCCCACACCGAGATTTTGAGGCCTCTCTTTTGGGGACTCCCGTACGGTCTGTGTGACCTGGCCTCTTCTCTGTCAGCAGATGGTCAGAGCTACAGCGGTATGTGGCCGTGGCCCACCCTAAACCCACCCCAGCTGCTGTGGTTCTTGCTGCTCTGACACCCAGGCTTCCCCCGCGGCCCCACACCACAACTGGGCCGGCAGGGCCTGCCCACTGCCTGCATCTGACAGCAGGTCCTGCCTGGCTGGATCCCCTCCTTGGCCTTGGGTGAAGTGCGCTCACTGTTGGTGGGTTGCCAGCCTGAGAAGGGGCAGGGCTATCAGTGCTCCAGGCCCCAGTGAGAGGAAGCCTGTCCCTGCAGGAAATAACCATGGGCCAGGCAGCAAGGCAGAGAGCTGGTGATGTCCCTGGCCCCTGGTGACGTCCCTGTTATTGGCCTCAGCCCTGGTGGTGTGAGTCAGCTTGGTTCATTTGCAGCTGGAGCCCAGTGTGGAGTCTGGCCTGCCGCTGTGACGAGGAACCCTTCAGCCAAGAGGGGTGCCTGGAGGTTTGTTGGAGAGGAGGCGTTCAACACGTTTCCTGAGGACCCCAGGTCTGTTCACAGTGCTCAAACCTTCTGGGCAGCCAGGAATTCAACACACAGCTCAGACCCTGCCCCCCACCTGCAAGCTGAGCAGCTTCCTAGGTGTCCTTTGGGACAGGCCAGCCTGGGCCACCGCCCACGTCCCTCACCTCCATAGCCCACGGTTCCCACTCCTGTTACTTGCAGGAGCTGGTTCTCAGCCTCTGAGCAGGGGCACGGATGCCGCTGGTGGAGGCCAGAGGACAGCCACCCCTGCTCTGAGGCCTGACTTCCTCCACTGCCTGTGTACACGGCAGGAACCAGGCCACCATGCTGCACCTCCCAACCACCCAGAATCCCTATGTTTCCCAATTCCAAGTTCTCGTATCCGAGGTCCCCAGGGTGCCCGGGACACTGGACAGGGGCACTAAAGGCCATCCTGTGGAGGCCCCGTTCTCAGGAAAGAGGACTGGCAGACGGAGCCACTGATGCCCGGAGCCTTGAGGGATGGTTAGGAGTTCGATAGGCGGAGAAGGTACCCTGGCACTGCAGGGAGGGGCAGCAAGTGCAGTGGCTACAGCGACAGACTCAGCTGTGCTCCCAGGAGAAGGATTCAGTGCAGACCGGGAGACTAAGGCCCGGGGCAGGCCAGGCTGAGGGCCCAAGGCCGCAGAGCCAGAGGCAAAGGCTGACCCTCCCCAACCCTCTGCAGGGCTGAAAGTCCCCCAGGGCCTCCCACCTCCATCCTTCTCAGAGCTTGACCCTGGTGATCGAGTTCCAGAGACCAGATGTGGACAACACAGCCTTTAAGGGAGAGAGAGATGTGTGTCTGCCACCCACAGCCCTTGTCCCAGGATCCCTGGACAAGGAGGCTCCAGACTCACAGCATTGCCACCTCCCCTGACAGCCCGTGTGCCCAGCAGGCACCTTCCCGGCCCAGCCAGCTCAACCTGCCCCACCTGGCCACGGACCAATACCATTCCTGCAGGGGAAGCCCTAGAGTCCCACAGCTTGGGACCCCTGGGTCCAGCCCAGGCCAGGGTCCTGGGAGAAGGCTCAGTGGACAGGGGGGTGTGGGGTGGGAACAAGCCCTCAAGACACCTCCCATGATGGGCCCTGCAGGGGAGGCCCTGGCCCTGAATCAGTGAGCCCCTCTCTCCCCAGTCTGGGACCCTTCCCAGGACTGGGCCTCTGGCTGCAGGCCAATGTGGTCTCCAGAGCAGCAGCTCCCTACCCATCTTCTTCCACACCAGTCCCCATCAGGTTCAGGTGTGCTCAGTCACCTGGCCTGGACATCACCCCTAAGGCGGGCCTGCCCTCCTACCCTCAGTTAACTGTGGGTAGGATGATGACACAGTGAGTCTGCCCAGGACAGGAAGCCCTGTCAGGTGTCCCTGTTGCAGACTAGCCACTCACGGACCACTGTGTGGGGCCAGGGGGAGTCTGGTCCTGGAACAAATCTGCCCCACCCCTGGCCCCCCTTCAGCACTGGCTGGGGTAGGGTTAGACAAGGCTTCCATCCTAGGTGCTGGACGGGTGAGGTGTGAGGGGCTCCTTGGGGCCCAGATGGTTGGCTGGGGCTGGGGGCATCAGGGAGGGCTGGCCTGGGGCCTCCTGCAGGGTGTGAGACCCCCCAAGCCTGAGCCCAGACATGACTTGTCACAGCAGTCAGGGTGGGGCCTGGGGTTCAAGGGGCTTGCAGTGTCCCGGCCCAGTGCAGTCTATCCAGGAGGTATAGCCCTGCTGGCTTAAGACTCCACCAGGGCCAGGTGCTGGGGCTGTAGGGCTGACCCATCAGAAGGCGGGGTTACCAGGAAGGGGGTGAATGTGACAAGCATGACTGGGCAGCCACAAAGGGCAACTCCATCCAGGGAGGGGCACCCCACCTGAGAACTGAACCCCAGTGACATCCCGCCCTGTACACGGAAGACATGCAGAGGCAGACCCCAGGCAGACTCAAGAGTGGCTCCTGTTCGATGCTGCCCTGGGCCACTGCTGCCCCTTGTCCAGCTGCTGGCCGGACCTGCCCCCACGGTCTGAGCACCTGGACTCCCAAGTGCCATGTGGGGCGTGCACCCTCACAGGCTTTCCTACTCACAGATCTATGCGCAGGAACACACGCCCACCTTTCCTGGACCTGGGTCTGTTCCCGAGTGTTCACAGTACACAGTGCCTGTGAGCACAGACACACATGTACACACTTGTACACATGCATATGCATGCATACACACACGCATACACACACGCACACCACATGTGCATACATACGCACACACTTGTACATGCATGCAATGCACTGATGCACACTTGCATGTGTGCACACACCTGTACATACCTGCACACACATGTGCACATGCACACACTTGTAAACCCACGCATATACACGTACATGTACTGGTGCACACCTACACGCACATGCACACATGCACACAGTTGTACACCCATACATATACACATACACATACTGATGCACACCCGCACACACTTGTGCACATGCATGTTTGTACACACACTGGTACACACCTGTACACGATGCACGCATGCGTGTGCACACACAGCTGCACACCTGCACACACGTGCACACGCACACACGCACACAGACCAGTCCCTGTCCCAGCTTCCTGTCCCTCCACCTCCTTAGATAGGAAGAAAATAAACTCTTATGGAATCCCAGGAGACCGGGTACGAGGACACCGGGCAGCCGTCTGAGAGGTCTGAGAGTTAGGGAGCTGCCCTTGGGGGAGGGGAGGGGAGCAGGGCTGCTGCTGATGGGACAGGTGAGCAGGCACAGCTCTGACACCCAGGGAGGTGAACACGGGGGCTGCCACACACCCAGAGGCGTCCCCATGTGACCGGGCCCAGACTGTGGGTCTGACTCAGGTCTGTGTGTGTCCACACAGACCCCTTCCACCTCTGGGCTCCTGGGCCCTCTCCTGCTGCGCCCCACCTGCCTCTAGGGCCTGCACACTCAGCTCTGCCTGGAGGCTGGAGCGCTGGGCAGGTGAGCTAACTGCCCAGGTGGCAGGGCCTCCACTCTCAGGAGGTGGGGGACAGTGGGACATTTCTCCCATAGACTTGGAGAATTTGGGCACTTGGATGGTTCACAACAACAACAGTTTCCCTGGTCTGAGCAGAAGCTGGCACAACTTCACATAAGCCCTGTGACCAGACTCCTTCCTGCCACGTTCAGTCTTCCATACCTGCCCCTGCCCTGCCAGACCATTGCATACCTGGCCCCGCCATGTTAAAACATTCTATACCTGACTCTTCCATAAGGAATCCTTCCGTATCTGGCCCTTCCCAACCAGGCCATGCCAAGCTCTTCCATACTGGCTGTCCCTCTTGGCATTTGGTCTTGAGTCCCCTCTGTCCTTTCTTTGCAGTCCAGGACATGTACACCCCCAGCCCTTAGCCAAACTGCACCCTCAGTTTTCCTAGCCAAACCCAGCATCCCTGTAGCGTCCCCTTTCAGGGAGTCCTGTACCCTGGACTCCCCTCTCTGTCTCCCCACAACTGTCCTGTTGAGGTGGAATCCTTCCACTCCACCCCCTCCCTGGGACCCCTGGCCCTCTCCCTGGTCTGCAGCTCCCCCCTGTCCCGATAGAGCCCCCAGAGCTGGCACCATCCCACCGAGCCCCAAGGCTCCTGGCCAGTGCTTCCCGCAGCTTGGAGCCACGGGGCCTCCTTAGAGGTCATTTCCGAGTGCAGCCCATGATGCTTAAGCTTGCGCTCCCACCCACCCTCGCCCTTCCTGTGGTCCTTACGCTCTTGGCACCTTCTAAGTGCGGTTTACTTGTCTATGAAGCCTTCTGCCCACCTCCCTCCCAGGGACCCGAGTTTGCCTCTGGGGTTCCTCACGTGTCTGCAGGAGTGCTGTGTGGAGCACCCAGCGGGCTGCCTGCGCAGCCAAACACGAATCGAATCGTTTGGGGCCCAAGTCCACGGGGAGGCACCCTTTCCCTGTGTGAGCACTGGCTGGAAGCGCTTCTTGTCTCAGTTAAAGGAGAGGGAAGGAGCAGGAAAAAGAGACGAACGACTGCCAGTTGCACCTAGGGGCAAGGCCAGGAAGACCCCTCATGCCCTTGCACCGCGGCCCTACGGCCAAGCTCGGGGAAGGCTGATGGCGTCGAAAGGGGCTGGGGACGCGACAGGCCGAATGGCCTCCGACCGGGACTTGGACTCCAGCCTGCTACCCAGGCAAGGAAGGTGCGATGCCCAGGGAGCAGACGGGGCGGGGCCAGAGTCAGGAGGGGAAAAGGAAGAGGGATGCGCATGCGCCCCGCGCCACTCGCAGCCAGGTTCCCAGGCCGCCGCGCCACTAGACCTGGGTCTGCTCAGTCGCGCGCACGCCCTACCACGAACGCTCCGCCGCGCACGCACGCCTCGCCCATCCCGCGCACGCTCCGCCCGCGCACGCCTCGCCACGCACACCCGTGCACGCTCCGCCGGCGCCTGGAGATATGGCGTCTGAGCGGCTCACGAACCGGCCCGCCTGCCTCCTCGTGGCCAGCAGCGCGGCCGAAGGTGAGGCTTGGGCTGCGGGGCCTCGTGGCTGCGGGGGTTAGGGGACTGTGCCGGCTGGAGCCGCGCTGCGCCGGAGGTAGGGGCCCAGACTCGGCCGACGCGTCCCCGGGATCCCGGACTTCCCGAGCCGTTCCCCTGTGCGGGTGTCCTCTCCGGCCCGGGGCTGGTCCTTGGGCTGCACCCGGCTCGTCCCTGCGCGCTTCCGCAGACGGTTTCGGAGGTGCCGTCTCGGAGGTCTGGTCCCGGTGCCGGCGTGGAAGCGGCCCTTGGCGCAGAGAACGCGGGGCAGGGACGGGAAGGCGGCCGCGTGGCCAGGGGCCGAGCCCTGGAGCTCCAGGGGCCGGTACAAAGGCCCTGAGGCAGCGGGCAAGCGCGGGCGCCCACGGCCCCGGCCAGCCGGTCGTGCCATCTCTGGCCCCCGTGCTGGTTTACAGGACAGGGAGCGTCCTCAGACCACAACTTGTTTCGCGTTTGGGGGACCCCTGGGTCGGTGGCCTCTGAGGACCAGAGCCACACAGCGTCCCACTGGGGCGGGGGAGTCCCGGCGTGTTGAGGGCCCGTGGGTGGGTGCTCTGAGGTGGGTGGGGCGCCTAGGGCCAGGGCCGAGAGCTCGA